>NW_004955426.1:20457275-20584996 GCF_000276665.1 Chinchilla lanigera | reverse complement strand
TATACCATTGAAAGTTCTTTATAATCTAGCCTCCATGTAACCATGATAAACTGCAAACTTTGTTTACGATCCTGTTCATATTTCTCTCCCAGGTCCTAACTTCTCTACCTCTGCACCTGTCTTCCATTCTTCATATATGTCTTAGTTACTTGCTTTGGCTCACACAAAATACCCAACGCCCACAAGTTAAAAGAGGAAGGTTCATTTTGGCTCACAGTTTGTACAGGTTTCAGTCCACAGTTGGCTGGCTCCAAGGCAGGGTGGTGTGGCAGAGGGACACCGCAGAGGAGAAATAGTCCATGGTGTGGTCGTGGGAAGCAAAGAGAGATCAATGGGCTAGGAAGCATCTCTCCTTCCAGGTCACACCTCAGTGACCCTCCTCTTCTCACCAGGCAGGCTTTATTTCCCAACATCACATCCAGCTATAGCTCACCAGTTGACTAATCTAAGGTAAACATTTAAATTTCCAAATAATTGGGTTTGGAATAAAATTGTTAAAAATCAAACAGAACTTGATTCCATATAAAAAAGAATCATATTTTCTGAGATATATAAGTAAAATTTTATTAAAATTTTTGTTCTAATTTATATTTAAATTGCAGAAGATGATCTAATTTTATATTTTGTCTGTTAAATTTTGAGCTTTAAACTCACGTCTTATTTTTAATTTTGCTAACAGAGAATTTAAACAGTACCTGTAAGCTCTCTCAGCTTTGGTGAATATTTATAATCAAACTACTCTTATAGCAACGCTGAACTTGCACGAATACTGTTCAAGTGCTATTTCTCTCCCAGATTATGCTTCTCTGCAAACTGAAGTTTGATGTGTGCTAGGTGTTGCAATTAATTTGCCTGTAGTTTATCTCTAGGAAATATTTTCCAGATAATCTGTGTCTTCATAAGTAATTAATAAAAGTCATTATCAACTACACTTCTATTCTTGATATTTCTTTACTATTATTTCAGTATCCCATATCTCAGAAATTCATCCTGTATTTCTGAATATATATGACAGACTAATATTATTTCACTCTGCTATTTTTCCTGTCTTTGAAGCTGTAGTGTTTCCTGGTTTCCCATTTAAATTATGTGCCATAATTTCCAGTTATTTTATAATTCAGTTCTATTTTAGTAGTGAATTTTCAATTCTACACAGTCATGAGTAACAATACACTATGTTAATTCCTTAATCTCAGGGCTGGGGATTTAGCTCAGCGACACAGCACCTGCCTGGCAAGCGCAAGATTGTGAGTTCGATTCCTAGTACCGGAAAAAAACCAAAAAATAAAAAATTTCCTGAATCTCTTCTTTCTGACCAGTTATACAAAATCTATTCTTTAATTCAAATCCTTTCCCAAAAATTCTCATTGATAGTCCTTCCTAACAGCCTTTTCCTCTCAACTTTAGAAAGAGCTGTGATGCACCAGTAGAATCCAAGATATGTTAATATAGTTGTGTTTCATTTCCACATAACCAAAACTTAAAACTACGCCAGTCAAAATGATTGCTCAATAAATGCTGTGGCATGAATTAATGCATGCCAATAGGGCTTTCAGAAAACCACTCATTTTAGCCTCTTTGTATTGTTGTGTAATTCAGTATTCTTTAGTATAATAGGTTGGGTTCAAGGACCCAATTCCTCTAAACTTAGGAGAATGACGGTCACAATAAGGTATGTGAACATGGGAACTATTTCTTATGTTTGTTTTCAGTCATGGCTATGATGGAATGAGGTATATCAGAATTTCCATCACATGGTACTCTATTATAGAATTGGAAAAATACATGTAGCAACTTTCTAGGTAATGGGCAGGTAGTGCACACTCATCTCAGCTTTCCTTTTATGGAGAAATTTCCTGATTGTAGCTTAAAGAAGTGGGTGCTAAATATCAAGCAATGGTCTCACTGTGCAAAAGAAAGAGAAATCAGAATTTGAGGCTGCTAAAATTTGGAGGTTAGGGTAATAAAAAGAAGGTGGATTTTGGAGGATAAGATAATATAAAACTGTGTACTATGTAGAGAAAGAGTTCTAGAAGTTAGCTAGAGATCTCCTTGACTCTTTGGTCAAATACAAAGGTGCTCATGAAAAGGGAAATAAGGAGATAATTGGAGATTTTGAATGCTACACATTGCTAGGAGTCACTGGAGATCCAACCAGTAAGAATGGAGGAATTTCAATGTACTTTCAAAATATTCAGGTAAAATCCCATGAAGAAAAGCATTTACATTACTCTCAGCAATGCAGATGTGTTCCTTTTTACCCACAACCTGGTCCAGATTGGTCATTATATGCTTTCTTGATGATTGCCATACTTTCTGGACGAAGATGGAATCAGTGTTGTGGAGAGGGAATGTAAACTAGTTCAACCAATATGGAAAACAGTAGGAAGATTCCTCAAAAAACTAAAAGTACAGTTTCAATTTGACCCAGGTATCCTCTTTCTAGGTGTCTTCCCAAAAGAACTGAAGACTTCATATTATAGTGATGCATGTATACCCATGTTTATAACAGCACAGTTCATTAGAGCTGAATCTTAGAAGTGGCCTATGTGTCCACTTCTAAGATTAGTGGATAAAGAATATGTGATATGGAAGAGGAAAATAGAGAGTTAAATTTTTAAAGTTAAAATTTCCTGCAAATAGCCACTTGCCTGAACAGATTTGTCTTCCTGTCTCCCACCAGCCAACGCCAGACATATATTGCCCTTATCTAACTGACCGTGCCATAGACTCATGTGTTATCTCAAGCACTTGCTTTCTGTAACTCTGAGCATTCCTGTAGTTTCAACTTACATATTTGCAACACATATGATATAGTTTTCTCTTAGACCAATCAGTAACAATGACACAAGATGTAAAAAATCAATAACCACCAAATACTCTGCTTCTGTACTTCTTGCTTGCTTGCAAATCCCATAGAAGCCCTAAACTACCAGAGATCAAGGCCTGATATTTTTTGAGGATTGAATCCTTATCAGGCCCATTGAGGAAATTAAATCTGCCTCCAAATCCCAGGTACTGTTTCAGTATTTGTGTTTGCCACTGCAATATTTATACAAAATGGAGTACTACTCTGCCATAAAGAAGGATAAGCTTGAGTCATTTATAGGAAGATAGATGCACCTTGAATCCATAATATTAAGTGAAGTAAATCAAGCACACAAGTTTAAAAATAGTATGGTTTCTTGGGGGCTGGGGATTTAGCTCAGTGGCAAAAAGCACCTGCCTGGCAAGCGCAAGGTCTTGAGTTCGGTTCCCGGTACCGGAGAAAAACCAAAAACCAAAAAAAAAAAAAAAAAAACAAACAAAAACATAGTATGGTTTCTCTTCTATGGAGACCCCAAAGTATAAATACATCAATGAAGTAAAATAAAAGACAACGGGAAATAGGAAGATGGATCTTTGGCAAATAGGAAGGGGACTCAGAGATGGAAGAAGGGAGAGGGTGTTAAAGGGGATGTAAAAAGAAACAGGACACGCAGCAGCTGCCCACAATGAATGAGTTCATGACGTACCACACACATGTGCTGACAAAAGACTGTTTGTTTTCTTAACTGTAGGGCTTCATTAACCATAGTAGAGGAGCTAACAAAGCCTCAAAATAAATTGTGGTAAGATAAACGTGCTTAAGCCATAAATTAGTCATGAAATTTTAATTAACATTAAAATAATGTGGTATGACAAAATAGATTGATGTTTAAAATTTTTTAAATTATTGCAGCAGAAAACAATTTGCCATTAGTATCCCTTAAAATACTCTTCCTCACTTCAAATACACCCAGCCCATTGCTCTTGCCACTCTCTGAAACAGCTCTGGAGTCCTCTTTGTGTCTGTAGCTGTGCTGTCCTGGCTGCATCCAAGACCTGAACCAGTTCCACACATTGACTTTCTGGCATCATTTTGACTTTGGGGAAGAGCCTGAAGTTACATGGCACCAGGTCAGGTGCACAGGTGGGTGAGGGTATGCTGAAATGTTTCTACAAGTCTCCCTTTTTGTGGGCTATAGTTTTACATATAGAAAAATATTTCACACCAGAATAAGTAGGAAATACAAGATTTAAGATTGAAAAAAAAGTACTTTAAATTGAAGAGTACGATATATGAAAAGCCCACAATACTGTCATGACAGACTTGTGTATGTTTGTGTAGAATAGACCTATCATTGCCGAACTCTGTCCTAATACCTAATATGTTGGCATACTACTTGAATATGGATCCTCAGTCTGTGGTGTTTGTAACCCTTCCATGCAGTGTTGAGGACCTGGAAGGTGTGTGTGTGCATGTGTGTCTGTGTGTTTGCGTAGGTATAAATGTCTAGGAAAAAAGTATCTGTAGGTAACATTTTATTCTAAATTGAATTCTTTTTTCAGGGTATGATTTATCTATCTATCTTCTATAAAAATAAACATAAAGTTAGATGTTCAGAAAAATACTTTTATGGCTTCCATGGAGACTACAACCTTTAATTGAATTTGAAGTTTGTCTTCCACAAAACCCATACCCGTGAAATTCACCTGAAAAATTCCCCAGTATAGAAAAACATCATCTGTGTATATCAAATCTCCAAGGGAAAAAGTTTGCTTCTGATTATGTCTCTGGGGGATTGCTGTTTTTTTTTTTTTTTTTTTTTTACTATTAACATGATTGCCTAATGCTATTTTGAATTGTATCAATAATTCACATCTAAAGTAAGGTTTATAATTGCTTCTGGATACTAGCAATTTCCATTCTATATTCTTAAATATCTGATTTGAGTGTCTGAATTGTTTAATAGCTTAGAGGTTTAAGAAGACTAGATCAAGCTGCACCAAAAAGCAATCCAGATATATAAATGAAGCATGGTTTCTTATTATTATCTATTCTATCTCACCTACTTAATAATGGGTCTGCATTAGTTCATTCTAAGTCACACAGATGTGGGTAATAGAATGTGTGATGAAATCATAATAAAAATGCATCTATGTTTGCTAAGAAATGACCATGTCTAGTTTGGGGAAAGCAGAACTCAAGGTTGAAGTTCTATTAATTTGTCTACCAGATGGATCTCTTTTTATATTAAAATCTTGATAAACTCAGCAAATGACTCCTGCACTTAGGATATTCCCAAAGACAAGGCTTTAATACTACCAGTAAATTAAAGATTTCAATGTATGCGAAAAAAGTAATGATGTGATGACTAATAATTACACTAAATTATATTACTTTCAAACTACATTTTACCAGTAAAGTAGAAATTTTCTTCTGACAAAATCTTCATGGAAAATTCTACAAATATATATATTTTTAGAGTCAAAACAATGGAAATATTCTGAACCAATAAGTCTGCTCCAAAGAAAGTTTTTATTTGCTACTCTGTGCTAGCTACTAGCAATGTCTAAGTAATATTCTCCAATATATGGATACATACGTAGATAGATAGGTAGATGGATAGATAGATGATAGACCAATTGATCAATGTATCGATAGATATACATATATGTGTATAAAACTGCCTGAGAATGAAAGAGAAGGGTGGGGTATAGCTCAGTAGTAAAACACTTACCTAGCATGTGCAAGGCCCTAGGTTAGATTCTCAACACCTTTTTAAAAAAGATCTTAGTTTTATTTTGTTTTTTCTCTCTGGTTTCTTTCAAGACTTTGTCTTTGGTTCTCCTCAGTTTGAGTATGACATGCCAATACCAAGGTGCAGGGTTTTAAAAATATATATTTATCCTACGTGGTGTTCTCTGAGCTTCTTGCATCGATTATACATAAGTTGGTGTCTGCCATTACTATTTCAAAGTTTCTTCTGTTATTCTGGTTTTTCAGTGACACACATTTTATAACTTTTGAAATTGTTTAGCAGTTCTTCATTGTTCTGTTTCTGAATTTTCAATTTATAGACTGGCAAACTGACCTGCTTAACTCCTCTTATTATAAACACAAAATTTGAGAAAAATAATTAATAAAATACAACCATTTTTAAAAATATAATAAACTCAGTGAAAAAAAGGGATGTTTCTGTGTCCTCGCTATATGTTTAAACTAAAGAAATGTATTTAAGAGAAGGCCACAGACATAGATGACAGTTGCCCAAGAAGGGTCTGTTTAAAGTTTACTGTTTGGAGCGTATCCTGTCATCCAAATGTCAGCCTGGACTTTATTTATTTATTTTTTCACTACAGCTTGGACTTTAGAGGGTTAGAGCTGAAATTCCAGAATCAGGCTGCCTGGGTATTTCAAGTTAGTTTGTTTCTCCATGTATTAGTCTCCTCATCTGTAAAATGGGCTTGATAAGAAAAGCAATGACCCTGTGTTTTTGCTTGAAGATATAATGAGGTACTACTTCCTAATATCTAATAAATGCTTAGCACTGTGCCTGGCCCTTGGTATATAAATGTTTCATTAATAAATAAGCACTACCAGAGCTGCAAAGATAGATGCCATAGCACAGCAAAGACTTTGACTGGAAAGCAACATAGAATATGGAAGCAGATCAGAGTAAGTTACTAAATAGAGAAAAGAGACACCAGACTTTGGGGTTACAATGAGTTTAGAGGCAAATCTTACACCATGTTATCAAAGCTCAGTAAGATGGGAAAGCTTTAGAGGAAAGAGGGAAATGGAATTTGTGCAATCAACCTCTCATGAGCAACTTGACCTTCTTTCAAAGTCTGAAGCAGGATTTTCCCATGCAAACTGACTTTTCCTCTGAACCCAGCATCTGCCCCTTGAGCTGTAAAAAACAGACCACCTCATGTTGTCACAGCATGTTCCAGTTGCACAGATAAGACACAACCATTTTACATGGCTAGTGCAATGGTTGACTGTATCAACTTGAGAAGTTTAGAAGCTTAAATAAATCAGCTCAGCAATTCTACACCTTAAGGTTTAGAGTACCCGCCATATGGCAGCTCACTGCTTAGAAGGTATGAAAGGTAACTGAGGAAGGATGGACTTGCTTCTGTTCTTCTGAGAGCTGCAGTCTTTGCCTTAAGTTTGGATGTCATCTCCTGGCTTCTAGCTGGCACAGACTCTTCAGCCTTTCATCACAGACCCATCGGCCTCCTGATATGGACTTGCACGGGACACTGCAGTGAGCTCCAGACCTTGGACTGAATCCTTGGGTCTCCAGTGAGCAGACACCCTCTGCATGCTTCCTCATCCAACTCTGTGGCTGACCATAGTAAACCAATCTTGCAATTTCTTATACATTTCTATATCTTGTGTTATATCTGTTTCTCCAGTAAAACACTGATACAGCTAGACACATTCTAAAGGGTGTCCTAATGCACTTAAAATATTTTTGAAATATTTTGATATAGAAACTGAGAAATT
Source organism: Chinchilla lanigera (assembly GCF_000276665.1). Lineage (NCBI taxonomy): Eukaryota > Metazoa > Chordata > Mammalia > Rodentia > Chinchillidae > Chinchilla > Chinchilla lanigera. The sequence continues at coordinate 20,577,678 of NW_004955426.1, read as the reverse complement.
AAAAAACATGTTGTACCGCATTTTGTCCAGGGAAAAAGGCAATTAATATTTGAAATGAGGAACTTTAGTTTTCTCTGACATTTATATTAATCTATTCTAATAGCACTGAAGAATACAAAATACTTTTGAGAGCACTCTTGTTAAGTACTTTATAATATGTAATTGCTAATTAAATGTACTATTTATTCAGTCATTTTGTTCAATAATTAGGCCTATTAACATATGTTAAATTTATAACTCACAGTTTGGGCACTTATGATTGTGTAACTTTTTAAATAGCAGACTTTTAACCTTTGTGTATTCAGAAATAAATAACAGGTTTAATATTTTTATGGACAGGTAATTTAATTTCTTACAGTTAAATATGTCACAATAGCTAAACTTCAGACTTACAGTAGAAATTCCTTTGTTTTCATAAAGCTGAAGTTGAGTTAGAAGAGATTACTCCCTGAATGCAAAGTGGCCAATTATTTTTTCTACCCAATGATAAGATTGAATCACCATTAGGCTTATTATATAATTTCAGAACTGCAGGAATAAACTTTTGGCAAAGGTTAACTTTTTGATATAGTGTACGTCACCTAGTAGGAATCCAGTAGATGTGCAGATAATGAAGCAATGTAGAGGGTCACAGTGCTTCAAAAGTTCCAAATAAGTTCCTGCAGATATTACATAATGAGATCCTGCTTCTATATACAAGGAAGTAGTTTTCCTGCTTTCTGTTCCTTTTGGTGGATGACAGAAAAATGTAAACAAATAAACACATTTGCTTTTGTTGAGAAATGAACTTGGACTGAGTAGATGTACTTTTAATATGGTATTTCTGCTGAGAGCTTGTCATATATTTTGTATATAGTTTAAGGTAACCTCTACTCCAAAAGATATGGTCACAACTGTAGTAGACATGGTTCTTTTAAAAGAACACATTTACAAAGAATTTAATAATGTATTTATAGAACCCAAGGAGACTATTGAAGTGATTCTGGTTGATTGGTTTGTTGTAAGGAGATTTCTGACAAGAACATAGTACAACTTCTTCTCTTTCTGTCAGTCAAACCATTTCAAACAGCAACCTGAAAAAGTCAAAGCATGATAGAACAGCCTGGTGGTGAAACTCAGTAAGAACTGGAACAAGCTCATGACTCCATCACACTTACCCTAGTGCTGGGCACACAGTGAGCCCTCAGTGAAAAGCACAAAGATATATGGTAGTCATTTTAGAAAGTAAAGCCTGGGCCAGTAGTTGGGCTTCTTCTCATTCCTTCTTGTCCTGTCAGTTGTCCTCCTACCTTTCTTCTCCTTGCTAAGGGGGTGTTCATTCATTCATTCATTCATTCATTCATTCATTCAGCAAATATTTACTTGATGTCTTTTCTATGATACACACTGCTTAAGGATCTGGAAGACAGGTCGTAGAAAAGACTGAGAGTCCAGAAACTATCGTTAGTGTCCTAGGAAATGTCTCACTCTAAAAGATTGTCCTTCCCCATGTGACTTAGATCTCATCCATGACATACCTGCAGTAAAGCCACACATGGACCCTCCAGAAGTTGCATTTGCTGCCTTATAAATGATAATGAACATTTAGAAACTGTTTGTCTATATTAACTAACCTGGGGGAAATCGCCACTAACCTGAACTAACTAATTTTTATGTAGGCTTCTCTTCTTCCCACAGAAAGGAACTGAATTTTGGTGTACATTGAACACTGGAATATGAAATTACTTCTTCTTTTCTCCTCAATGGCAGGAACTGGCTGATGTCAGGAAAAGTCAGGAGTTCCCTAATCAAGTGTGATCATGTCTCCTATTTATTTCACTCCTCATGTGTCTTTTTTCCAGTCTCACTTATTCTTCCTTATAAAAAATTATATTCTATCTGACATTACATCTCATGGTTGGAGTATTTTCCCTATTGCAAATAGTTCCTATTTCTATAATTCCTTTTCCTCAAATGGAATAACCCTTTTAAATAAAAACTATACACTAAAATCCTTTTGCTTTTCAGTACTGAGAATTGAACACATGGCCTTCACATTTAGCTGCATCCTTAGTCCTTTGAATTTTTTAAATTTTGAGACAGGATCTTACAAAGTCACTAAATCACTCAAGTTGAGCCAAAATTCGCAGTCCTCTTGCTGTGGTCTCCCAGAATGCTGGGATTACAGGGTTATGCTAAGACACTACCCCAAATATGTTTTTGGAATGACAAGCTTTGGAGTAGTCCATAGAACATACAAAAATTTCTGTCATTTTGGCCCAAACATTTGGGGATGGGCCAAATAGATAATGGGAAAGAAAATATGTGTACACTTGTGATAATTGCCTAGGGGAAAATATTAAAGCAAGGAAATGCATTACTTAATATGGACAATGTCTTCAGCTATTTCTGATGATTTTGAGTAATTTACAGAGGACTTTATAGGAAAATGGGTGTACCTTGAGACAGTAATGTTACATGAAATGTCAGACACACAAGTTTAAATATTACATGGTTTCTCTTACATGAGATACCCACAATATCAGTAAGTTAAAGAGTAAAATAAAAGACAAAGAATAGAAAACAAGGAGATAGGTCTGTTAAAAAGGGAAAAGGACCAAGAGATGGAGGGAGGGAGGATGGAGGAAGGAGGCGGGAGGGATAAAAAAGCTTGAGATGTCTTGTGTACATGTACCAATTCCACACAATGAATGTGATCATTATGTACTGTGAACAGGTACGAATGAAAGAGCAGAAATTTTTTCCTCACATTTATGGACTGTGAAGTCCAGGATCAAGATGATCACAGTTCACATCGGGGAAGGGCCCAAATTTCCTGTTTCCATGGCAGCGCCTTGTAGCTGCATCCTCTGGAAGAGAGGAATGCTGCACATTCACATTGAATAACACAAAAGGGCAGAAAAAGAACCTAACCTAGTTCCCATCAACACTATTTAAGGCAGTAAGAAGTAGTTTCCAAAGTCACTTTTGTAAAGGTCTGTTTTAATACAACTTTAATGGACATAAAGTTTAAACATGCATTTTGGGAGAGACACACTTGAATCACAGCAGACAAGTAGATGAAATTTTATCTAGGATAGATTTAGAAAGTGTCACGTACATATCTTTTGAGAAAAGTCTGATGGAAAGGAGGTATGTAGAGCAAAGTATACACCAAGCTAGAAACATGCTCAGAGAATGAGCAGAACCACCAAAGAGATGATAACAGGAGCAGGAAGATTTCTGGGGCTTTCATTTGGCACCTATTGATAGAAGCATGGAATCTTGCTGTGAGATGGGACACACTCAGGACAAAATGGTAATTTTGAACCCTGGTTGTGGTGGTCACCTGAAGGGTGATCTTATACTAAGCTCCTTATTGACCTTTATTGAGGATGCTTCATTGAAAATAAGATATCTACAAATTCCATGAGACCTAAGCAGCAAAATTCTTTGGTCTTCAAAGAATTTTGATTATCAAGATGATGATACACGTAACTCAGCTACAAATAGTAGATTGGGAAAAGAACAAATGAGGTGTCAAATGATCTACTCACCACATAGTAGATAAAGTTCTTAATGTGGAGTAAGGGGGAAGAAAGAAGGGCACAAAAGCAAAGAAGTTCCTGGACTCTGCCTTTTTCTGTCCCTGGGGCTGAGTCTTTGTGAGGAGATGATAAACTCTTTGGATAGCTTTGTGAATCTGACTTCTGAGGGTATTTGTAATGGCTTCTCGGCCTCTTGGCTAAGATCAAGCAGAGGTATTTGTAACTCACTCTCTTTGTGAGAACACCAGAGAGCTTCTCAGAGTAGATCATTTTCTTCTTCCCTCTTCCTACCTAAGCATGCTGGGGCAGCCCTAAAAGAGAAATGGTAGTATAACCTCACTTTATCCACAACATATGCAGTCCAGAATTTCTTCTCTCCAGCTGCTGTGAGTTGAGAAGGAGTGGCTGAGTCGATCGCAGTCCTGGGGTGTCCTATCCACAGATTTTTCACATCCTTGTGCATGTAGAATGGACAGTCCCTGCATGTGCGATGAGATGCAGTGGAGAATGACAGCAGGGGAAGATGCCAATGGTCATGGGCCAGAAACCTCTCTCCCAACCATGATGACGCATGAGCTAAAGCTTAGGACTCTTTCAAGAGTAAAGAGGGAGCAAGATGAGAAAAAGCTCTGATCTGCTTAGTTCATACAGAAACTACTGAGACAAATTCCATTTACCCTTGCTTTTCTACTATTAGGTGAACAGTGATCTTAAGAGGCTAAGGCTTCACTCTTTGAGTATGTGATCTTCAGGATAAAACTATTTGCATTATTTCATAGTATTAATTATGTACCTTATTATTAAGTAGTGAATTGTAGCTCTGTTTCTCTTTCTATGCTCTGTTCCCTAGTACCTGGCAAAACACCATTTCAGTGGTTGATGTTCAGCTTGGCAACCTTGGGCATTCAGTACGTATATTATTTTGCTATTAGTCATCTTGCGTCTTCCTTGTGAGAATCGTCTGTGGGAATCCCCACACGTTAGCCAGAGGAGACACGTGCACTCTGGTCAAGAAGAATAAAGCATCAATAGTCTCACCATGGAAGTCTCATTGCGCAGCTCCAGCAGGAGTATGGGAGTGGGGGCTCACAGCTGCTCTGACAATCTGGATACATTTCCTTCCATCATTTTTGAACACATATTTTATATTTATGAACATTATTTTAATACTTTTCTAATGATTTTGATAGATACGCTATAATTTATGTAACCCTTTCTTTTGTAAACTATAAGTATATTTACACAATTTGCCTAAAAAAATGTAATGAGACAGACATGCTCTGATAAGTTATGTCTTTGCATGCTGAATTGCTGCGTTAGGATAAATTCCCAAATACACTCAAAGCTCCTGATGCTCTGCTAAAATTTGTCTTCCAGGGAGATTGCTGTTTATTTCCTCTCCCATCAACTGTGTGAGAAGCTTTTTTTTATTGCAGCATTTCCAGCCCTATGTCATTGAATGGTAAATTGGCAGGAATTAAAATAACTGTTGAGCTAGAGGAAGTGAAGTTTTGTACCTTTTAGAGGGAAGAACTTGTCAATGTTTTTAAAAATAACATTAGAAATATGTATGCCATTTGAACTAGCAGTTTCAATGAAGTAGACTTTTACTTCAATGAAGTAGAAATACTTCATAAAAATGAGAATCATGTGAAAAAATGAACATTTAGGAATGCTGATTATAGTTTGGAAAAATTGTGAAAATTAAAAGTAACCTAAATGTACAGGGATTATCAAATAAGGTATAAAACTCTTGCATAATATAATATTACAAAGCTACTAACAATGCTATGAAATATAGACTAGTAGTGAGATTGTTTATGTAAACCAGTAAATGATTTTAATTATTTTAAAATCCTGCTTTAAAAAAAGCTCTAGAGGTACTTCGTGATGTAAACATTGGCTTCTTCAGCATTTTTGGGTTATTTTTGCCTATTTTTCTCCTTATACTTTATTTTAATTTATATAAAAAATAAATGCTTCAGGGCATGATGGAACATGTTTGTAATCCCAGAACTCGGAAGGCTAAGGCAGAAGGATTGCCACAAGTTTGAGGCTACCCTGAACTACCTGTCTCAAGACACCAAATAAATAAATAAACACCAATACATTATTAAACTCCTCTAATACGATGATTTTATTTTTTTCATTTACTTTTCAGTATATTAACCAAATTTTCATTTATTTATTTCTGTTAGAAATGCCTACTACCAGTTCAGCTGGAAGTTCACCCATGTGAACAAAACTTTCAAGGTAATTTAAGGTCATTTGCCACATTTTTACAAATTGACCTTTGTTTCCTGAGGCTATATGTCTATATTTATGCATATCCTTTATGACCCTGAGTAGTATTTTATGGATTGGTTCACACCAGCCATTTGCATTTTGTTAGTATTTGTTGTCCATCATTATAAATGGCATCCTTTCCATCCTTTGTTTTTCTTTTGCTGCCATTACTCACCTTGTGTTCCAATTGATTATTTTTGTTTTGAATAAGTTCTTCAGAATTTTTAAGCCTTATGATTACATCATCTACAAGCTAATTTTGTTCCTTTTTTACTGTTTACCCCTTATTTCTTTTTCATGCATAATGGCATTGTCTACAATGTGGATAACAGGTAAGGGCACTACATTGGCCAGGGACAACCATTACAGTTATGTAGTGTATAGATGCAACATTATAAGATCCTGAGAATACATCAAATTATGAATGAGAAAATTGTTCATAATTTGGGTTTTTTGTATTTGTTTGTAAAATATATTGTTTTAGAGGAGAGGTTGATCCAGTCCTTACTTAGAGGTCTATAACTCTAATCGTTAGCCTAGAAATTTGGCAGCATTCACTACAATTAGTATTGAAATTTTAAATATAGTGTAAATATCCATTAAAGCTATTCATTATTATCAACTTTGTTCCATGTGTGTTAAAAGTCATCCGGTTTCCTTTCACTTACAGGCTTTGAGCCATTTCACAAATTCAAAAGCAACCATCCAGCTGTTTCATACATTTTAACATATAAAAATGTTTTATTTATTAAGCATTAAATGTGTTTACTTACATATTTAAAATGTCCTAACACCATTAACAGTATGCAATGAAGGAAATGAAGAAATTCCTCTAAGTCACTGATTTTCCAACAGGTGTGATTATCTTCCAGTCACCCAACAACATTTGGCAGTTTCCAGAGATATTTTGGGATATGAGTACTCTTGGCATCTATTAGGTGGAATACCACAACCCCATGATGCACAAGACAGACCCTCACACCAACATTCATGAAATAAACAGTGGTGTGACCCTAAATATCAGTTGGTACTAAGGCTGAGAACTTCTGCTTTAAATAGATACCCAAAGTCAAGTACTATGCTACATCTTAAATTTTAATTCACAAATTTTACTACTGTGAAAAACAGAACTTCTTTTATTCATTTGTATGTAACACCGATACCACAATTTTAGTGGCTTAAAACGATGCACACTTGTTATCTCTGAGATACCATGGGTCAGAAGTCCATGAACAACCTAGCTGGGAACTCTGCAAGGTTTCAATTATGCTACAACCTGGGCTAAATTTTCATCTAAAATCTTGACTAGGGAAAATCTTTTCTCCAAGATAACGTTGGTAACATTTAGTTGTTTTCTGACTGTCAAGATGAGCACTCTTTCTGAATGCTTCTGCTGTATTTTTTTAAAAGAAGAGAAAAAACCATATATATACATATAATCATATGTATATATATACACCGCACACACACACACACACACACACACACACACACACACACACACAAGATAGCTGTGCTAATTGTACCACTGATCTCTATTGGTTTGTTGAAAGGAGCAGTTAATGCTTAATTGTTTGATCAATCTTGCATGCCATGATCTTGGATGATCTGAGCAACCACTTTAAAAATAACAATATGTATCATAGAAACTATTGTTAAATTCCTATCACCTTGTTTTGAAATTCTGTATTGTTTTAAAATGAACACTCTTGTTTCTTCCTATTGTCCCTGGCTCCTTGTCCCATGGTGGCCTCTATTAGGCAGCTCACAACACACCGCTCTGCTTCTTCCAAGCCATTACGGGAAACCTTCTTGCAACATGGATGTTACAGTTTTATGTACTGTGACCATGTGTATATGACCATGTAGGTATACTTAAATATAGGTCTCACTCACGCTGAAGGAAAGGGAGTTACACAAATGTGAAAATACCATTTGTTGGGACCCACATAAGACTCTGTCATAGTGAAGTTATCTTTCTTCTCTTTGTTTCTTTTGCATTTAAAGAATATTTCTGCTCATGAAAAGCTAATATAATAAATAAAACAGCCTTCCGGTAAAATATAAATACTACTGTTATGGGAACTAGGGAAAAGGGACATTATAGGTTACTGTCAGATAGTAACTGCAACCACCACAGTTTCATTTGTGTAGAATATCTGCAATAGTATCAAAATGATCCTTCACAATCAACACACAAAATTGCCTAGCTTTATTTGTGCCCTTTTTCCCCCTACAATTTGCTGCTGTTTATTTCTGTCTTTTAAAGAATTTTTTTTCTGTATACTAGAGAGATTTTACATTATTTGATGGCTGGGGATAGGGGAATGGAAAGTCCACCTTGAGTTCATCTTCATCTCTAGTGATAAGTGAGAATATTGCAGATCTGTTTCTTGGAGGAGTAAAAGAAGAGCAGGGTAGACAGGGCTATTGCTCAGTGGCATAACTGCCTGCCTGGCAAGCACAAGGTCCTGAGTTCAATTGCCAGTACAAAAAAAAATGGGGTAGAAGGTTTAGAAAAAGAACTAGGCTGTGTTACGCACATGTACCAACTCCCCATAATGAATGTAATCAGTGTGTACTGCAAACATGTACTAATAATATTTCTTAAAAGATTTGTTTCTCTCCCTTCACCTGGCTAGTGGGGCAAAATATGATTACCTTCCAGCAAGAATGACATCTTAAATTCTTTCCATCAATCAATATTTGAGATGAACAATTTATAAGGAGGAAAGATTATTCTGGTGTGTAATTTCAGAGCTTTCAGTCTATGATCAGTGGTTCTGTTGCTTTCGGGTCTGTAGTAAAGCACTAGGTCATGGTGTGAAGCCTGTGGTAAAGCAAAGCTGCTCACCTTGTGTGAGGCCTGGAAGGAAAAGAGAGTTTAAACTGTTTCTATTGTCAGATAGACAATGTATTTTTTCTTTCACCTCATCAAGGATGGAGGAGTACGTTCATTTAGAAATAATTAGATTTTTCTGGAAGGGCAGGTATTAGGAAATATAACTGGAGAAAGTTGCTACAGGCTTTGAAAACATTCCAAGAGTAACACTTTTAATATATTTAAAACCTTCTTTAATTTTTTTGATTTTTAAAAGCCCATTATTTTTCATGGTGAAATATACGAAAATAATCAAATATTAGAATAATATCAGACTTTATTTTACAATGAATTTTAATGAAACAAATGGTAAGTATAAACAACTACATGAGCTCAGTAATTACAAGGAAATTATTGATGAGGTAAAAAATACATTTTTCTGAAAATAGAAACAAATTAAACATGTGATCTCTCAACCAGACGCATCAACATTTCTTGGGAGATTTAAAAAATGCAAAACCCCAGCCCACTCAATGACTTAATGAGTCAGAATCCACAGTTTAAATTTTCACATCATTCATACACACACTGAGGTTTAAGGAGCAATGGGCCAGAATTGATGACAACAGACATGATTTTCGATGTTTTCCTCTTGTTTTCTCTTGTTTTTGATTTCTTCAACCCTATTTAAGCCAGTTCATTCAGGTAAAAACAATTATTGCAACAGTTTCCTGGCCAACCTGTGCAGATTTTTTCCTTGACTAGGGGCAAATTAAGGTGCACTATTTAAAACAAAACAAAAAAATCAATAGAAATCCGAAATTGCTGTAGAAAATTCAAAAAAAAAAATCACAAGCAATTATTTAAATACTACCCAGGTGTCAAAAATAAATGTGGTGTTCAAATCATGTTTCCTTCTTCTTATCCACTAGAGCATACTAATAAAAAGCAGATGTTCCTGTACATAAACAATTGATACATCATAGTTTGTGGATGTCATTTTTTGTTGCCCAAATTTCTTTCTGATGGAGGTGAGTTCTCTGGAATCTACACTTTGAAAAATGAGTATTTAAACTAGAACAACTCAAAACACTAGTACAACCTTTTTTGACTACTTATAATAAACACATCTGGTGGAAAAATCTGCCTGAGTTTAAAACAACAGAAGGAAATTTTTCTCCTAGAAATTATTGTTAATAAAACAATCCCTTCAATTTTTGCAAGAGTTTCACTATGTGTGAAAATATTAACAATGTAACAATTAAGCCCAGTGGAAACAATCACTCTACTCTCTTAACTTATGAAAATTAGATAAGTAAAAGTTTCAAAAGTAAAATCTTCCACTGATCACTATATATTTTCTTTTTTATTAATACATGCTTCAGATACATAATGAATACATTCATTGCAAGGAATGGGTACATAAAGATATTGTATCTCAATCATTTCTACTTCCCCTTCTCTCCTCCCCCTCCCAAATACTCACACCTTCCCACCTCCAAAAGTCTACTTTCCTATTTGCTATCATCTATCTTTTATTTTGCTCTTTAAATTATTTAAACTTTAGGTTTCTCAAAGCATGGTTGCTGGGTCCTGAGAGGGCATACAAACAGTTGATTTAATCAACTGACATATTTTTTGACATTCTTTTACATTGCAGAATCAAGTGCCCCTTAATTTGCAATCAATAAGACTAGATTGGAAGAAACCATGGAGTTTCTGTCTTGCTTTTAGGAATCATTACTGTGTGGTGCTTTCCCATTGTGATGACCTTCAGGACTCAACACTTATGTTTGAGAAGCTCAGGCCAAAGGGAGAGGCCATGTACAATTGCTCTGGTTGACAACCCCAATTAACTGAACTATTTTGGAAGTGAACCTCAAGTGACCGGGGCTCCCTAGCCAACGTTTGACTGCAATGTTTTAAGAGACCACAAGTGAGAATCCCCCAGTCCCCTAGAATTCCTGACCACAAAATAATAGGTAAAATAAAATTGTGGTTTCATGAAGCTCAGTTTTGAGGTATTTTCTTTTATAGCAATTAATGAATCACCAAAAGATGCCCACAGTCCTAGATGTCATGTTATCCTTTTTCTTGCCATGTCTCTTTCATAGCACTATTTATTCAGCACTAACATTAACCGCAATTTTATCTGATCTTAAATAACTTGATGATCTTGATTGTTAAAGTGCCATTTGTCTAATTTCATGTTTTCTAAAGCTTAATAACATGATTGAATTGTATAATAGCAAAACTAAATTTAGATAGTATTGTTGCTATTGGTAGGATTGGATTTATAGAATTGGATATAATCACTTTGAGTACCTAAACCTATAATAAAGCTAGTACAAACTGACCAAGAAGAGTATTTCCTGAGTCAAACAAAGATTGATGAAATGAAAGACTAAAAAAATTATTGACTAGTTTTGCTGAAGTCTTTTTGGAATTTGACATTGTCCAACAGCTTGTTCCAAAACATAAATATGTACCCAACAATTATAATAAAAATTCATTTTTTAGGTCAACTACTCTGAAATACTAAATTGTGTTGCTAACAAATGGATAAAGAAATTTCTAACTTGAAATTAAAATTTGTTGCTTAAATGAAAGGTTAGTTTCAAGATATAGCTTGAAATCCTCTTAGTAAGTCATAATTAAATGAAAGGTGAGATCTCAAATATTTTATGTCTCTTTGGTGGCCAGTCCTTACCTATCCTTCCTGCAAGCCAGCATTATTAATCTCTTTCATTACCAGCATATAGGATCTACTAGATCTATATATGGGAGCAAGTCATTTTTTGTCATAGATGAATACCTAATCATATAAACATCATATTACGTGTAGTCCCAATGAGATACCAGATTCTACCTCCCCACAATTTGTCCCTTAACACTTCTGATTTTGCAACTAAGAATGCTCAGTCTTGTCGCTTTTATTATTCCATAATGTTCTTTCTGATTACTTTTAATAATACCATAAAGATCACAAAAATGGGAGACAATGAAACTTTATTAACTATATTCTCTTATAGGTTGGGCAGTATCTTTGATACATTCAAAATTATTTTCTATTTTCTATATTATACAGCATATAGCAAGCTTGCTGGCAATTACCTGTCTGTGTCCTTTGGCGTGAAAATGAGAAGTAAAAGTAGCCATTCACAAATAAGTCTTTAAGAAATGTAGTAATATTATATATGTAGACCTTCTCAGGAGTGTCTAGTGTCAGGCTGCTAAAAGATGCATAAATTTGATTCTGATTCTTTGTTTTTTTTTTTTTTTTTTTTTTGTGGTTTTTCTCCGGTACCGGGAACCGAACTCACGACCTTGCACTTGCCAGGCAGGCGCTTTTGCCGCTGAGCTAAGTCCCCAGCCCCTCTGATTCTTTGTTCCTAGCAAAAAACTGAAAACAGGATTTTGCTTCTCAAAATTCCACTCAAAATTACAATGAAATACCGAATGTCTTCCCTGTTACATATTTTAATATAAGTACTATGAAGAATATGTATAATACTTTCTTACTAGCATACATTTATTTTATTTACTCATGCATTCTACATCTGAAAAGATTTTGTAGTTACTAAAATAAGAACAATGTACAACAGGAGAATTAAAAGTAAAGCCGGAAAGAAAGCCCAGAATGCATACAGGGACCAGGGACATCACATTTGGTTAAAAGTTGAGGAACTCCCACAAACACCTGATAAAAATAAATTTTTGCTAGGTGGAGTAAATAAACCTCAATCCAAATATTATTTACAGTTTAGTCCAGATTTTTATGGAAAGATGGCTTTGATTTTTCTTTTTACTGATAGAATGGGATCAACCTAAAGAGAACTTCTCCATGTTTCCAATGGTGCACTGCACCTACTTGTACTCTCTGCTTTTCCTTGTATTACAGTGGAAGGTCTTGTCCCTTGTCAGGGGCAGTTATTCCACTTGTACACTAGATTTCACGCATTCCTTTTTCTAGGGAAGGATTTCATTCCTGCAATTATTACCTCTCCTCTGAATCTCTAGTTTGTTCCTTATAATTGTGTCTTTCTTGTTCTCTAAAAGCATAATACAACAGTTTCCATTTAAAATAAAATGAACAGGTTGGGGATATAGCTCAGTGGCCTAATACCTGCCTGGCAAGCACATGAGTGTGGTTCCTGGTACTGAAAAATTTAAAAAATTTTTTTGAATTTTAAAAAAGGAACAAAAGAGTACCCTTGTCTTGACCCCATATTCCCCTCCATTCTTCCACCATGTTGTATTGCTACATATTAGAGTAAAATTATTAAGAGTACTGCTGTCTAGAATCTCTGTTGAGATTTGAGATGACTGGTAAACAACACTCTTTCCTGTTCCAACTGAGATTCAGTAGAGAGAAAAACACAGTATTTGGGGAAGTTGAGATTACTGACAAAACTAAAATTAAAAAGAAAAGGAAGAAAAGGAAAGAAGAAAAAAGAAGAGAAAAGAAGAGAAAAACAAGAAAAGAAAAACGAAGAAAAGAAAGAACATACTTTAGGTCTTCTAGACAATAAGTTGGCTACCCAGTAAGACAACAGACATGTTAACAGGTTGATATGTCCAGTCATTGACACAACTGAACAAACACAGCTCTTTCCTGCAAGGAGAAATCCTGTTTTTCCTAAAAGAACACAGAGCATTGAGTGTCCTATGCAGAGAGAGAGAGATAAGAGGAAAGGGAAGGAACAAAAAAATAGCAAAAGCAATCTTGGGAAGCAAAGGAAAGGCAGGAGGCATCACAATTCCTGACTTAAAATTATATTACAAAGCTACTGTGATAAAATCAGCATGAGGGGCTGGGGATTTAGCTCAGCGGCAAAAGCACCTGCCTGGCAAGCACAAGGTCGTGAGTTCGGTTCCTGGTACCGGAGAAAAACCAAAAAACCAAAAAACCAAAAAAACAAAAAATAAATAAATAAATAAATAAAATCAGCATGATACTGGCACAAAAACAGACTTGAAGATCAGTGGAACAGATTAGAAGATACAGATACAACTACAAACACACTCAGTCCCCTTATCTTTGACAAAGGGGTCAAACATGTTCAATGGAAGGAAGATAGCCTCTTTAATAAATGGTGCTGGAAAAACTGGCTTTCCACATCCTGAAGACTAAAACTAGACCCATGTCTTTCACCATGCACTAAATTAAAGTCAAAATGGATCAAAGATCTAAATACTAAAACAGAAACACTAAATTTATTGGAAGAGAAAGTAGGTAATAATCTTAACGACATTGGGGCAGGCAGACAGTTCATGAACAAAAACCAAACTGCACATGAAATACTTTAAAGAATCATCAACTGGGATCTCATCTTATTGAAAAGTTTTTGCACATCTGAAGAAATCATCAATAAAGTAAAAAGAAAAACCATGAATTAATTAATCAGAGAGATTTAGGTTATGCTTGTTTTTTGGCCCTTTGCTCATGAGTTAGAAAGCTAATCCAAGAACTATGCCCATACTCCTATTTTTGTTTTGCTGTTTTCAAGCTATGTTCTTTGAGTGTCAGAACCTGTCTTTTGACCCAAGGGTCAATCAGACTTGGTCTAATGAAATCACAGTAATTATGTGCCTCCTGGTGGAGTTTATATTGGCAACTAACATGTTATTCATTTTTGGCCAATAACACCTAAAGGAGATCACAAGGGCAGACACAGTTCCTTCTGCCAGTGCTCATCCCTGTAGGAAGATGTGATTTTTAGAAATGTCATAACTTTCTTGAGTAGAAAGGGTCAAGTCAAGCTAGAATAATCGAAGTCCACATGCCAAGTGCAAGGACAACAGAAGGATGCTAACATGTTGACCTCTGGGCCTCTTGAATTGATTTATTAACTGAGCTTGAGAGTTTTTATTATATGAAATACTTAATTCTCCTTACTGGATAAGTTAGTAGGATTGGGTTTCTGGTGGGACCTGACACCAAAAGACTCTTCACAAATATACTGATTCAATAAAGTAAGGATGCAAGTACCCATATCAGAGATTTTTAAAGAAAATATGAGATGTTTGTGTAACTACACAGTGCTTGTCATATAGTGTGTGCTCAATAAACACTATAGCTATGATCATCATCATCACCATCATAGTCTCCTAATTTTCCAAAATGAGAAGCCTTGATAAGAGATTTCCCAAAGTCACAGTAAGAAAGTAGTGAACCAAGGGACTGAACTCAAATGTCTGGGCTCCCAAAAGGCAATATGCTTTCCATGTCAATATTAAACCTTCTGTATCAAAGTCATGTTTTTATAAGGTTACCATAATCTCATGGGCTCTAACTTTTCTACAGGGTATGATTACAATTTCTAAGAGGACGGAAAAAAACCAAAGAACTCTACAAAGTACTACACAAAGACTATTTAGTTCCTCCTTTCTTTGTCAGAAATTCGTTTTTCTTTTCAGAAGCTTACATTCAACATCACATTTCTCATAAGAACGTTGTAAAACAAAACGCCCAAAACACTCCAGTTTAAGATCCACAAAATAGAAAGAAAAGAGTCACAACCTACATATTTTATATTTTTTTATAATAAATATGTCTCATCTTTCTGTCTGTCAACTCACTTTTTCTCACTTTATTGTGTTATCCTGTGCTGAGAAAAGAACCAAAAAATATGGAGCTATATCCAATTGTAGGGGTCAAACATGTCAAGCTTGGTGCATAGGGAGATGTCAGTCAAAAAATTAGGGAGGAAGCTATGCTCTGTTTTCACTATATTTGCTTTAATTTGTTAATTTTTCTACAAATTAAAATGAAAAAATTTATAATTAAATTAATTTTATTGCCTTTGATGATACCATAGATGTCTGGAAGAATTTATTTCATAAGAGTTTATTTATAATAGACTGAGCTGCTCTTATTCTTATGTTAACTCCTGACCTTCTAGTTTCAAGACAAGACTGGTTTTTAAGTCTCATAGGGCATTTTCCTAGCACTGTATTCAGCAAATAAATGAATCTTTCTTGTCAACTTCAACTATGCGCCATTGTGCAGTGAAAATCATAAAATGTGACCTTACTCTTTTATAGCATCATCTCCCAAAGAAGTAATGTTCTCTCATTAAAATTTTAAAAAATACTTTAGAGACTTGGTGCCTTGGAATTGGCTGAGAGTTAGGAGTGCTGCAAAAAGACTGTTTCTCTTAGATTACCAATAGCTTATAGAATGACTCAAATGATCTAATGTGTCCTCATCCCTGTTCCCTGCACTTTCACATTTAGCATGGTAGATCAAACATTGAAACTGTTTTACTAGTGCCCCCTGCCAAAATCCACAGGAAGAATAAACGTCTTCAACAAAGCAGATCGCATTTATTAATAA
Source organism: Chinchilla lanigera (assembly GCF_000276665.1). NCBI lineage: Eukaryota > Metazoa > Chordata > Mammalia > Rodentia > Chinchillidae > Chinchilla > Chinchilla lanigera. The sequence continues at coordinate 20,561,705 of NW_004955426.1, read as the reverse complement.
CTATTGTGGTTGTATGGATTGATCCCCTCAAATTTGTTCCCTTCCAGATGCATAGGGTGAAGTCTAAGCACAGACTTGTGCTTCATGCCAGCAAATGAGGCAGGAAAGGAGAGGTCAGTTTGGCAGGGACACGGTTGAGGGCTGATCCTGGGATGAATGAAACCTGGAAATGTTACCTGAGGCTGAGTTCACCAAGGAAGAAAGCAAAATGCAGATTCTAGCAAAAGGGCTTTACTGGGAGTGCATCATTGGACAAAGGGGAGTGAGAAAGATGGAATAGTGTGAGAAGAAATTTAGGTGAGAGTGCGTTCTTAGTTGGAGAGTGGCCCCTTCCTGGTCTTACAGGAAACTCTGGGGCAGAAGATGTACAAAAAAACTGGTTCCATCCTGAGACAAAGGTAGATCTTGTATATCCTGTATTAGTCAGTCACCAGCTTTTGGTCCTCTCCTTGTTTCTCCTACCCTGAAAAGAGAGGACATTATTTCACAGGCAAAGTGGCTCCTATTTATTCAAACACAATTCTCATAGCACCTTGGGAGCATGTATTCAGGCCCAGTACCATCTAGACAAGGCACCAGTAGCATCCCTTACTGATGTTATTGCTAAACCTACCATGAGTCTGAGGGTAGAACCTACCCAGGTAGAAGGAGAGGACAAACTGATCCCAGAGAATGCAGCCAGAGAAGTGTCACCTCATCATCCTCAAAACTTTGCACTGTGTGAGAAGTTGCAGGAGCCGCTCAGACCCAGGAATTCTGTTTCTTGCCACCCACCCACTCTAATGGGCAAAACACTCATAGTCAGTATTTCACGTCCACTCGTAACAAACACACTGGGGGCTAATACATTGATAAGTAATGACAACAAATATCTAGCTTAATAAGGACAGAAGTACAATTAATTCTAATAATTTAAATTGTCTCACATAACAGGTCGACTCCCAAAGAGATCATCTTAGGATTCAAGTGTGAGTCTTACTAAGAAGCAAAATTCTGAAGAATAATTGAGGAAATCAATCACTTCAACCCAGAATAACTTTTTGTTTCCCCAAATGTCTTGCCTCTGTGAAGAGTATCCGAGATCATCTACTAATTTTTGCACATGTGCCTTGGTATCCAGCTATGCTTCACTACCTCAGTGACGCCATTCATACCTCTTATCCTTCAAGTTGGCCCTTCTCCCTTTTCTGACACCATGGCTCCCTGTACAAGCTTCTTCCCATTTTACCTCTTTCCACTGTATTCACAGTTATTTATTTCTGTTTCTTTCTATTACACTACTCTGTTGGTTTCTGAAATCTATCTGTTGGAACATAATAAATATTCAGTACATATTTTTAAAGGATGAGAACAAATAAGTCAGTAGAAGTCAAGCAACTCACACAAAGTCACTACATCAATTTTGTATTGCTGATATAATAAATGATTACAAATTTAGTGGCTTAAATCAACCAAAATTTATCATGTCACAATCCTAGAAGTTCAGTCAGATGCGGTAACTCATGGCTGCAAACCCAGCACTCAGGAACCTGAGGTAGGAGAATTGTAACAAGTTCAAGGTCTGCCTGGGATTACATAATGAGTCCAAGGCCAGCCTGAGCTACATAGTAAGAACCTGTGTCACAAAAAAAAAAAAAAATAAATAAAGAAAAACACATTCTATAGGTCATAATTCCAAAATAATTTTTTCATGGATAAATTCAAAGTATTGGCAGAGCTAATTCCTTCTGCCAGTTCTGAGGAGAGAATTTGTTTCCTGGCCTAATTCAACTTCTAGAGACCACCAGCATTTCTTGGCTTGTTTCCCCTTCCTCCTTCAATAAACTCAAAATATAAACATCTTCTGATCTGTTTGTCCTTTTCTTCCTTCCTTGTTTCCTTCCTTCCTTCCTTCCTTCCTTCCTTCCTTCCTTCCTTCCTTCCTTCCTTCTTTAATTCCTTCTTTCCTTCCTTCCTTCTTTCCTGCTTTTCTTTTATTCTTTCCTTCCCTTTCTCCCTTCTTTGTTCTTCCATTTCTTCTTTTCTTCCTTTCTTACTTTTAAAAAATCTCTGCCTTTCTTTTTGCCTCTGTTGTCTTATTTCCTGTTTTCTCCTTATAAAGAAACCTTTGTGATTACACTTGGCCAACTTGCATACTCCAGCATAATCTCTCTGTTCTCAAGTCTCTTTTTTTTTTTTTGGTACTGGCAATCGAACTTGGGACCTCGCACTTGCTAAGCAGGCGCTTGTGCTGCTGAGCTGTATCCCCAGCACCTCAAGTCTCTTAATCACATCTACAAAGTCCCTTTTACCATGTAGTCACATTAGGATATTCTGTTGCTCTTCCTCTCATTATTTTCCTACATGGGAGGGGAAAAAAGCAAGACAAAAAATTGAGAAGACCGAGTTACACTTTCAGGGTAATTTATTCTTTCATCAGGAAGCTTTAGAAAAGGCTGTCAATACCACCCCCTGGAGCAAAGTATCCATTGTCACAGCTACAGGGAGCTCCTCTTCAACAGGCAACCAAGGTTGCAGGATGCTGGGCTACACTGAAGCTAGGTGATGGTGACTCTAAGCACATAAAATAAGGTCAGCTATAGGAATAAGCTAGGTGCATGTGCTGTAGGAACTAAGAATTAATGAGAAAGATATTTAAATTTTAATTTTCTTTCACCAATCTGCTTTCTACATTTATGCATTTTCACTCTTCAATATGTACATCTTTTTAAAAAATAATTAGTTGGATTATGGAAACACAAAGTCAACTAAAATATATGAGACTGTTTAAAATATTAAGCAATCTCCAAGTCACCATTTTTGATTGATAGTAGATTCCAATTATCAGTGAAGTAACACATTGCTTCCTAAGTACATGTTAGATGCCTATAGCTACCAGCATTCCTTCACTGTGGTCAAATCACTCCAACCTCTGCCTCCATCTTCACATCCTCTTCAATGCTGATTGCATCCTATTCCTTTCTGCCTTCCTCCACAAGGGCACATGTGATGGCAAGTAGAGTATACGTGGATAACTTGGGATAATCTCCTCAAGATTCTTCATTTAATCACATCTGTAAGGATCTTTGTTCTCAATAAAGTAACAATAGGTACAGATTCCAGGGCTTAGTACCTGATGTCTTTGGGATTATATAATTCATCCCACTGCAAATACAGAGTTTGCAAAACTAAAAATATTGTGCAGTGATATTAAATATGAATATACTAAACATGAAAGGCTATACTGAATGATGTTTAACATCGGTTCTAAAGTCATTCAGGTTTTTAAGTTCAGATCCATACTTTTCCATACATTACCCATATGACTTTGAGCTGGTGTGATTTAACAGTTCAGTACCTCACTGCCTTGCTTTGCAAATGGGGCTAATATCACTACCTCTTTAAAAGAAAAGTAAAAAGATGCAGATAATATGTTTAAAGTATTTAGTACATGATTCACATATAGTTAGCATTCAGCATTATGTATTGATAAAACTAGTAATCGTGGTAGAAGAGTAGAAGTCTGAAATATCCAATATTATCCTATGTTCTCTCTTATGAAAATTACTTCCTTCTAAAAGCCATCTTTGACAGACAAATGGTCAACCTCATATTAAATGGAGCTAAGCTAAAAGGTCTCTCTCTAAAATCATGAACAAGATAAGAATACTATCACCATATCTATTGAATATAGTTCTTGAAATGTTAGCTAGATCCATCAGTGAAGAGAAAAAAATAAAAGGGGTATGGATAGAAAGAAGTTAAATTGTAATTATATGCGGGTGATAGGATTCTCTACACAGAAGACCCCCAAAATTCTACCAAAAAAATCTCTAGAATTAATATTAAAATTTAGTAACATAGCAGGATATAAAGTCAGCATTCAAAAATCAAGTGTTCTTGTACAACAATAAGAAATTCACTGAGAGAAAAAACTAGGGAAAAATATCTTTTATAATAGTATCAAAAAAAAAAAAAGAAATTTTTAGGATTTAACCTAACTAAGGAAGTGAAAGACCTGTACAGTGAAAACTACAGAACTCTAAAAAAGGAGACTGAAGAGGACATCAGAAATAGGAAAGATGGGGGGCTGGGGATTTAGCTCAGCGGCAAAAGCGCCTGCCTGGCAAGCGCAAGGTCATGAGTTCGGTTCCCGGTACCGGAGAAAAACCAAAAAAAAAAAAAAAAAAAAAAAAAAGAAAGCAATTACAGAAATAGGAAAGATGTTTTGTTTTCTGTAGTTGGATGGGCAGAAGAAATACAGTGAAAATGACCATACTTCCAAAACTATTATACAGACTTAACATAATCCCAATCAAACTACCAATAGTAGTCCTCACAAATCTAGAGAAAACAATCCTAAAACTAGTATAGAACCAGAACAGACCTAGAACAATGAAAGCAACTAGGGGCAACAAAGGCAAGGCAAGAGGCATCACACTTCTAAACCTCAAGTTACACTACAAAGCTACAATGATAAAAACTGGATGGTTTTGGTACTGAAACAGACATATGGATAAATGGAACAGAATAGAAGATGCAGAAACAACTCCAAGTATACTTACCTACCTTATCTTCCACAAAGGGGCTAAATAATTTCACTAAAAGAAAGATAGCCTCTTTAACACGTTATGCTGGGAAACCTGGCTATCCACATACCAAAGATTGCAACTAGACCCATATCTCTCACTATGCACTAAACTAAAAATCAAAATGTTTTAAAGATCTAAATATTAAAACAGAAACACTTAATGTGCTGGCAGATAAAGTAGCTAAGACTCTGAAGACATAAGGGTAGGCAAAAACTTTCTGAACAGAACCCAGGCTGTACAAGAAGTAATATCAATAATCAGCAAAAGAAGTCACCTCAAATTAATAAGCTTATTTGGCACATAAGAAGGGAACTGAGAAATGGAGGGAGAGGGGAGAGAGAAAGGGAAATGAGATTTTTAAAAGGTTGGGGGGATTGTGAGGTACTATATAAATACACCATGAGAAATGTGATCCTCATGTACTACAAACATATTCATGTAGGAAAATGGGTCTGAGAGGTATGGAGAGGTGGAGGGAGGAGAGGGGAGAGGATTAACAAAAACAATTAAGAAATATCATGTATATGTACCAACTCCCCATGGTGAACATAATCATTATGTCCTACAGACACATACCAATAAATAATAAAAAGTCCAGAAATGACCTTAAAAGGTAAATAAATAAAACTACTTCCTTTTGGATCGCAGCAAAGGTAGAGATCACCTGAGTACTCTCTTTCCATGGAAAAGCCATCAAAATATCTCTATAAAATAAAGCAATCAATACAGTATGGGCAAGAGCTGTCACCTGCAGAAATACTGAACAACAGGTGATTTCAGTCTAAACAGTTTCTCACACAGGAATACAAATACAGAATTGATTTCCCAGAAAAGGAAATAGCAGAAGTGCCTTTAAACTGGTAGATTTTAAATGCTTAAAGCATGACTAAAGGAGAAGGTATAATATCAGATTAAAATAGAATATGAGGGGAGTTGATTGTCAGTTGAAGCAGACACTTTCCCATGTCAATAGTTACATTTTTTTAAAAACAGACTTTAAAAGCACTGTAATGGAAGCAAAAGGTCCTATAGAATTGTTTTGCTTTTCTAAGGTGACTATTACAAACTCACTTAGAATAGAGGACATTCTCAGCAGCAGATCTCTGAGTGTGTGGTACTTTCATTCTGTGAAAATGATTTCATGTTCATTGTTTTATTTTTAATTTGGAGTTGAAAATTTTGAAAGAAAGACAGTTAAAATTCAAATCTACTTCACATTAACTGTAAACTTTATTTAGGAGGAGAATCTAAGAGAAGTGTAGGAGACCATAATAGGGGGTGATTTCAGGGAAAGAATTCTCCAGAGCTACAGAATAGGTACTGAGAATGACTGAATTCACTAAGTATCTTCCCTTGTCAATTTTACATATATATGCTTTAAAAGTGAAGCCCCCCCTTTCCCTAATAGTATGTGTGAAAGTAGTGTCTCATCAGAGAAGAGCAGATAAATAGGAAGCTTAGTTTTTCCCTTGCTGATTCTAGAAGAAATGATATTCTTTCCAGTCTTATCTTTAGCAGTTTTTATCAATTTCTTTGTTATTTTGTAACTACCAAGATCAATTTTCTGACATCAGAGTCCAATGGAATACTTCTTATTGCTTCCCTGTAGTTGCATTGTTGAAAATCTTTCTGTAACAACCATCGGCACGTCTTTTTATTGTAGTCAATATTATTCATTCTAAAAGAGGAAGTCAAATTGTGTTGAAATAACTTCCCATAGTGGCAAAATTGAATCAAAGAGTGCTTGGTGTAAGGCTCAGGAATCTAAAAACAATATTTCTTGGTAGTTTTAATAAACTAATCCTCTTAGTATGAAGACCTCCTTTCTAGAGGAATGACATGTGCTACTCTTAAGAAGATACTATAATTCTGTTCCTTGTGACCTTGTAAAATTAAACTTTGGAGATTAAGAGGCCTTTAAGCAAAGGGTTTATTAAATTGTTCCAGATGCTAATCAAAGGTAAAACAGTCCTGGGACAAATTCCTTAAATTACCAGTAACATGGCCAAATAAGAGTTAGAGACATATGCACTGGAAATAAGGTTCCAGGGTATTTTATAATGAAAATTTGGGGAGAAAAATTAGGTTATTTTCTTCCTTCCTTCTTTCTTTCTCTCTCTCTTTCTTTCCTTTCTTTCTTTCTTTTGCTCTTTCTTTCTTCTTCTTTCTTTCCTTCCATCCTCCTTCCATTCCTTCCTCCTTCCTTCCTTTTTCCCCTCCCTCCCTTCCTTCCTCCCTCCTTCCCTTGCTCCTTCTTTCCTTCCTTCCTTCCTTCCTTCCTTCCTTCCTTCCTTCCTTCCTTCCTTCTTTCCTTCCTTCTTTCCTCCTTCCCTCCCTCCCTCCTCCCTTTCATTCTTTCTTTTTTTCAGGCTGGGAATTAATTCCAGGTTCTTATTTAAGCTAGGCAAGTGCTCTACCACTGAGCTATACTCCCAGTCCCATAAGTTGTTTACATTAAACCTGTATTGGTTAAAATAAGAAGGACAGGGTGACATAAGTCAAGCAGTTCATAAAGAGGACAGTCTATATAGAGAAGTTCTTGCTGCTTCTTTGTTGGTCCATTCTAAAAGCAGAATGTGATGTGGTATTGATGAAGAATCTTCAGACACAAGAGGGGAATGTGGAGCAATTTCTTAATTTCTTTGTAGATTTAGCTATGAATTAAGGTGTACTCCTCTTATCTCTTTCCTCCTTCCATCCTCTGGCCTACAACTTAACTTGGTTGATTATTCTAAGAGATCTCAGAATACTTTTTTCAACCTTTAGAGCCTTGGTGTGGCAATATTTATTCTTTACGTGCATATATTTGTTTCTACACACCAGTGTATATTTTATAGTATCTGCAATAATGCTTATTTACTTCCAAATATTTTTATTTAAATTATTGGTAGAAATAAGGCAAAAATGAGTCCCCTACCTTGGAGCTAACAAGTATGGACTGAAACCTCCACAAAGTGTGAACTAAATAAACCTTTTCTTCCCTAATTCTCAGTGTTGGGTATTTTGTCCCACAATGAGAGAAAAGTAACCAAGATAAGTCCCATAGGTATCTATATGCTTAATCTTTTTATTCATTCTAATGAAAATATTATATGAATTGCATACATCTTTGAAGCTGTTTTCAATCCTTTTCTTGAAGTAAAATTGTTGATAACTAACCAAAAAAACTATAATCAGCATGTTACCAACGGCTGGTTTTCATTCTGCAGTCATTGAGCATTAGGCACTGTTATAACCACTTTACATATAATTTATCAAAAATTTAGTCAAAAAGACCTTATCAGAGTTAAATTATTAGTATTCCTGTTTCAATGATGAAGAAACTGGGATGCCATAAAGTTAACTGATAAGGAAATTGAGTTTTATAACTGAAAATTAATTGGGTTGGGGCAATCTCATGGAATCTGATTCTAAAGCTTAACACCTCTACTAAATAAATAAAACTATTAATATTTAAAGAAATGACATTTTGGTGTACAGGCTTGTTTTCATCTTTGCAAAGTTGTGCCCAAGGACATGGTGCCCTGATACTCAATTTTCCTTTATTCATTCAATGATCATTTACTCTGTGTCTGCTTCCCAAAGGAATTGAAGCTTACCTACAAGAGCAGACACAATCTAAGAATCAGAAGCCTGAATGACAAAAGAGTAAATGAATAGTTCCTACCAAAACATTAGCTGAAATGAAGGTACTGCGATTCTAAGCAAAGTCATGGCAACCAATAAAAGAAAGAGAATAGCATTAGGAGAACACTTGTTTTCTGAGTAGAATGGCAAGAGTTCTTGAGATACAGAATCTAGAGTTTCCTTTCTGCCTTTTTTAGTCTGATGAGTCTGAGGTATGCCTACAGTGAGGCATGTGAGTCAGTGTAGAAATGTAAAGAAAAAGATAAAATAATTTTCGTAGTCATTTTTTACTTCTTAACTTGCAAGAATTTAAAAAAGGTAGAGACTTTACCATGGAAATATTTAGAAAGTTTATTAGGAGAATAGTCCATGAAGACTCTTGACTGAGGGATGAGTTTGACGGATTTGAAAGAAGTCCCTGTCTGAAGGGGAAAAGCCTACCCTGAGGAAACCTGGTAGGAGCTTGCAGAGGGCTACTGCCCTGTCCTCCTACACAAAAAAACCATATCTATATTCTTCAAAGTCCTCTGGATGAAGACCTTCAACCTACAGCCACAAACTTAATTCTTCCAACAGAAGGGATTCTTTTCTCTCTGTGAGAGTGTGGGAGACTTGACCTTTGACAGCAACATAATTTTCAACAGTCAGGACGCAAGGCAGAGTCCTTGATCTGTAGGAGGGGTAGGAGTAAAAAGCTTTAAGATAGATGAGAGCTAAGAGAGGACTACTCTATGTTGGCCCTGGCTTGGGAAGAATTTGGTGCTTTTACTCACACACACACACACACACACACACACACACACACACACACACATACACACACACACACACACACACAGAGTAGTGTTTTGAGATATATAGAATATTGCCATAAAAGAATATATCCATTTGTAGTGTATTTTTCCTTTAAGAATCACTTGAACAACTACTTTGAAGACAACAGTATACAATGTAACAACCATTGGTGAATTCCTCCTATCTTGTTTAGTGAAGCTCTGTATCATTTCTAATGTTTTCTTAATTACTTTTTATTCTCTTTAATTGTTTGGTCAATCTTTCATTCTTACATCTGATAATCTGAGCAATTTCATTAAAGATAACAATATGTAATATAACAACCATTGTTTTTTGTTTTGTTTTGTTTTGTTTTTTTGTCTTTTTGAGATAAGGTCTCACTATGCAGTTCAGGCTGACCTTGAGCTCTCTCTGTAGCCCAGACTGGTCTCGAACTCACAACAATCCTCCTGCCTCAGCCTCCTGAGTGCTGGGGTCATAGGCATGCACCACCACACCTGGCAACCATTGTTAATTTCATATCTTGTTTTGAAATTCTGTATAATTTTTGTTTTATGTTGTTTTATTTCTGTTGTTCTTATTTTGTTCTTGTTTTTTCTCTTTAAAACATATGATATGGACAGTGAACTGAAAGTTAAAAAAATGCAGAAACACATGTCAATAAATAAATAACTTCATATTACCTATTTGTGTACTCACTGGAGGCCTCTATATAAGGAGTTCAATCCATACCGTTCACGTATGTTTCTGACAGGGTAGCAGATTTAATAAAAAGTTATTACCCAGGGTAGTAGTTGCACAAGCAGAATCTCTTGAAGGCCTTGTAAAAGCACAGATTGATGAGTCCATTCCAAATTCAGTGGCCTGAGATGGGGCCAGAGCATTCACATTTCTAAACAAGTTCCCAGGGGATACTGCTGCTTAAAGTGTTGCTTTGGGAAGCACTAACTTGAGGGATGTAACAATTTGATTATTAGACAACACCTTGAAGATTTGTTTCAAATGCCAATGGCCTCACTTTAATGGGCATTTAAAAAAACTAGGAATAACCAAATATACATAAATATTTTGGGTCAGGCAGCCTTCCATGTATATGAACTAAATCTTTCTATGTGCATGAACCACGACCTTTATATATAAACTACTTAATTCTCACAACAATCCGCTTGTCTTAGTTACTTTTCTCTCTCTGTTGAGACAAAATACTGGACACCAAAGTTAAAAGGGGGAAAGGTTTATTTAGCTCACAGTTTGTAGAGGTTTCAGTCCTAATTATCTGGCTCCAAGGCAGGGTGGCACGGCAGAGGGGCAACACTTCAAAGCAGTGGAAGACAACAGAAGAAACAAGAGCCAAAGTAGGAGACAAGCCTCTTTCTGCCCCTTTGTTTTGCCCAGACTACTGGAATTAGGGTGGTGCCAATCCAGCCAATGGACTACTCCAACAACATCCTTAATCCCAGCACCCTTAATCCTAGCATTGAACCATATCTGAATCAATCATAAACTCTAGATTGAGCTACATTTGAAAAAGCCCCATCTAAAAATACATGAGGACATTTAGAATTTAGACACAAATCGTAACACCACTCAAGTAGGTGTTATTATTGGCCATATTTTATAACCTAGGAGGCACGGTAAGGTTAAATGACTTGCCCAAGGTAACACAGTTTGAAAACAACAGGATTGGATACCGGGCTATCTGTGAGTGCTTATAATTGCTAGGATATACTGCAGATCCTTGAGGTCTCTGAACAGAGTCTACATTACTGCAGTATTTGAGAAGGGCTTAGGAGGATGGGTACACAAACCTCTGCATAGAAATAGGTCTGACATGACTTGTAAGCCAGGTCCTTACTTTGAGTGTTGCTTCCTGTCTCCAGTGCAGATCTCTCAGCCTGATAGCACAGATCATTTATCTCACTGGCACAGACTTTCTAGTTTCAGCCACTGACTACTGGGCTTTCCCAGCACAGATCCATGAAGCAGACTTGCATGGGACACTGTTCTAGGCCCTTGGCCTCCAGTTGAACTTGAGAGGAGCTTTGTGATGGGCTTTAGGTCTTCAGCTGGACTCATGCCAGACATTGCTGTGGGATCTGGGTGCTAAGCTGGATTCTTTCAGTCTTTAGTGTGTGGATAGATTTCCTGCACTCTCTATGTATATGACTTTTTGGGTGACTATCATAAAATAATCTTATAAATTATATGTCCTATATTGTTCCCCTTGCAAACCCTGACTATGACATCAGGCCAAGATTTTCTAGGGAAGAAGCTATTGATGTACCTAAGTTCCAGGACACAGTGCCACTTTTTTGGGATCTCAGCTTTTCAAAGTTTCCCTTCATGCTTAGTTTATGATCCCAGCCCTCTGGAGTTCTATAAAGGCCTATCCAGTTAGGATTTCCCAAGGCCTCACATTTTTCCTACTTTATATCTGTCTCTAGTTTATCTACAAATCCATTTGTTCTCTGCTCCACTCCAGGGTCAGCCAGCTTTTGCTGAACCTTCCAGCAGAAGGAACTGGTAGGAGAGGTAGGAAGTGGAGCACTAAAGTACTCAGCTCCCACTCCCTGACCTGGCTGTCCTCATGACTCCTGCTTCTCCAGCACAAGTGTACCATGTGCCCACCTCTGTTGAATGACTCTGGCCAAAACTTTAGTAACTGCATCCTCTATGGTCTTGCCAACCTGAGGCTCTTAATTGCTTCCTGCAACTTCTAATCTTTGGATCACCTCACCATACCATTTGGCTTCATAGTCATCTAGCACCTGGGTAACCAGTTCAATATGTTAATTTACTTTATTTTAAATACATGAAATAGATTTTATTTTCTCACTGAACCATAGGTGATTTGCCCCATGTATTTGTTCCAATGACACTGGATCTCTTTTTTTGCCCTAAATACAGACAGGTTTCTTCCCAGGATGTTTATAATAGTTCCCTTTATAAATGATCTCCAAAGTGGTCTTTGGCTTACTCTTGCATTCCATTCAAATTTTGGTGCAAGCATTCCCTCCTCAGACTTTAATGGATCATGCTGTCTACTCTCCATTTATGACACGTTTTATGATTAGTATTCTCATAGTTATCCTGACCATCTAAAATGATCTTGCTTATTTAAGTGTTTTCTATTGATCATCTTCCTACAAAAGGATATAAGCTCCATGAAAGTGGGTATCTTGAGTGTGTTGTTCACTACTATGGCTGAATATGATGGACAGTGTTGTATCTGATATTAAAGAATACTTCCAGATGGACAGATTGACTGCCTGCAGGACTGACTGAATCATGTGATGATGGGCCTATGAATATAACATGGCAAACATATAATCCCTTGAATGCAGACTCTGATCAATTAAAAATGTCTTCAGGGAATAACAAAATAAAGGACTTTTAGAATACATCTTAATACTTATATACCTGTACTTTAAAGCAGTTTTAGTGTGGCATATGGATCATGCTGGTATCTGAGAGTGCTCTGTCACAATGGGCACACTAGCTTGCATTGGCAGGAAAATGTACCTAGGTAACTGCATGGCTCAGTTACCTGAATTATTTAACAATGTCCATCAAAATGCCACAAAATAATGGCTTCAGTCTCATATTTTGAATATCATACTGTTCTTTCAGACAGAAATTGGTGGTCAAGTTTTAACTGATTCTTGATGCAATTCGTGAAACATCATAAACACATGGTAGCTAGGGAGGTGTGGTGGTTAGGGTGGAATTTCAACTTGACTGACTTTGGGATCTTCCCAGAAGTTTGGTAGAATACACTTCTGGATGTGTCTGCATGGGTTTAGAGGCAGAATCTTGAGACCTATATATGATCCTTGGTCCTTTGTCTTTGGCACTGGTCCTTTGCTTGACTTGCCAGCTTCCATAAACTAAGAAGCTTTGTTCCTCCATGCCCTTCCATAGTGATGTTCCTGCCTTGAAGCACTAACAATGAACTGAACCCCCTGAACCTTGAACTAAATTAACCCTCTCTTCCTTTAAATTAACTATTTTTAAGTTGTGGTGTCAGATACTGTGTCACAGCAATGGAAAACCTGACTAATTCAGGAAATAATTCATCTTCCTATTTACTGCAGAAGCAGAGAAGGTGCACACTGTTTGCTCAAAAGTAAAACATTCATGGTAGAAATTATGAAGATGCATTATTTTTCATAAATGAGGAAAGCCACACCAAAAACTGCTGATGATTCAGTACAAAACTTTCTGGAATTTTTTTCAGGTACATATATGTTTATTTTCTCTAAAATTTGCTCTTTTATGTGTGATTTTTCATAATTTGTTTCCATTAAGATATATTGCACCCCTTTCCCTGTATACACTCTTATTCCTCAAACATTAGTTTTTTAAGGACTATATAATTTTTCCTTATGATAATATGTAATAGATGTAATTATTTCCCTATTGGTGGATTTAGTGGTATTTTCATTTTGAACATAGTACCTAGGTATTTAACAAGCATTTTTAACTATATCCACTCACATACTTACTGTGGAATATGTTACTTTTGGAGCAATTGCTATGTCTTTTCAATTGATAATTTCTGTAAATTCCATTTAACTGTACTTCCATGTGAAAACAATTCAGACTTTTAAAAAAATACCAGTTGTAATGTTTTATGCCTTGCCTTTAACAACATTTTTCATTCATGAACTTCATTTCATTCTTTCAATCACTGGATATATCTCCTCAAGTTACTGAAGAATGTTGAACAAATAGGTGATATGATTCATAGAGGCTGTAAATGTAAAATTTTATTGTTTTATGTATGACATTCAACTTGAACAACATGTTTGGTTATATTTTCCCACCTAGAACTGTGTAAATATTGTCCTACCTTAATTTGCAAATATTTCTGAAGAAGAAAAGTTCTGACAAAACCTGAATATTGAATTATACATATAAAAATTTAAACATGGATATGGACTACATAGATGCAGGTATAAATGTCCATGTAGATAAAAATATATATTTTTGCCTAAAGATTTTATAGATATTTTAAAAATTCTTTCAAGTAAAAACATTGTTAAATGCATTTAAATGTAGAGTTATTTTCCTTAATTTCACATAGAAGATAGCACTTAAAATGATATTCATATATATTTTATTCTTTAGGTTTTGGAAAACATCTTATAATTGTTTCATGGTTTTGGCCTTTCCTCATGAATGATCTTTTCTTTTGTACCTTCTTTTTTTCTGTTTCTATCATTTCTCCTTCTTTTGTGCTTCACCGTGTCAAATTAGATTTAAAGATGATGGTTAGTTTGTTCATAACATTATTTTATTTTTGTCCTTTATTCCTTATACTATGAACTCAAATTTTATTTTTTTAGTTTAAAAATAAAAGGAGGAAAACTTTAACAGACAGACAAACTTTTACAAAATACCAAAAGAACACTACAGACAATATAGAGTTACAAATAAAGTGGTAGGAAATTAACAATGCTTGTTGTATTAGATATTGCTATCTTCAAAATGTTTTCTCATGAAAACAAATAGAGACATGCAATACTGATCAATCAAGGACTCATTAACAGTTTCTTTCAGCAAAGAAGTACAAGACAGTAGATCAACTATGTTAACTATCCGGTATATACATACATACAAAGTTTCTCCTTCTTTCCCTACTCTTTTCCCACATTCTAGTTGCCCTTTACCCTTGAGTGTTTTCCTATCATTTCACAATGTCTATCATACCCCCGAGTTTAAATTAACTCTTTCAGGTATTACACTAGTGATACAATGCAGTGCTTGCACATGCAAGTCTGATTTATTTCATTTATGAGTATGGTCTCTAGTTGTGACCATTTACCCATAAAAGCCTTGAGTTTATTTTTCTTTATAGCTGAGTAATATTCCATTATATAAAAGTACCACAATTTTCTTATCCAGTCTTTGGTGGATGGACATTTGGGTTGCTTCCACAATTTAGCAATTACAAATTGTGCTGCTATGAACATATGTGTATATATGTCACTGCGATATGATGTTTTTAGATCTTCTGGGAAAATACCCAGCAGGGGGATAGCTGGGTTGAATGGGACCTCTAGACCTAGTTTTCTGAGGAATCCCCAAACTGATTTCCACAGTGGTTTCACCAGTCTGCATTCCCACCAGCATTGGAGAAGTGTTCCTATTTCTTCACAGCCTTGCCAGCATTTGTTATTGGTTGATTTCTTAATGCTAGCCATTCTTACTGGGGTAAGGTGGAATCTCAGTGTTGTTTTTAATTTGCATTTCTTGAATGACTAATGATGAAGAACATTTTCTTAAATATTTATTTGCCTCTTTGATAAATGGTGTTGGAAAAGTGGCTTGCCACCTGCCAAAGACTGAAAATAGACCCAAGTCTATCACCACACACCAAACTCAAGTCAAAATGATTCACAGATCTCAGTATTAAAACAGAAACACTAAATCTATTGGAAGAGAAAGTAGGTAAAAACCTTGAAGACATAGGGGTAGGCAGAGAGTTCATGAACAAAAACCAAATTGCATGTGAAACACTTGAAAGAATCAACAACTGGGATCTCATCCTACTGAAAAGTTTCTGCACATCTAAAGAAATCACCAGCAGAGTAAAAAGAAAACTCACAAACATTTTAGCTGACTGTCCCTCAGACAAAGGGCTTCTATCTAGAACATATAAAGCATTAAAAAATATCAGCCCCCCCCAAATTCAAGACCCAATCCAAAACTGGGCAGCTGAGATGAATACACACTTCTCAGACAAAGAGAAACAAATGACAAAGAAGACAGGTGTTGATGAAAAAGCAGTAGTCAATACAAATGATATAAAGATACTATTTACAGAAGTAATAACAGAAAACTTCCCAATGATGTGAACAGGATCTGGAATACAGGTAAGTGAGGCATATAGAACTCCAAACAGCAATGACCAAAAAAAATTTACATCCAGACATTTAATAATCAAGATCCCAGAAGTTCAGTAAAAAGCAACACATTAAAAACTGTTGGAGGTAAAAAAAACAGATCACCTATGAAGAAAGACCATCAGAATCACAGCAGACTTCTCAACATAAACCCTCAAAACAAGATCTTGGAGTGAAGTATTTCATATCCTTAAAGAAAATAACTTCTTACCCAATTGGTGTACCCTGCAAAACTGTCTTAAAATTAGTGGAGAAATAAAATATTACATGACAAATAACAACTGGAGAAATTCATGACCACCAAACCAACCCTACAAAGAGTGCTGAAAGATATTCTAAAGAGAGATAAAAATGACCACAATTCCAAAAACAACCTCAAGAGGAAGTCACCATGCAGGCAAGCAATTACACAGGAGGAAAAGCAAGGAATCAACTGCAGGAAAATAACATGACAAAGATAAACCAATACATAGAAGTTATAGCCATCAATGTAAATGTTCTCAATCCACCAGTCAAAAGAAACAGACAGGCAGAATGTGTCAAGAAAGAAGATCCAACAATATACTGTATACAAGAAACACATCTAACTCAAAAAGAAACTCATAGACTAAAAGTCATAGGATGGAAAAGTATACTCCATGCAACAGGAACTCAGAAAAAAGTAGGGGTAGCTGTATTCTTTGCACACAATGTAAACTTCATAGCAAGAATGATCAAAAGAGATAAAGAAGGTCATTACATACTTGTTAGGGAAAAAATTCAAAATGAAGAGGTAACAATCAAAAATATACATGCATCAAATATGGAAGCACCCAAATGAGCAAGAAAACAATTATAATCAGGGACCTTAATACCCCACTGACACAAAGAGATAGATCAGCTAGAAAAAAATTAGCATAGAAATAACAGAACTGAACCAAATCAGTAAAGAAATGGACTTAGTAGTCATATACAGAGTATTTCACCCAGCAACATTAGAATACATATTCTTCTCAGCTGCACATGTGATGTTTTCTAAAATAGACCATATACTAGCCCATAGAATATGTTTAAGTAAAAGGAAAGGAATTGAAGTCATTTCATGCTTATTATCTGACCACAATGCAATGAAATTTGGAATTAATAACAAAAGAGCCTGGAAAAACTCCATAAATACATGGAAATTAAATACCACCTGTCTGAACAACCAAAGGGTCACAGATGAAGTTAAGGAAGAAATTGAATAATATGTACAGTCATATGAAAATGCAAATACAACTTACCAGAACCTATGGGATGCAATGAATGCAGTGCTAAGAGGGAACTTTACACCAGTGAATTCTCACATCAGGAAAACAGACTGAACACAAATATACTACCCAATGCTGCACCTCAAGCCTCTAGAAAAAGAAGAGCAAGACAAAACCCAAAGCACATACATAGAGAAGATTATAAAGATCAGAACAGAAATTAATACAGTTGAGACTAAGAAAACAATACAAAGATTAATGAATCAAAGCATTGGTTCCTTGAAAGAATAAATAAAATTGATTAACCTTCAGCCAAAGATAAGGTGGCTGAATGTGTTTGAGGTGAAGAAGTAGATTCTTCTCTAGAATCTCCAGGAAAAAAATAAAACTCTGCCAACATTTTGACTTTGTCTCAGTGAGACCAATTCTGAATTTCTGACTTCCAGAACTGAACAATAGTAATTTCCTGTCATAATCCACTTAGTTTGTGAAAATTTATTATATGAAAATAAGAAACTAACACAGAGTCTTTGTTGAAAATCTATTTTACTTAATGTTGTGTAGTTATTTTTACACATCAGTATATTAGAATTCATACTTGGAGTGGCAAAACCAAGGATTTAAAATGATGTATAGTGTAAAAAGTTACTTCCTGTTCTAAATAGTCTTTATGTAGTAGCACTCCTCACCTCGTCCAGCACTAACATTGCAGCATCTCACAATTTCCCATTGAAACACCCAAAGGATCATAGATTGGAAAAAAAAATCATAAAACTCAAGACTGAAGAAACAGATGACACTTAAGCTTTTTAAAGGGAAGAGTAACTTGTCTTTTGAATTGTTTGCAACATGGGAATTTTGCAAAGGCTTAGTAAACATCTGCTGAATATTGTCTTTTTAATTTAAAGAGAAAAAAACTATAAAAACAATGATACAGGATTTCAAAAAAAGACAAAAGGAAATTAATAGTGGTTAATAGATTACATATTGTTATATTCAAAGTAGTTGCTAGCTTTTAGCATCATTATGATTTTGCAGCATCTAACAAAGTATGTGCAACACTATTTAAGGGGTATATTGTATAAATATATGTATACTCCATTTTAAAAATTGAATCTGGTGAAATATAAAGAAAACACTTTGAAAGATAAAAATTGTAAACATGTTCCATTCAGAAATATTGACTCTAATAATTTTTCCTTTAGTCCATTTCCTATAGTACAAAGATGATTCTAAATATTTTGCAATACATAGGACCACCCTCCCCCTTTTCATCTGTAATAAAACCTATCCATCTGAAAATGTTAATAGTGCTAAAGCTGAAATGCTTTGGTTTAATATTGCTCTAGATGCACTACCATGTACAATTACAAAGGAGGAAAAATAGGAAATATAATTATCCAAAAGAAGATACATGTATTATTTCAGATGTTGCATACACTAATCAACCTAAAGAAATCATTTAAAACGCTATTGGCTTATTAGAACGTAGAAAGGGGCATACTATTTAAAATAGCTAAAAAGTAATGCATATTACAATTTATGATATTTTAAGATAGCATTAGCTGTTACTCAAATGTATTCAAATAATGATAAAGTATTTACTGATTTTTATAACATCACTTTTAGAAACCATTTAAATTTTTATCAATACATTTGTTTTGGAATTCAAGTTTTATGTAACAGTATGATCTGTTGGTGCAGCTGCAGTGACAGGAAAACATTCTGATCAAACCCAGATCAGGAAGTTCTGCTAGCACACAAATCAGCATACTACTCCTTTCACTGAGAAAGTCTTGCTATGAAAATTGAGGCTGACCTCAACAATCACACAGTAAAAGCAATGAATTACAGAAATACACATTACATAGTGCACTTACTGTGAGACTGTTGTCTTCATTCCACTTGCCATGGAGGCTGGTCACAAAAACTGTTACTGCATTCTGACACGTAAGATGACCAAGAAGAAAACTTTTGCTGAGAATGTTTGGGCCATGAAAAATGCTCTGTGCTTGAGTTCCAATATTGTAAGGATATGACATGGACAGCCTGTCTCACTTTTCCCTAATATACACTGTATTATTAACAATTTTTATAAATACTTCACTTAATGAGATAGTACAAATTATTTTTGAATAGCCGGTGATGTTAAAAAGTAAAAAATGAAAGGCCAGAGATGTAACTTACTGGTAGAATTCTTTCCTGCTCACCATAAGTGAGACTCTGAGTTTGATCTTCAGTAACACAGTAAAGCAAAAATGGTAGCTAAATGCATGAAAAAATAACTTTTCAGATCATTATGAAGTGCTTCATAATTAAACAATAATTACCCATGAAGATTATGATCTGTACCTTGAATTCTTGCAAGAAGGTAGCATTGACAACTTTCTTAATTTGATAGACTATTTTGAATTTTTAAGAAGATCCATTCCAAGAAACATTCTAGTTTGAATCCATTTCAAAAGATATGTAAATTTCAAAAGATAAATGTAAATAAAATATTCAAAAGATAATGTAAATTTATGATCTTAAAAGAGAAATTGTTGGAATTCAGTACTTGTGAGAAAATGAATGTGGAATTCGAAAATATAACTTAATTTTCTCTATTTTGAGAAAAAGTTCTAAATTGATATAAAAAACTTGTCAAAATTGCTTTCCTATCTCATTTCCATTCCCATTAATATATTTCTATGAAACATGATTCTTTACAATAAATGTTAATAAAACAGTTTAGATATGCTTTACCCCCATGAGTAGCATTCTTTTGCATCTCACCAAGAGAAGTCAGCAAACAAGCACATCGGTTTGTCACATGAAATCTTTTAGCAGTATATAGATATGTATGTGTGCGCGCACTCCTGCGCATGGGCATGCGCATGTAGGATTCATTAGAGGTGGGTGTAGAGATGTTTAATGCGATAAATAATCTGCTGTGATAGATTCAATTTTTAAAATTTTGCAAAATAAAGCACTAAACTAAAAGATAAAAAAAGAGGAAAACTTTATGAAACTCATTAACGAAGCTCTCCTTCAAGCCCTGACAGTTTTCACTAGAGTTCCTTTAAACTCTAGAGGAATAGGTTACTGGTGTCATGTTTACGCAATGTCAGAAGATGGAGAGAAATAAATTACCTGAAGTCTGACAAACCCTAACAAGCAAAAAACAATCTAAAAAGACAAAGTAGAAAATTAAATTAAGATGCTTATACAGAAACTGTCCCATAATATGGATTTAGTAACATATTACAACTCAGTGCAAGGAATTAAAAAAAAAACAATATAAATAACATAAACATACTGCATTAATAGATATATGTGTGGCAAGGGTCATTCTTGGCATTTAGAGAACTCTGTACATAGGAAAGATAAAGTCAATAGGAGAAGTTTTGAAGAGTAAACAAATCTGGGGGGGGGAGATTCGTATTCATTCAGTACCCTAGTACTCGAAAGTTACAGAAGAGTGAATGAAAGCAAAAGTGATCCTGTGCGGAGAGATCAGGGGGTCTTTCTAAGAAAGGTGTAAAATCCAGAAGCCACAAATTTGAACACAGATGAAATTTCTACACTGTAAAATGTACAGTCAACTAAGTGTAAACAAACAAATCCACCCAAGTATCTCACACCCCAAGTACCATTTACCAATTGATCCCTCTTACTAACTCTATTAGTTGTCATTTTCTAGGCTACCATGCAAAATACCCAGACTGGGTGATTTCACAGAATTTTGTTTTCTCACAGTTCTGGAACCTGAAATTACAAAATCAAAGTGCCATCAACGTTAATTTTTGATGAGTCCTTGCTTCTTGGTTTGTAGGTGCTGCCTTCTTGCCCTTTCTTCACGTGACCTTTTCTCTGTACACATAGGGAGAGGGAGAGAAACCTATTGCATTTCTTTTCTTCTATGAGGTAGGCTAATCTAATAATTCCTCAGGACCTCGTTCAAACTTAACTTCAGCCTTGAGGATCTTAACTGCAAATACAGTCATTTTGATGGTTAGGACTTCAACATATGAGTTTTGTAGGGATACAGATTAGTCTATATCATTTCCGTAAAAATCACATGCTTAGCAGTTTATGATAACACCAATTTACCTTCTCACAGTTCTGGGGATCAAAAGTCTAGACTGGCTGGCTCATCTGGATTGGCTTCTTTGCTCAGCATTTCGCAAAGATAAAGCCACGGTGTTGTCTTTCTGGGTTTTTGTCAAGGGGCTCTGACAAGTATTCATTTCCTGGTTCTCTCAGTTTCTGAAATGATCAGTTCCCTGAAGCTGCTATTCTGTTTCTTGGTGGCTTTCATCTAGGGGCACTCTTTGCTTCTGGAGATCTCTTTCTGATCTTCATAAGTGGGATTCTTCATCTTGAAGCCAACAGTAGTGTGCCTCAGTTTGGAATCCTTTGCCCTTGGCACATATGTGCACAAAATAAATTTGGACTAAATGTAGTTTGTTTTGAGAGATGCTCTATTTAAGTGCTCTGTCTTAAAATCTGTCATTGTGTGCATGTGGGGGAGTACTTCTGACTTTTACTGAAAGGAGGAAACTTTGACTATATATGTTTTTGCCCTGTTCCTCCTTATTAGTTTACTGATAAATGTTTAAGTTTACTGTGTAAGTGGGCAGTTCAGCCACTGATGTCTTATATATCATGTAGGGGATTACAACAAAAAGGAACTCTCTGAGCAGTCTATGAACACTCCCATTCTGTTTAAAGCACCACTCATGATATTTGTTCATTTCTCCTTAACACTGGTAGTTCTTCCAGATCTCCACGCCATTTTTAAATTTTAAAAACTAGCATTCACTCAGGACTCCTTGATTCCTTTTCCTGCAGGTTTGTGGTACCATCTTACTTCAGGATCTTAAACAGTGATGTCATAATTCAGCAGCTGCTAAGAGCTAAGAGCTGTAATGTTTCATCTTCTCTCTACTCTATCCTAGTGACTTCATGTTGGTCACTTGAAATTGGCAAATCCTATTAGTATTTTTCCTACAGAAAGGACTGTTTTTAGGAGTCAAACAGCAGCACTAGTTAGTCTGATTTGTGCCCTGGCCTGTCACACCTGCTCCTGTGAGAAATTAGGGACAAGATGCCAAGACACTCATTGCTCTGTTATTCAGCATTATTTACAGATATCACTGAGAGGAAGACATGAATGGTTCCTGGAAGATCGTTTTTATCTGAAGATTATTATAAGCCTGTATTTATCCACCAGTATTTTTTTTTTAAAATAGAAATTTAAAATAATGACTTTAATTTTGGTAAAATAAAAAGTTGAAAACTCTGAACTTAATATTTTTATGTAAGGTCAAATTAATAAACTAGTTTCTATTGAAAGTGTAATGTGAAAAAATATTACATTAATACTAAAGGAAATTATATGATGCTGTAACAAGGTTTATATTTCTTGATATAAAGATGTTAAGTAGAAAAAGTAAATGGCAGGAAAATACGTATTTTATTTCATTTACACACAAAAATGACACATAGAATGATAAGAAATATTGGGCAGCTGTGACATTCTCATAATGTTCCATTTTTTGATTGGCTATTAATTATTTTGCTGTTCTCACGTTGTAGTAAATATTTAAGCTATAAATATGCATACTTTTATGTGTACTATACTTGAATAAGAAATTTAAATTATATCTAAAGTATACATGTGTTAAAGGTTTTAGAAAAAATCTCGACGTATGTACATTCATTCATTAATATTGATTTCCTCTGGTGAGAGGAGTACAACTGGGGGAACTTTACTTTTTAGCCTATATCTTATATTGAATATTTTACAATGAATAGTCACTGTCTTATAGGGATAAAAATTGTCCCTAAATAATGATTAAAATATCAGTTATATATTCTTTGCCATTCATTTGGGATTGAATTTATTCTACACATTCGACTGTTTTTTGTATTCCACTTGAAGTTCCAGAAGGAAGAAGGGTTGTGTCCTCCCCGGTATTCTGCAAACACATTAACAGAGGTGCACATGTAAAATGTATGAAATGGCTTCCTTCAAGGGAATCTCATTTCTCTTTGAAGACAGTAAATTACCTTAGTGGATATAAATTCCATTTTGCAAACTCTTGCTTGAGAGGTAATAAATGACTGATCAAGAAACTCCTACATTCAGCTTTGGCTTACTTCCTACCTTTGTGCACTTGAATAAATATTTTTTAAAATTTTTGAAATTTAGTAGGAGAAAGTAGATAAAGCCCAGTAACAAAAACAAATTATGAAATATGTGCAAGGCTGCTCTTGATGAAAGCTTTTTTCAGATCAACTCTTCTTTTACTTGGTTCTTTACAAATCAAATTTTTAAATTCCTTGATTCTCTCCATTAGCTGTCATCCAATGGGAGATAGTTTCTTAAACAACTATAACTTAACAAGAGATGTTACATATGTTTATGAAACTGTGCGCAGATATCACCATGATGTGGTGCTGAAACTCAACTTTTGTTCTCCACCACCAGTTGAAAGCTGCTGCTGAGCATCACCCCTTGCCCCGTGAGGATGTGTGTCATTTTCACATTCATACAAAGCCACATTGTGGTTAGTGGTGCTTCTGGCTGTGAACCATTCTGATGGAAAATAGCACAATTACTTACACATGGTCTTTGGAATACCCTTTGAAATGGAAGTCATTTGAGAATATTACTTATTACAAAATTGGTTTAGAGTCATCTGTAATTCTGATACTTTTTAATCTTAGAATAGTGAAAACATGGAAACACTCTTCTTTACTTTAGCATTGTTAACTTGTAAACCTTTCCCTAGGGTTGTTTTCTTGATATCTTTAATGTGTGGACTGCCAATAAGAGATTTAATGTATATTGTACATTTTCCTCTTAAGGTAAATTAGTAATGAGTGCATTTGTGGTAAACAAGGGCTAGAGCTGTAAATTCTGCATTTCTATTCTCCCCCCTGGCTGTGACCAGAAGCTTCAGAGAAGTCTTTGCTCTTCAATGCCTGGACAATGCAGCACTAACATCGGATGATTGGGATTCTTACACTAACTAGCTTATTAGTCAAGGGCTAACCTATTCAGAGGATATCAGAGTTTATATCTACCCAAATTCAGAGTAAATTCCTAGGTTTGTGCAGGGAGGTAAAGGATGCAGATAGAAGCAGAGAAGCCCTAGGGCATCCTCTTTGGGAGCAATGAATGGAATAGTAATCATCAAAATTTGAGGGCAGGCTACTAACCTTCAAACTCTCCTCTCTCCCACAACCCCTGAGACAAGGGAAAGGGTGAACAAAGTAACTGCTCCCTTTATGAAGAAGGATGAAAACTCTGGTGCTACACTGAGATTCAGAACACAGGGAATATTTCCCCAGGTATAGAGTTAGGATAGAATCAAGAACAATAGTTCTTCCACATCTCAGCCTATTATTCTCCTTCTGTCTCAAATATATTTTGAGGATGTTGAAATATATTGTTGGGATGGTCTCACAATTACCATTTCTCTGTGTCTCATATGTGAGAGTAGAAAGTCTGCTCTGATTTGGGTGTTCTTTAGTTCCATAGGTTAGTTTGACCTATTTCCCACCACCATTTCCCTCAGACAGCCTTTCTCTTCTTACCTATTTATAGCAGACTTTCACCAGTTTGTTAATCCAGCCAAATCGGGCCTTTCTGCATCTCAGCACTTCTGAAGATCAATCTTTCTGGCTCTCTCTTCATAACAACCTCCTGAAGACTTCATGTACATTTTGGGCAGTTCTTTAAGACTTCCACTGAAGTATCATGAGTCCCAAACTTGTAGGCTCAATAGAGTAGCTGGATACAAAGTTAACACTCAAAAGTCAATAGCATTCCTGTACACAAACAACAAACAGACTAAGAGAGAAATTAAGGAAACCACACCTTTCACAACAGCATCTAAAAAGATGAAATACTTAGGAATCAATCTAACAAAAGAAGTAAAAGATCTCCACAGTAAAAATTATAGTACTCTGAAAAAAAAGGGATCGAAGAGGGTATCAGAAAATGGAAAGATATTCCTTGCTCATGGATAGAAAGAACCAACACTGTGGAAATGGCCATACTCCCAAAATTGTTGTACAGATTCAATGCAATGCCAATCAAAATACCATTAGTATACCTCACAGATCTAGAGAAAACACTCCTAACGTTCATCTGGAACCAGAAAAGGCCTAGAATAGCCAAAACAATCTTGGGAAACAAAGGAAAGGCAGGAGGCATCACAATTCCTGACTTAAAATTATATTACAAAGCTACTGTGATAAAATCGCATGGTACTGGCACAAAAACAGACCAGAAGATCAGTGGAGCAGGTTAGAAGATACAGGTATAACTACAAATACAGTCAGTCACCTTATTTTCAGCAAAGGGGCCAAATATGTCCAATGCAAGGAAGATAGCCTCTTTAATAAATGGTGCTGGTAAAACTGGCTTTGCATATGCCGAGACTAAAACTAGACCCATGTTTCTCACCATGCACCAAATCAAAGTCAAAATGGATCAAAGATCTAAATATTAAAACAGGAACACTAAATTCACTGGTAAGAAAGTAGGTAAAA
The DNA here is from genome assembly GCF_000276665.1 of Chinchilla lanigera. Taxonomy (NCBI): domain Eukaryota; kingdom Metazoa; phylum Chordata; class Mammalia; order Rodentia; family Chinchillidae; genus Chinchilla; species Chinchilla lanigera. The sequence goes on along the minus strand of NW_004955426.1, from coordinate 20,536,028 downwards.
ATCTTGAGGACATTGGGGTAGGCAGAGAGTTCATGAACAAAAACAAAACTGCAAGGGAAATATTGCAAAGAATCAACAAGATCTCATCTTATTGAAAAGTTTTTGTACATCTGAAGAAATCACCAATAAAGTAAAAAGAAAACCCACAAAGTGGGAAAAAATTTTAACCAACTGCCCTTCAGACAAAAGATTTCTATCTAGGACATATAAAAAATTTTTAAAAATCAGGCCCCCCGAAATTCAAAGACCCAATTTAAAAATGAGCATCTGAGATGAATACACACTTCTCTAATGAAGAGATACTAATGGCAAGTAAATACATGAAAAAATGTTCAACATCATTAGTCATTCGGGAAATTCAAATTAACACTGAGATTCCATTTTACCCCAGAAAGAATGGCTATCATCAAGAAATAGACCAATAACAAATGCTGGAGAGGCTGGGGGAAAAAGGACCCCTACTCCACTGCTGGTGGGAGTGTAGATTGGTGAAACCAGTGTGGAAATCAATTTGGAGATGCCTCACAAAACTAGGATTGGAAGTCCCATTTAACCCAGCTATTGCCCTTCTGGGTATTTTCCCAGAAGAATTAAAGACATCATACCACAGTGATATATGTGCACCTATCTTTATAGCAGCACGATTTGTTATAGATAAATCTTGGAACCAACCCAGATGCCCATCCACTGAGGAATGGATAAAAAAGATGTAGTATTTTCGTACAATGGAGTATTACTCAGCTATTAAAAAAGATAGTCTCGAGGCTTTTGTAGGTAAATGGATGCAACTAGAGACCATACTCATAAGTGAAATAAATTGGACCCACATGTGTAAACATCACATTGTCTCCTTGGTGTAGGAACCTGAGAGACTAGGTAAAACTCAAAATGTACAATAGATGATAGGAAAGGGAAAGAAACTGCTCAAAGGAAGGAATGACTGGGATGAGGGAAAGAAGAAAAAAGAAAGAAGGAAGGCAAAACCTAAATATATATATGAATAGCTGTGATGACTGTATTGCTGTTGTCTGATGGTGTATTGAAATGAACAGTTAATGCTCACAATTTTTTATGTTCTGATTTGCATAACAGTTAATGCTCACAATTTTTTATGTTTGACTTTGCATGCTTGTGTCTGATGGTCTGAGCAACTGATTGGAAGGTAACAATATGCAATGGAATTACAATGGTGAACTCCTAACATGTCTAGTGAAGCTCTGTATTATCGCTAAGGTTTTATTGAAGAATTATTTTCTTATTCTCTTTAATGGTTTGAGCAATCTTGCATTCTTACATCTGATAATCTGAGTGATGTAGTTGAGGATAGCTATATGCAATATAATAACCACTGTTGATTTGTATTAATTTGTCTTGAGACCCTGTATCACTTTGAATGTTCTTGCTATGATTTGTTTATGTTTGTGATACTGGTATGTTGCTACAGTTCTATTTTTTTGTTTGTATCTCATGTACTATTCTCTTTAAAATAAAAAAAAAGAAAAAAACTTGAAGGCTCAAAAGTAAAGATTTAGTAGGCAAGAATACTAGTATTTCATGAAAATTTGACAAAAACATGCATTGTAAATGTTGGTACAGTGCTCCTGGATTTTTTTTTTTTTTTTGCTTCTGTGTTTTCTCTATTGTTTTGTAATTAAATAGTAGTGTAGTAATAAAAATCTAATTTAAACCTTGCTCCTTTTCTTACTTTTCTCTGCTCAGTTAGAGCATTATTCACTTATTTTAGAGCCTGTTTATATATAAAATAAATTTGTAATGCTACTTCAAAGAAATGTCTGGAAACTCAAAGGAAACAACCTGTGTAAAACGTCTGGCACACAGGAAATGGTCAATAAATGTTAATTTTTCTATTTTCCATTAGTCTAGAACAAGATTTTTGCTTAAATCATTTCCTAAATGCGGTAAATAGATAACAGGTGATTATATTTCTGGGTACCTCATCAAATTACATAAATGATAATTCAAATATTTCTAATTCAAATGACACAATTTTCTACGTAGTTATAATATCACTGCACTGTGAGAATAATTAAACTAACAGTCTTATTTTGTTAAACAAAATAACATTAAATTTTTATTCCAAATAAACTTAGTAGTTCAAAGCTGATAAGGATAGTAAAATAAAACCCCAGGAGACCCCCTACATTGAGGGCTAGCTTATGTGCAACTGACATTTAAAGACGTTCAAGTACTAATTTATTTTAAAAATATTTTAAAGTAAGGCACATAGATAAATCCAAATGTTCTGATTTTTATTCCTTTCATTTATATTTTTTATATCCAATTTTGTCATCCAAATTTACTTTTCCATAAAACATATAAAACCTCACAATTTATCTCCATTTCTTCTGCTGGTTATTTCTTTGGTAGGCCTAAGATCCTCCTATTTTTATATCATTTTTAAGGACACAGGTTCTATCAGAGAGTAGCTTCTAAAAACAAACGTGCAATATGTGAATTGGGATCAGTAGTTCTCAAAAGTACAATAACCTATCATCCAGGCACGGTGTCTCTGGCCAGACTGAGGAGTTAGGATGTGGAGGGTAAGTGTTCACATACCGAAGACCTAATTGCCTTTCAGACACTCTACTGGGAAGGCACTTCAGCAGCTCCACTTATTTTCTATATTCAGTGTTTCCTTCACCCCCACAAATCTAGAAATGGAAAAGAACCCAGTCAAAGGGAGATCTGACTCAAATGAAACACGACCCCTGGCCAATGCTTGGTGCTTAGTGCATGTATGTTGTGTGAATAAATGATGAACAAATGAATGAATTTTAAAGTGACTTTATGATATAGAGAGATCAGAAAGCCAATTTCATTATTTTGTAGTGAGAAGAATTGTGCTTCCTTTTTGTCTGCTTCTATTTTTTTCTGATTTTTAACAATGTTCATTAATCACTCTCAGTCCCATGCACAATGTTTGTGAGTTTTCTGTCAATGACAGCTATCAATAGGGGAGATTCAGCTTTGTGAAGCTGATGTTTACAAATGTGGGAGAGTGTTCAGAGAAAAGGAGTAGTGATACGCAGTATTTGATGCATAACTACGCAGAGGTTTTGGGTTTTTTCCCCTCAATTGATGAAATAATTTATTTGTGGAAATGTTACCAAAGCATGACCACATGACCACGTAAACACATTGCTGTGTATGTTGGCTGCCAGCTGCATCAACTGACTTCTTGGGTGTTTGATCTCGAGCCTAGGATGACCTAAAGGACAGGCCTATATAATCATCTCCTGTAGGCTTCCATAACATGTGTGGCCTGAAGAAGACCTGATTTCTCCCAGGAAGTACAATGCTCCTTTGTGAGCATCCCCTGGAAAAACAGAAAGTCTCATGAGCTGGCATCAGAAGTCATTTACTATCTTTTCTTTGTTGGCCAAAGCACACCTGCCCTCCTAGATTCAGGAGAAAGAAACACCCCAACTTTCAATAAGAGCAGTGCCAAAGAATTTGTGGTCTTTTGTACAATCAGCCACAGGGGGCCACTTAGGAACAAATCATATTCATGAATATGCAAGTTATAGAAAATCCGTTTACCGTTTAACCTAATCTGAAACCTTGCCATGTAATACTTGCAAATCTTATTTCTCTTTGAAATAATTTTAATTCAGTAATGCTACTCTCAAACTGCTGGAGTTATTGCAGAGTCATGGAGCTGCATTGAGGGGGGCCATAAATGAAAATCATTGAAATATCTGACTCAGCAATCCGTGTACAAAGGTCAAGTTAGTTTTTTTACAAACGATGTTGAAAGCATAAATGGCTAAATCATTAACACCCAAATGGGCCAGTCTTACTAGCAATAATATTTATCTGCTAGCAGACTACTTTAATAATCATTTGCTTCCACAGAGAAACAGAAAGAGTTGCTACTCTCAAATACCCATTATGTTGATAGCTGATGATGTTTTCTCCAGTTAGATTTTAAAGCTGCATATAAATACATACTAGAAGGAAGAATTGAGTGACTATATGTATATGAATATGCATGCTAAAGCATGAAACTATCAGTAAATATTTAGATATTTGAGCTATTTGTCCATGGTATGTGTATGTGCCTAATTTTACTTTTTGTACCATGTAAAAAGTATATAACACAAACTTGTTATTTTAATGATTTTTAAATGTATGTGTTAAACATATATAAATGTAGTGTTAAACATATGTTAAACATATCCATATTTTTGTACACAGATCTTGAGAAAGATCTGTGTACAAATTTTTTATATTGCAAAACTGAAACTCTATTTTCATTGAGAAATTCCCTCTTTCCCCTTCCTTTCAGCTTCTCCTTGGAAACCACCATTCTAGTTTCTGTTTCTAAGAGTTTGACTGCAGATATGTTGTATAGGTAGAATTGTTCAGTATGGTATTAGTCATTTTTATGACTGGCTTATTCATTGTTAATTCTTCAAGATTTATCCCTGTTGTTGCTTATGGCAGAATTTCCTTCATTCTTAAGGCTAAGTAATGTTCTTTTGTAGGGCATGGAAACTAGAAATCAAGATCAAACAAAAGTATGACAGATATGCAAATACATGGAAAGTAAACAATATAATTTTAAGTCAGTGGGTCACATAAATGAAGATATTAGACAGTTCATAAAGTCAAATAATAATGCTTATGGGACACAGCAAAATAATAATGTCAAATAATAATAATAAAGTCAAATAACAAAAGCTTATAGGACACAGCAAAAGCCATCCTAAGAGTGAAGTTTATATATCCACAGCAGAAACACAGAGTGAGTCCAAATAAATAACCTGATGCACAGCAAAGTCCTAGAAATATAAGAACAATTCAAACCCAAAGCTAGTACAAGAAATGAAATTACAAAGAAAAGAAATTAATAAAATTTAGACAAAGAATCAAAGACTCAAAGAGCTAGTTCTTTGAAAGAATAAACAAAATACACAAATCCTTGGACAATCTTATGAAGAACAGGAAAGAAATAATCCATGTCAATGCACTGTTTTTTGTGCCAGTACCATGCTGATTTTATCACTGTAGCTTTGTAATTTAATTTCAGATTCAGGATTGTGATACCCTCTACTTTGCTTTTGTTGCCCACGATTGTTTTTGCTATTCTGGGTCTGCTCCTATACCATATGAATTTTAGGATTGTTATCTCCAGGTCTGCAAGGAATGCTGTTGGCATTTTTAAATTGAGATTAAATCTGTATGTCAGTTTTAGAAATATGACCATTTTGACAATATTGATTCTGCCTATCCAAGGATAGGAAATGTCTTTCCATTTTCTGGTACCCTCTTTAGTTTCCTATAGCAGAGTACTGTAGTTTTTGTTGTAGAGGTCTTTCATTCCCTGTTTGTGCTAATTCCTATCTATTTAATTTTTCTTGATGCTATTGTGAATGGTATTGTTTTCCTAAGTTCTTGGTAGTGAGTTCATTATTGGTGTACAGGAACCCTATTGATACTAGTGTATTTATTCTCTATCCTGTATTGATACTGAATATTGATATATATGATAATTCATGTATCATGTAATTATATGTAATTATGTAACTAATTATAATGTCACTATGCATGCAATTATAATGTCAATAACTAAATTGCAGAATTTAGTTATTAAGTCTAGGAGTCTTTTGGTGGAATTTTTTGAGTCTTCTATGTAAAGGATCATATCAACTGCAAGAAATGATAATTTGACTTCTTCCTATTCTATACTTATCTCATTCAATTCTTCTCCTTACCTTATTGCCCTAGGTAATATTTTTGAGAACTATATTGAACAGAATGGTGGTAGTGGACATCCTTGTCCTGTTGCTGATTTTATAGGAAGAGATTTCAGTTCTTCCCAATTTAATACCCTATTCCATATTCCTGTTGGTTTAAATTTTGTCATTTTCTGCATCTATTGAGATGATCATGGGAGTTTTGTCCTTGCTTGTTTAAATGATGTGTAACATATATTGTATATATATGTATACATATATACATAATATGTATATGTATAACATATATTGATTTTCATATGTTTAATCACCCTTGCATCCCTGGGATGAGAACTCTTTGGTCATGATGATCTATCTGAAGATGTGCTGCATTCTGATTGCCAAAATCTTTTTTTAAAATTTTTTTTATTTTAAAAATAAAAGGAGGAAAACATTAACAGACAGACAACCTTCGCATGAACCAGATTGCCGGTATCTTGTTGAGGATTTTTGCATCTATATTCATTAACGAGATTGTTTGTATACTTGTATGATTTTGGAATCAGCATAATCTTTTCCAGGAAAGACTTTGGGAGTACTCCCTCACTTTCAACTTCATTAAAGAATTTTAGGTGTAATAACTTTAAAAGTCCCTGAAGTTTTGTAGAATACAGTGGTAAGTCCAGCAGGACCTGAGCTTTTGTTGGTTGATAGGTTTTATATTGTTGCTTTAATATCATTGCCTGTTTTGGGGTTATACAGTGCTTTTATATCTTGTTGGTTCAGGTTTGTTAGTTTATATATACATCTAAGAATACATCCATTTTTCTGAATTCTTCAATTTATTGGAGAACATGTTTTAAAAGTAGTTGCTAGTAATCTTTAGGGTTTTGTCAGAGTCTGTTATGAGCTCACTTCTACATAACTGCTAACCCTATCTGGTATATTTATTCTCTTAGAATTTTTGACACCTACAGTCTACTATTTTAGCACATTTGCAGTATTAAATATGATATTATTGTTGTAAATGGAATTATCTGAAAAGGAAGTAAAAATGATGATATATATATAATTATACATTTTACCTAATACACAATTTTATGTAAACCAAAAAAGAGTGTATACATTGAATAATCTCAAATCAGTGCTCTATAAATCAAATACAGAACATCTTTTCAAAAATTGATTCATTCGAGCAGTTTTGCTTTTTGGTACCTATTAGAAAACTGAGTCATATATTCTTTTGTAGTATTTTTACTTGTGGTTTTTAAATTCTAAGAAAAAAATGAAAAAATCTAAAATTTATTGAGCTCCTAAATATGCTAGACTTTATAATATGCACAACTTTATATATTATCATTTATGATTTAACCATAAAAACCCAATGCAAAAGGTAATTATATTCTCAGTGAGGAGAATGACACACAGACATTCATTCTGTTTGTCCAAGGTCACCTATGTAGTAAAGTACTGAACCATTGAATAGAATATAAGAACATCTAGCTCTAGGTCTTCATAGCCCTAGGTCTTCTAAGGCATTTTGTTGCTTTTTTATATTAGGGAACAAGTTAGCTTCAAGAACATTTCTTAAGACCAAGCAAAAAACCTATGCTATGTTCATCTTTGTGAAGCTAGGGCCTAATACCATGCAAACTGTCTTGTTTCTCCTTTCTCAGATAGAAATGTACATATGGAAAGATGCTTTTATTTTTACCAGAATATGAAATATAGGTTTTCTCTGTCTCCACCAGTGTAATAAAAATCTAGATTTGTCTGTTGTGTTAGTGAATTTCTGTTCTAGAATAGACAGTCATAGCAGAAATTAAAGGAAAATTTAATTAAATTTAAATTAAAGGACTTGAGCTTTATTTGGTTTCAGTGAGTTCAGTCCAAGGATGGCTTGCTCTAAGGCTGAGTAGGCTCTACCTCCAAGCAAGTAAAATATTCAGGGGGAAATATTAGATCTAGACCATAACATTCCACCCTGCCCACAAGAAGCTCATGTTCATCTCATTAGGCAATATGCGTTCAGTGTATTTCTATGAGTCACCAAATCTTAACACTTCCAGCACTGCTGAAAATTCAAGCTAAATCTCCTCTGAGAGGCAAGGCAAACTTTTAGCTGTGAGCTCCAATAAAAATCAAAACTAGAATTAAGTGCTTACAACATACATGGATACAAAGTAAACATTCCCACTGTGAAGGGGATAAATAGAAGGATAAAAAGAGATGGGGAAAAGCAAGATTGAAGCTCAGCAGGGCAAGCATTAAATCTTATAGTTCTATGTACTTCATCTGGAGCAGGTAATGGGGAGATGTGAACTGCAAGGGCTTGAGCAATCCCACCTGTATTGCATCACTGGTTGCAGCCCACGGAGGTTCTCTCTTGGGCAGGCTCCATTCACTGCTTACAGCTTTTCTTTGTAGATGTTCCATGTTCCTGACATCTCCAACTTACTGCGGTCTCCACTGCACTTTTGGCTTTACTGTTACAGCTTCATCCACTGCCTTCTTATGGGCTCATGACAAGGACTCTGACCCTGTCACACATTTTGTGCCTGGCCTCCCAGGTTTTCTTCTGAAATCAAAGTAGAAGCCTCCATGACCCCATGACTCTTACACTAAAACCAGCACCATATGGATGATACCAAGGTCAGCTGGTTCCAAGTCAGAAACAGCAGGTCAAGTGGAAGAAAACTCCCCAGTCCAAAGCAGTCATGAAGGGGAGTGAGAAGGAAAAGCCAAAGAGAAGAATTCATCCCAAATCAGGACCTCAGGGACCTGCTGTTCTGAACAGGACCCACTTTCAAACATGAGACATGTTCTGGGGGACACTGCAGATCTAGACCATAATAGAAACTTTAAAAAGGACTGGGGATGTGGCTCATTGTGAAGCCCCTCGTTCAATCCCCAGTACCACAAAATAAAAAAACAGATGGTGATGGGACTTTTGTATGGTTTGAATGTCCCCATCAAAACTCGTGGGGAAATTTAATCCCCATTCTGATATGTTAAGAGGGATGACCAAATTAAACCATTAAGTGAAGACTGGGTCATGAGGTGTCAGCTCAGTCTTCATGAACATATTAATTCGTTCATGGATTAACAGATGAGTGCATTAATGGTCTCTGTCAGAAGTAGCTTTGTTATGAAAGCAAGCTCTCCCATGACTGCTCTACTGCACTATGTGATATGCTTTGCCATGATATGACCCAGCACAAAGCTTTCAGCAGATTCTAAGCAGTTACCAGTGTCATACTCTTGGACATCCAGAAATATCAGCTAGCCAAACTTATCTTTCTTTTAAATTACTATATTATTTTTGTATTCAATTATATGACAGGCTTCCTTAAGAGAAAGAAAGGTATTCTCTGGAGTATATGTTGCTGTTTTTTAAAAAAAGAAAAAAATCAAAAAAGATAATAGGAGAATAACAATGATTAATACACTGCATATTGTTATCTTTAAATTAGTTACTCAGAGTACAAAATATTGACATTTAATTGTCCAAACTGGGGCTGGGGATTTAGTTCAGCGGCAAAAGCGCCTGCCTGGCAAGCGCAAGGTCGTGAGTTCGGTTCCCGGTACCGGAGAAAAACCAACTAATTGTCCAAACTATAATAGCCCCAATTTTTCTTTTCAATGAACTAAGAGAAATTAGTAGTATAACTACCTTAACTATTATACATATATGTATATATTTGCTTTTGCTTTTCCCTTCATTCTTTGCTCCATTTCCCCATCCCAGTTTCTCTTTCTTTTTGAAGTTTCTTCCAGTTTTATAATATCTATTGTACATTGTGGATCTTATTTACTCATTCAGTTTCTCACACTAGGGAGACAATATGATGTTTACACATGTGCGTCTGGTTTATTTCACTTATGAGTACGATCTTGAGTTGCATCCATTTACCTATAACAGTCTCCAGTTTATCCTTCTTTATGGCTGAATAGTACCCCATTATATAAAAAGACCACATGTTTTTAATCCATTCCTCAGTTGATGGGCATTTATGTTGTTTCCAAGATTTAGCTTTTAACAATTGTGCTGCTATAAATATGGGTGCACATATATTTCTGTGGTATGATATTTTTAATTGGAGTATATATATATGTGTGTGTGTGTATATATATATATACATTAAACTGGGAATCTAACTCAGGACTTTGTGCTTGCCAGGCAGTAACTTGTGCCACTGAGCTATCCCTGGCCAGGAGTATATATTTTTAAAAGCTGATATTTAAACCTTCTCTTCTTTATCCACTGAAGAGCATCCTTATTTTCTCTCTTCCATTTTCCTGAATCCCCCCATATTTTGGCTGATATTTTCATACTTGAGATGTGTTGATTTTTTTTAATGGGAAGATCTAATCCAAAAGAATGGATTAGCTGCTCGGGACTTTTACGTTAGTATATTAGCTCTATGTGTTCATATGCTGCCTCTGAGAGTACTTGCCATATTTTGCTTGTTTATCATCCATTATTCATGTCAGTATTTGATTTAGCAGATTTTGTCACTGTTCTTGTCATTTAACCTCATTATTTGTCTCTTTTTGTTCTGTGCTTAATTCTGAAAAGCATATGTGTCATAGTACTTTATATTTTTGGTTCTAATCCATTGACAATGTGACTACAAAGTTCCATTATTTCCCACTCATGTTTCCTGTGGTAGTGGTCAATATTCCATTAATTCATGTAAGCTAAATAAACACAATGTATTATGGAAAGAGAGAGGGTTCTAAGATTTGCTAACTACTCTGTGCCTTAATTTATTTGTCCATCCATATAATGAATATAATATTGTTTCTATAGGGTTGTTGACAATCCAACTGAAGCAAAGGGCAGGTAATGTTTTCTGGAAAGAAAAAGAACACTATCAATCAAAACACTATTTCTAAATGTGTTTTTCCAATTACATTGACCTGATCACTGGTTTAGATGTGCCAGCCTGACCATCTATCAGCACTGCCAAAGAATCTGCTATCAAGGACCACCAGAAATATAATTATCCTCCTTGATAGAGGCAAGTCATTGTTTAAAAAAAATTGAGCAGTTATGATACACTGGACACTTTTCATGGAGTTGTAAACACAGGGTCAGTCAGTCATCTATTCATGTGAAGTCTTTTTCCTTACGATCTTATATTTTACCATCAATATAGGATTGTAGGAGTAGGACATGGTGGATACTTGGAAAGCTGAGATAAGAGGATCATGTGAGCCCATGAATTCAAGACCAGCCTGAGCAACATAGCAAGAATTAGTTTTAAAAAATTATAAAAAGTATTAACTTACATAGAAGAGAAAATACACACATAGTGATATATTTATATAAGAGTGATGGTATGACATTAATACTCAAATGCTACCTAAAGAGTCTCAAAAACTCTCCTTCTTATTCTGTTTATGCATATTTTGTAAACCTTCTATGCATTCAAAAGAAAACCAGTGTATTTCACGGTACAAATCAAAGGACTTCTGAGCCAGAGTCCCTGTAGTCAATACCTTCATTAATGAGAAAACTTGTTGCCCCTGAAATGAATATTTTTTCTCCTCAGTCTACATCACCAAGCCCAAACAAACATCCACTGTGTGCTTTAAATGCCCCCCTATCTCTCCCCAGACTAGATACAATATAGAGGCACCCAAAGAGTCCACTTTGAGTTTACTCAGTTCCTTTGGTAGGAAGAAAATCTGTCTCCTGCTTTACCCCTCAATGGGGGATATTGGTAAAAGGCATATGAGTAGAAGGCTCAGATTCCAAACACACCTCTTAGCTGCATGAATCTGGGCAAGAGATTGTTTATCTATGCTCTAGTATCTTTATCTTAAAAATGAGATGTTATTGTAAGAGTTAAATTTGATGAAGACTGCAATACACAGATTATTTTTTGGTGAAGTTATTGAAGTTAACTTTAGCATAATCTTCTAACAGGCAGCCTGATATCTCTGAGAGAATGGGTAAAAATTTGCTGGGTAAAGATAAATTCAGATTAGATCATTGTTTTATCAATAGGAGGCAACATATTAGAAATAACATTTTGGACATTGGTATCTGTAACCTCAGCAACTATATTTAATTTACCTTGAGGAATATTTCTTTGCTCATCAAAAGCATAAAAATTAACATCAGTTCACTTCAACATGATCGAAGAAGGAAAGAAAAGAAACTGTTGTGAGGGTTTAAAATTTATTGAAGGAAAGATGAATGAGAATCAAATGGAAAAAGTTGAGAGTTCAAGTGGAGAGTGAGAATAAAGTACTTCTTGAAAATGAAAGAGGTCAATGATCTGTAAGGAAAATAAAGTAATTGGGAAGTCTTCTGGGTCACAGGAATCATAAAAGGCAGAACAATTAGTTCTAAGTGTCAATTTCCTGGACTGATGAATGGATACAATGATAATTTTTAAGTATTCTGAAAAAGATAAAAGTACTTTTAAACTATGAGGCCATTTTAATGATGGGCAGATATGTTCTTTTGATAATAGATCCTTAGGACTGACACAGGGATTCTGTGTTAATTTTATCAGTGTTCTATCAGTAGTGGGTGATTTAAGGTGCAGGATGTGCGATCAGTCATTCTTTCTTTCCTGTAAATTCAGTACCCAAAGTAACTAGTTTGGTTAAAATAAATATCATTCTGTCATTTTTTAGGGAGAATTACATTATTTTGCCTTAGTTCTCAATGGCTTAAAAAACACATTTTTCATGCAAGCTGTAGGATGACTGACCTTTAACCTCACGCCACTGTGAAGGTTTAAGAAAACCTGGTCTTATGTTTGAAATGAGTCTCCATATGGTACAGAGCAGGGCTTCCACAGGCTGGTGCAGCCTAACACCACAGGACGCCGACCTCTAAGATGCTTCACTAGCTGAACATAATTTCAGCAACAGTTTGACAACTGCACATTTAAATCTTATTCTATGTCAAACTCAATTTTATGTCTTTTGCAATAGTATCAAATAGGGCAACAGCAGTATTCAGTGAGGATTTTGTTATGAAAAAAAAGAAGAAAAGATCTGATTGTACTGCTCTTGCCTGAGACGATTTCAGTTTCTAGGATAACACTTTCCCCAGGAGCCTTATGTACGGATCTTCAGCAGACTATAATGTTTTCTTTGAGATGTCTAAAACTGGCTCCTGAAAATCATCCACATACAGCAAGCAGTGAAGGCAGACTTTCTTGAGACATGAGAAAAGAAATATAAATCTTTTTTTTTTAAAAAAAACCTTACATTGTTTAGCTGTCCACACAGTGTTCCTTGAAATATCTTTTTTAAAAAAAATCTGTATTAGTCTGTCAATTATCTTTCCACGGCCCCTGGCTGTGTCCAATTTTGGATTAAAACATATCAGATCAATGATTACTTTTCTCTGTTGTGAAAATAAAAGAAAAAGCATGGTAAAAGGAATCCTGAAGAGCGTTCAGTAAGGATTAGGGAGGCCGTTGGGAAACAGGGCTTGTGCTTGATTCCAGCTGTCTCCTAGAATGTGAACTTGGGTCACTGCCGCCATTTGACATCAAGCATCTGGACCAGGACTGACCTAAACCGACCACGACATCATGTGCAAAGCCTCAAGATCCATATCAAGGGGTTATCAGACTCCGGGTTTATAGACATTTTCCTTGTGTTTATACATTCCTTTCTGGTCACACAGCCCATGTTGCTTTTCAACATATAAGTTTTCAAGTTTTCTGTCTTTTAGTATATATGAGTCCGTGTCTGTGGAATTGCAATTGCTAAGACTTTTAGATAAAGTTCTTTTTACTTTGTAATTGGGATTTATGGACACTCTAAATCAGAGTTATAAAGATGTGGAAAATGCCAAGATACAGTGAAAGATCCCTAGAAATTCTTCTCCCTCAGGGGAAACAATTAAAAAGCATCGTAAAACTTAACTCCTGCTCTCAAGGAACTAACAAGTCAAATAGGGAAGAAGGTGAGTACACAGCACTAATTTTCAAATGGCATCTGTGGAAAGCTCCTCCCAAGATGGCGCCCAAGACTCCCACCTCTCGGTGTTCACACCTATTAATTGTCCTTTTGTATTGTCCTGTTCACAACGGACCCAGCTCAGTTGTGTGACCAAAACAAAAATATGCTGAGGGTAATGGTCATCACCTCTGCGGTTAGGTTACGAAAGTAAATGTGGCCTCCTCCTTGTCCTTGGTGCCTTCTTGGCCTCTCTCTCTGTCTCTCGGTCTGTCTCTCTCTGTCTCTGTCTTTCTCTCTCTCACTTTTAGCTAACATCCTTAACAGACAAATCAGGTGTTTTGTTATCTGACAGCCTATAGAGAAATCACACAAGTGAAAATCAGAAACCTCCATCAACAACTCATCAGGAACCGAGGCCCACAGCTAATGGGCCCACAGCTTAGGTTTATTCAGCTACATGAATGACCGAAAGAAAGATTGTGTTGACCAATTAAAATTTCAAACCCCTTAGCTTAGGGTAGCATCTTGATTGCAGCCCCTATTTCCACTCTGATCCAGAACTGCCAGCCCTCAAAAATTACCTGAGCGAACAAGTGTTTATTGTTCCAGGCTCTACATTAGGTGGTAATACTTTATGCAGCAATATATAATGAGGTCAGTACTCTTCTGACTAAAGCCGCTCTCAGTTTTAATAATACATAAAGATCACTGAAGTCTTGCCTCATGTGGATGGCGGCCTAGAAAAAACTTGGCACTAGGGAAATATTACAAACAGAGAGAACAGGCCCATCTCCCACCCACAGCCATCTAGTTCCTCTCTGAGGGAAGTACCTAACACTGGTTTCTTATATCTTTTGGTGTATTCTGAGCATTTATTTATCTTATTTTTTTTTCTTCAGTGCTTGGGATAAAACCAAGGGATTCACCCATGGGAATCAAGCACGCTATCACTGAGCTACACCTCTGGTCACGGATAACGACTTGATCACCTCTTGTGTACCTAAGCACTATAAATTTGTAATTTTTAGGTGAGGGAAGAAACATGTAAATATGTGAAGATTTTTTTCCATGTTTCACATCCATATGCAAAGTGTTTTTTTTTTTCAATCTTGGAGAAGTGTTTTCAACTTTTAACATTTCTTGTCTAAACTTCTTTTCTTTTTGGAAAGATTTTTCAAAGTTACATTTGGACTTGGGGCTATTTCAGACTCACTTGAGCAACTAACTTTTCTAAATGTTCCCTCACTTTTATGCAGAATACTGGTTCCTATCAGTTGGTCTTTGCTTTCTTTATGGAAGATATCTAGTTTTCAGTTATAATTCATTACCCGTTTTTAACGCATGCACAGCTAGCTTGCATTAACAATTCATTATTTGCTTTAACAGTTGTGCTCAACTGAAGATCCTTGAATAAATAATTAATTCTTTATAAATGAGAAGAGCTTTACCCTTTCAGAGTTGAAATTTCCAGGCCTCAGTGAAATTCACATATTAATAATTAGGATTTGATTTTTTCTTAGTCTTACAAGCTTCTGAAACTTTCCAAACAGAGATTATTTAGTAAGTTGTTATACTTTCTGTGGAGTAAATTTTTATAAAACACGTTGTTCACATTGTGCTTCTTGAAAAAAAAGGTTAGAAATGTAATTGGCCATCTAAATTAACATTCAAAAATCAGCAAAAGTCTATGGTGTGGCTTATGTCTAGGTGTGTCCCCAAAGCCTCATGCACTCTTAGGTGGGGCTTTTCAGAGTTGGCTGGATCTACAGTGTGTGATTCTGGGATTAAGTGTGTGATGCTGGGACTAAGTGTTCACTGGTTGGTTTGGCTTAATTCTAGGAGTGATAATGAGAAGGCCCTACCTGAGTGTGAGTGCCTACATGAAATATAAGAGAGTTACTGGGGTCATTTGTTGCTTGCTGCTTGCTGCTTTGATACTTCACTGCTTTGCTGCCTTTGGCCTTTGGCCTGCCTTGGAGCCAGCCAAATATGAACTGAAACCTCTACAAACTGTGAGCTGAAATACAACTTTCCTCCTTTAACTTTGGGTGTAGGGTGTTTAGTCTCAGCAATGAGAAAAAGTAACTAAGATTGTATATTTCAAGGAAGTGAGAGAGTAGCTGAGTGTAGAGTGCTTGCCTAGGACATATGAGGCACTAGGTTCAATCCCTAGCACTGTAGAGAAAAACTATTCATCTATCTACAGATGCACATGTTCACTTGCCAATACATTTTTCTTTGAAATATAATGTTTCCATATTTTTTATCATATTTTCTATGATTATGTTTTATGTGTTTTTCATAACCATAGTTTTCTATTTAGCATGTGCTTCATTTCATTTTAAAGCAGTGACAAACTTTATTTATTTTTAGCTCCAGACCACACAACACATTAACATGGTATAAAATCCACACAATAATTAAAACTTTCTAGAAGTCACAAAAGCCATACAGTCATATTGTTTTACTTGACCAACAGAGTGTATTTGTTTTCCTTTTTACATTTTAGAAAGTTTACTTTTTGCCTTTAGTTATATATTTGGGGATTGTTTTGATAGTTTTTATTGGACTAATTAATTTTGGACATGGCCTTGGAGTTTGAAATGACTTATACAATTCACAGAGATTTTCTTCAGCTTCCCTTCAATTCATTTGGTATGGTGTAATTTTAACATTTGCTCCTGGGTTCTACTAATTTCCTCCATCCAAACTTTATTCATCTTAGTTTTAGTTCTTGATCCTGCTGCATGAGACTATCTATCTATGGTTTTCTATTTTATTCAACTTTATTTTGTCTGTGTTAATATTTGTCCCTGTTCAGCTTGGTCCATCTATTGATGCTCAAGGCAAATCTCTCTCCATTTTTGAAAAGTTCCTGTTTGATTTTATTTTCATTAGGGTTCTCTAGAAAAGCAAAACAAATGACAGATATATCACATATCTACATAACTATATCTATCAATACACACATACATAAAATAAAGAGAAGGACAAAAAGAAAAATTAGGAGGATTGGGCTCATGCAATTAAGGACACTGAGAAGTTCCACAATCTGCCATGTGAAGCTAGAAAAGCATGAAAGCTGCTAATTTTCAACAAGACTGAAAGCCTGAGAAAAAGAAGAGCCAATGATGTAAATCCCAGTCTGAAGGTTTGAGATGAGATGAAGTGTCCTAGCTTAAGCAGTGAGGCAGGAAAAAACTCAAGCAGTGAGAAAAGACATTGCTTCTTTCCTCAAACTTATTCTGTTTGGGCCTTCAACAGATTGGACGGTGACTTATTACACTGGGGAGGGCAGTCTACTTTAACAAAACTACCAGTGCAAATGCTAATCTTATGAGGAGACACTTTCATGGACAAATCAATAAAAAATGTTTGAACTGGACACTCATGGCAAGTCAGTTTGGTACATAAAATTATCTCTCCATTCAGCTTGATAAAATAATTTTTAAAAAGTAGCAGACAGTGAGAAAACTCTAATCTTTTGATAAGTAACAACACAGCAATACTAACTCGTAAACACAGACAGTGATCTCCATTCTTGGAGTTTATAACAAGGGTGGCAACATGTTGTCCGAAAGGTCGCACTAAGGTGTACAAGTTCTCCAAGTGGAGTGTGGTTACGAAAACACCTTCTGGGGTGCCTGCTGATCTTTAAGGCCCCATCCATAGGAACTCTGATTCAATAAATCTGGTGTGGGCCCAAGAATTGGGACCCCACACAATTTCTAAAGATCAAGTTTAGTCTTATGCTTTCATGAAGCAACACTGGAATGACAAACACAGAAAGCTGTTATAAGATCAATATGTGTGATCATAGTATTGACATCAGGAGAAAGGTGAATTTAGGGCCTCTCATGAATGGCAAAAACAATTATCTCTCAGGTTTTCTAAAAGATGTTTTAGAAAAAATGCAATCAAAAGAAATACACAAGTAATACAAGAGAAAGTATATATTTATAGGAAACTTTCTAGTGAAGAATGTAAGGAAATTATTTAAACATGTTTTGGGACACATGGAAGATAAAAAGATACATAGATACATAGATATAGATAGATAGATAATAGATAGATGATAGACAAAAGCAGGCCTTGTTGACAAAGTGGAAGAATTTGAGGTAGCAAAGATAGAGATTACTTAAAACCTTCCAAGGGTCATTCTCTCTAATAATTCTGTCTGATTTATTAAAAGTTTTGGGTCATATGGCCAATTTCCATTTAATCTAGAAACATGTTTAAATTAAATCTTTGCCTTTAGAGTGGTGATTTTCATTCCCACTTACACATTAAAATGATCTTGGAACTTTACTAAAGACCAATTCTGGATACTACCCATTTAATATTGAGTTAATTCGTCAGATGGCTGAATGTTTTTCAGGTGGTTTTAATGTTCAGCCAATGGTAATAACTACTGTTCTAGCCAATAAGGCAAGTACTTCAGTGGCATGAAATTAAACTCTCTGTGATACAATGATCTTCAGTAACTCACACACAATGCACAGTGCTCTACAGATCATCACTAAAAGCTCTAAACTGTGTACTTTCTCCTAATATTAAATGTTCTTAGAAAAGTCAGTCATATGTAAGTTGTGTTTCAGTATCAAAATATAAACAGCAGTCTATTTTTTAAAATTTATATGGTATTTGTTAGGCTGTCTAGTCCAGGCCTTGGAATGAAGTAAAACTAGTACCACAGATACAAATATCTTGATTATCATGTTATTTTAGAATCATGTGGTAGGTAGAATAGGGACTCTTAAATATTTACATCTTAATCCTCAGAACTGCAATAGTAAGAAGAGTCATAAGCAGATGTAAATGACTTTCAGATAGGAGAATTATCATGAATCATCCTTTTGAGTCCAATGTTATCCTGAGGCCTTAAAGGGGGGAAGAGGAGGTAAAAGAGAGTCAGCACATACGTGACACTGATGCAGGGTCATCCCCACACTATGTGATGTGAGAAGCACGAAACCTGCTGGTATTGGCTTTGAAAATGGAGAAAGAAGCCATGAACCAAGTAATGGAAGTGGCCTGTAGAAGCTGGACAAGTCAAGGAAACACTGTGCCCTAGAACATTCGGAAAGGTGTGTAGTTCTGCCATCATCTTGATTTTAGCCGGAAGATAACGGTTTGAATACTTGACCCACAAAACTATAAGAAAATACCTTTCTAATGCTTTGAGCCATGAAATTTGTGGTCATTTCTTACAGCAGCCATAGGAAACTAATACAGCTTGCCCATTAACTGAGAAGAAACTCACAAAAACATCATGGCAACATTGTGTTGAGATTAACTCTTTGGTGGCACCAAGGGCACCCGCCATTTTTCTCACATCATATACCCCACCCAGGAAGACTGGAACTACTATAGCTGGGGGACGAACAATATCTTGTGTCCTTAGTGCGAACATGGCCTCTCAGTCTGCAGGTCTCAGTGGTCATGGTGCACCTATGAGGTAACAAAGGTCCACAGAAGAAGTACCCAGGGGAGTAAATAACACTGAGAGCAGGGAGTCATCCATGCAGCCCTGTGTACATTCAGTGTTCAGGGGCAACCCCTGGAGCTTCCTTAGAGAATCTTGCCATCCCATTTTCTTTGATTCTTTCCCCCAAAGTCCTTAATTGGAATGTCTCTCGCCACTCCAGCCATGATAATACACAATGTTAGATGGATACAAACAAGGAGACACTCTCTTTCTTGACAAAAGAACATAATGTGGGAGGAGAATGGACACCTCACTTGTGTAGAGCAAATGTTGAATTTGTGGGTGAAGAATTTCAGTTTCCAAATTGCATGATATCCATGTAGTTTAATTTTTATTTTTACTTTTCACCCATTCACAAACATTTAAGTAATTATCATACACTAGTCATTTTGCCAAAGATTAGGGGCACAATTAATGAATAAGATGGTCCAGGTCCCATCTTTTAGTCTGGTGGGTGATGTAGGAGTTCATTTGTTTATTCACCCATAAATAGATAATGGAACACTTATACTGAGGTAGTGCCAAGAAAAGAAAAAGTGAAATACAGGTTTTAGTTTCATATAGGAGAGTTATTGGGAATGACACTTCTTCAACTTTATCTCTAATAGAGTGGACTTACACATACAGAGATTTTTATAGAGCTGACCCATTAGTCATTGAGGGTGGCTGTGCAGTGGTTTGTACCTCTATGCAGGCACTTCTTTCTAAAATCTCAGCAGGACCCCTTAGTACTTCAGCTTTTTATACTAAGGCATTTTCAGACTATGAACTTTCATGTAGGGATTATTTTTCCTGAAAATTTACAATTATTCCCCAGAGAAATAAAATGAAATGCAACCCCAATTTGCAATGAAGAGACCTGAAAAGGAAAGCTTTTGTTGGCTGCTTACATTAAAATCATTTGGGAAGACTTGAAACGGCTACTGACTTGGAACCCCAGTGTCTGAGATTCTGGAACTTACATTTTTAGCATGGAGCCCAGGACTGAAGTCAGAAGATTTAGCTTATCCATACTGACATTTCTCTTTAATCAACTTCAAACAGTGAGGCCTTATAGATTTTCTTCTAACTTGATTATAAAGTCAGTGGGTTTTCCATAAGAGTTTTGAATCATGCTATCCTCTTCAACTAGGAAATCACATGTATGATGCAAGAAGCACCATCTGGAGAAATAAAGAGTTTGCCTATGTGTGTTTCATCTAAGAAAAGGAGAACACTCAAGTCCAACCATCCATACAAAACCAGCCACAGGGAGTTTATTTTGCCTGTTTTACCTTGAGTTTGTTAATGCTTGTTTTTACCTTGTTGCGTACAGGCTAGAGAATAATAGAAATCACCACTTTTTCTCTGGAAACTAATTGTCATGCCTCAGAACAGTCACTGAACTCCCACTAATTTATTGATTGGATAGAGATTATGACCTTCCTATTCATTTCATTCAAATCATCCTGAAGGTATGAGCTCAGCAGGGTGCTGAGACAGTATGACACATGCTATGTAAATAGTCCATACCGGGAAGCAGGGACACCTCAATAGTTGCCTAAGAATTTATTACAAAATAACTTGCAGGTTTGGTGTGAAAGAGGCTTTCAATCACTTTGGAAGCATCATTTGCATGATTCATTGCAGACTGTGTGTGCTGGAAAGAGAAAACGTATTCTAAGTTATTATCCCACACAGTTTTAAACCAAGCATGTCTCTGAAATAGTAAATTGACATAAACAACAAGTAGGGACTTTAAAGTGTAAATTATTCTTACTGGTGCCTTTGCTTGTTTTTTAGGTTAACTACACAGCTCTCAGGTTAACATCTTTCTTGTGTATAGATGATGCTGTAATATGTATCTGTGAATACCTGGCTTATGAATTTGCAATGAAATTAATTTCCAGGCTTGGGACCAAAAGAAAGAAGAAACTAATAAAAGAAGATGTTAGTGGATCAGAAAGTAGAAGATTTCAGGTCCTAAAATATGACCTGTGGACTGTAAGATGGTAACTTCTTATTTTACAACATTTCAAAATACACAATACAGAAAAGTAAATAATAGTTGACTTTACATTACTCAATGTCTTCATATGTTAGAAAATACATATGTACTCTGACCAAGGTGACTGAATTGCAAAGGTGAATCCTAATCAAAAATAGATGTAGCCAAAATTTTACTAAGTTAGGATCACAAACCTTGGGGATGGATGATGAACGTGATCATTTTGTATAAGTAAAATGTACCAATAAACTTAATAATAAGAAAAAAAAAAGAAAAAAAAAGTCAGGGAGACTTCCACCCCAAAAAAAGAGAACTTTATTTAAAAATGGGAATAAATTAGTCTGCAAAGTAAATTGACTAAAGTTACAGGAGTTTCCGTTTTTAAAATCATGAATATCTTCAATTGTACACATCTTGGCTTCTAATATTATTTAAAAGAAAGGAACCAGGATCCTCAGAGTCCCTTACATCCCATTTCAGGTCTCTACTGGTGCTTTCTAATACTGTGTCAAATAGTCCAGTAAGACAAATGGAGAGATGAATACAAGGTTGATTAGTGTAATGTGATAACCCACAGAATAATGCTTCACTGTCATTTTTATTACACTCTCTATATCAAGGTATATAGTTTAACATGATGAATGTACAAAATTTATGTCTCATGAAGATGATAAAAGAGTATGCGTTGGAAAGGAAAATGGGTTGCAAATAGGCAAATTATGCCATGAAACATTTTTAGAAACATCTATCCAAAACCTGTGATAGTCTCTGGATAAAGATGTTGCTATTCATATAACCATAGATTTATCTTTTCTCTGGATTGTACAAAGTCTCTGTGTGTCTTTGCAGTACAGAAAACTATTTTAATTTCATCATACCCTCAGCAAGAATGGAAATGTTCTAAGAATCAGGAATGTTCTGCTTGGAGGAAGCTATGGGGTAAAGTTTGAAGCAAGGTGTGCTACTCGGTGTGGCTGTCAGGTGCCCAAATATGAAGCTCCTACAGTATGAGGAGGAGCCCTGTCAGTTTCATATCCTGCTGGTGCCTAGCAAGTGGACTGGCAAGAAAATGCCTCTGTGAGGTGGGGGCTGGAGGATGGAGAAATGGAGGGATGGGATAGGGATAGGTAAGAGCATTCGGAAAGGGATGAGCATTCAGAAAGCAAAACTGGCATTCTCAGAAGGCATAGCTGTCCACTGGCAAACGTCTACATGGTAGTGTAGTATAACATCGCTCTAAAATTATGGGCCCTAAATCAAGTCTGTGGGGACACTTCTTTTCTCTGTTATTTTCTAACCTACTGTACAAGTATTGAGTAGTATAAAAATATATATGTATCTATAATATGCATATAATGTACAGCTTTAACTGTTCTAACTGGAACAGTTAAAGTAGCTTTCAGTGTAGCTGGACACTGAAATCACTAAAATTGCATTTAGCTATTCGTTTTAAGGTATTTTCTTCTTTGGTGTTTAGATTCTTGAACACTATTAACAGGAAAGGTAAGTCATGGTTGGGAAGTGTGATTTTCCATCAGTTTTTATTATTCTAAATAAGGCAAAATTGAATGGCAATCATAGAATATGATTACTGTTACAGGGGTAAAGTAACAAAACATCAGCACAAGCCCGTAAAACTCTGAAACCAATGGCATGGTAAACACAATAAACTAAGATGAGCTTTTTGTGAGTGGATGGATTGATTGAAAGTAGAGCGTACATGGATGCAAAATAAAAAGAAGGTGAAAGGTGGCAGATTCTCAGCACATTGTAGGTGAGAAAAACGTCTTCTCGCCTACGGATGAGTCTTTCCCCTACTTTAACCCAAGAGAGCAAGGAAGCAGGGAAGCGAGTGGGCCCAAAAGCCCTGTACTGGAGCTGCATTCCGAATGCGCTTGCTTACTCGTGAAGCTGGGGTATGTTCTCCCCACACACTGATTCCAGGAACTTCTCATGGTCCCTAAAAAGGCAGAAAATTATCTGCAGCAGGCGGTGATTGACTGCACTGTGACACTCGGGTCTGCTATTACCGAGGACTATTTCCTCGTGTAGTCGCGCCTGGCTCCCCTCACACCAGGTAACTCTGCGGGCCTCAGAGGCCTCCCCTCGCGGGCAGAAATACAGAGCACTGCCATCCCAGCATGCTGACAAATCTCTGATTCTTGGAAATGTTTTGCAGGTGGATTTTCCGAACCACTAATTTTCCACAAGCTGAAAACGCAATGAGTAAAGAGGCAGAGGCGAGATGGTTGGCATGGGAGGCTGCCTCCCTTCCTAGAACGCTCCTGCACCCAGCGGGGCAGGCTTGTGCCTCTCCCAGCAGGTGCTGCGAGGAGCCCTGCTGAGTGACTTCCAAAGCACAGTAGGTCCATCTAGTGCACACTGAGGTTGTTACGAAGCACCCAACCCATCCTCCTTCGCTGAATGTTAAAATGCATTTGGGAGAGTTGGAGAATTGGCCCTAATTTCTGTTCGGTCATAAAGTTTGCTCATCCTTTTAAAAAGTGACTAGTGTCAGAATCAATGTTACCCAACCTGGCCCAAGGAGCATTTGTTGGAGGCTGTGGTTTCATGGGACGTGATGTAACCAGCACACAATAACCCTATGATAGAAGAATGAGCGGACACAGTGGATAGTCAAATGTGTTTCTTATAAAGACCATTGTGGTTGGTACTTGAGGAATGGGTTGGTGCTGGCAGAAAGGAAGCAGTTAAGGAGGTGTGTAACCACTGAGACCCGGACAGGAGGATGGAGAGGAGTCAGCAGATGTGTGTAGCTTCTGAGCTAGCCCAGACACCTCGGGGCCAGAGGAGGAGGTGTCCCTACCTTGTAGGCTTCACATATTAAATGAGCTTTTAAAATTGCTATGAACTATGTAATAATATGAGCCAAACACATGGAAAATGTATCTACTACTACAGCTTGTATGTCCATCAACAAATGAATGGATAAAGTAAAGGTGGTATTTACACTCAATGGAATATTACTTTGCCATAAATAAAGATAAGCTTGAGTCATTTGTAGGAAAATGGATATACCTTCAGACCATAATCTTAAGTGACATAAATCAGACACACAAGCCTAGGTATCACATGATTTTTCTTATATGAGAAATGCAAATTATCAATGAAAAAGAATAATAAATGATAGACATTAAGAAGTGGGGAGATGGACCTTTCTCAAATGGAAAATGAATCAAGAGATGGAGGGAAGGGGAAAGGAAAGGAGGGAAAGAGGATGAGAAAAGGAATCAAGACATGTTATATACATGTACCAACTCCACATAAGGAGTGTAAACATGATGTATTGCAAACATATGCTAATAAAAGTCCTGTCAATTATATACAGTACGTGTTTAAAAAGTAAGAGGAAAAATATACAGGGGCACAACACAGGTAGAGCTTTGATTGAACCATAGCCATATTTAGAGTGTAATCAGGGGTATTCAAGAAATCCTTAGGATAATGGCTTTGAAAATTATTCTATATACATAATTTTGGGTGAAAATGCTTAAATTTTTAAAACTTATTACAATAAATATCACATTACCATGAAGACCCTCTCACCTCACTTCAGACACACTTATCCCACCATTTTTGCACTTTCTGAAGTTCTGTAAATCCTTTTTCATGAGTGTCTTTAGCCTGTTATGGCTGCCTTAATTTCCTGAAAAGATTTAAAGTATCTACCTTTGTTGGTCATTTAAATTGTGGGGAAGAGACAGAAGTAGAAATCAGATGGTGCCAGATCTGCTGGGTAAAGTGGATGTGGACACACTGTAATGTTTTTAGGACCCTGCCTTTCTGTGGGATGGCATTCACTAGCAGAGCATTCGTATTTTTAATCAGACTGCTTAGAGACCCTCATGAAAGGGGACTTCCAGAACTGTATCACAAAGTGGCAAGAACAATGGGACAGGTGTGTTCCAAGTGAGGAGAAATATTTTGAGGGGGATTAATGGTAATGTGTCATTTACTGTAATAATTTTTGTTTAATCTAAACACTTGCCATTGTCTTGATTAAACTTTGTAGAATGCAAATTGTGGTTGTTTGTGCAGAGAGAAAATTTTTAAATAAATTAAACTTATTTAGAGTTACTTACCAAAATTAAGTGGATAATGAGATTATAAAATACAAATCAAAAGAGACCCTATAGTATTTAAGGTCTTTTATATGGTGTTACATATAACAATAGCATTTTCTCTTTCTTTTTCTTTTTTCTTTTTTTATTTTAAAGCAAAGAAGAGTAAACTATAAACACAATGGTATAAAATTTCAAAAAAGATTGTAGGAAAATAACAATGGTTAGCACATTGTATATTGTTATTTTCAAAGTAGTTGCTCATATAACAAGATATAGACATGAAAAATTGATCCAACAGTATAGGCATAAGCCTTTCTTTACAATGAACTAATAGCAATTAGCAGTATAACTATCTTAACACCAGCATTTTGAAAGGAGGATCACAAGTTCCAGCCCAGACTGGACAACTTTGAAATTTAGCAAGACTCTATCTCAAAATAAAAATGAAGTAAAGGACAGGGGATGCAGTTCAGTGTGAAGGCTTTGAGCTCACCCCCCAGTAAGCTCCCCTTGTAAGAGAAAACAAAATATCCTAGAGATTATTGGCAACCCTCTCATGCTGACATGGAGTAGTCTAAAGGCAAGAGGAGATAATGATCTAGCTTGAGATTTCATAGCAGAGGAAAGTTAGAATTGGGGCTCTTTTGCTTCAAAACTACTGGTTTCAAACAGAAAATAAGAATTACTAGGCACTAAAAATGTCAAAAATGTTTTCCATTACTCAGACTTATGTTTCTGTGAACCTGAGATTTAACTATCATATGTCATGAACTCTGCATCAGACATTTAATGAAGTAAAAAATCTTGCACTTAGATAAAAGTAGTTATGTGGTGCAAATAAAATTTTTAAAATTTAATACCAAGTTGTAAAACGAAAAGCTCTGAATATTTAATATTCTAGAATTTGATACTGGGTCAAAGACAAATGAAAGAACTTGCATTAATTACTCAAGGTGAACCTAAAAGATGAATTTTAATTTTAAAAAACCACAGAAGTATAGAACAGGAGGGTGGAACTAGAAGAGTCAGACTGCCACTGACTAGTGGAATGACCTTGGGCAGGGTGTTATGTTGACTTTTAAAATTCTCACACCATCTCTGAGAACTGACACAACCCAAAGGAAGCATTTCATGATAAACCATTCTAAGAAGCATTAGTATAACACATGTAAATTATTAGTGCTGTTATTCTCATAATCGTATATTTTTGAATTTAAATTGGGTAAAAGATACTCTCTATTATCCATTACTTGAAAATATCCTTACAAAGGGCTTCTGGGATGTGGGAAAAGAGAAGGGAATGAAGGAGAAATTTTGTATGTATGTATATATAGGATAGATAACATGGTTGTTCTTCTGTCTTCTATTTCTATGCTGAAAGAAACTGTCAATGAGTCTTTGGTTGACCAGTATTGCATGTTTATATCTGTTTTCATGAGAAGCCACTTTGAAGATATCAATATGTAATACAACCACCATTGTTAATTCCCTACCACTTTGTTTGTAACTCTGTATTGTCTGTATTGTGCTTGTGATATGTTGTAAAATGTTGTATGTCTGTTAATGTTTCCCTCCTTTTATCTTTAAAATAAAAAAAAGAAAATATCCTTACAAATATAATTCATAGCAATACATTATCTGAAGATGTTTATGGATATTAGTGAACTGCCTTACACTGAGTGGAAAATTGATTCCTAAATGCTTAAATTATTTGATCAATGCACCTAATCTCACACTGTCAAAAAATGAATCAGGTCTAAATTTTATACATGTATATAGTTGCTATTATTCAAATTTTAAAGTATTTCTGTAGGATTGATGGCCTAGCATGAGATTTTTTTCTTGTGAAATAAAAATAACTGCTTTTATGAAATGAGATAAACAATTTTGGTGACAAAAGTAAGATTTTAGATATATAAACATAAAAATCAAAGAATGTACAATATTTGTAGGGAAGTGAAAGAAATCTTCAAGGAAAAATAGATTTTATTAAGTAAAATTTTGATTTATTTAGTATTTTCAAAGCTATAATAATTATATAATGATAGCTCTTTCATTCTCTCATACCATTATTTTTTTCAATTACCAGTAATTATACTTTTCTGGCTCTCTCATAATCCTTCTAAGATGATGAATAAGCATGCATCTTTCCCTGTTGGCAAGTTTCCATCATAATAAGGTCTTTACTTAACTAAAAAAATTGTTCTATGGCTAGATCATTAATGATGTCTGATAACTGTGTGTGTTTCTGAATAAATATATGGTCAGGTATTCACAGTGAATTTCTTGCAAACTTCAAGTTTATGTTTCCAGATAGACAAACATTTCTCACAACCAGTCAGTCTGCATATTTATGTCCCATGTGTACATGCCTGTCATGCACTCTTGTTCTTCTATCTCAAGGCCATTATAATTTTTCATCAGAAGTATGTGAAGCATGAGATTTCAATAATTTTGTTCTAGGGACACTGTCATCTTAGGAATTAATTACACAACAAAATAAAACAAAGCAGAACAAATGAAAACTTCACTTAGAATTGAATATTATGTCTACATATATTGAATCCAAACTATCATTGTTGAAAGAGCATCTCAACAATGGTTATTACTCATCTTATTACTTACTCTGAATGTATAGTTTTATATTTTTAAAATCAATAGTGAATTAAAGAGTAGCAATAGGACCAACTTTATAATTTTACAGTAAAGAGTAAATGAGCTGATATGTGCAATTAGCACATTGTTTAACTGCTATTTTTATTATTCACCTTAAGTTTGGGCAATAGATCATATTATTATTATTTACTCTATTGCTTAATGGCATAAGTCAGAGAGGCAGACTGTCATCATTCTTATTCAACGTAGTTCTGGAAAGTTTAGTCAGAGCAATTAAACAAGAGAGAGAAATAAAAGGAATAAGAATATGAAAGGAAGAAGTGAAATTATCAATATTCACAGAAGACATGATAATCTACATAGAAGACCCCCAAAACTCCACTGAAAGACTTTTACATTTAATAACCAAATTCAGTATTGTAGCTGGATACAAAGTAAACACTCAAAAATAAAGAACACTCCTGTGCACAACAAATTCACTAAAAGAGAAATTAGAGAAACCACACCCTTCACAATAGCATGCAAAACAGTGAAATACTTAGGAATCAAACTAACAAAGGAAGTAAAAGAGCTATACATTGAAAATTACAGTGCTCTGAAAAAAGAGATCAAAGAGGATTTCAGATAATGGAAAGATATTCCTTGCTCATGGATAGAAAAAGCCAACATTGTGAAAATGTCCATACTCCCAAAATTGCTATAAAGATTTAAAGCAATCCCAATCAAAATACCATTAGTATACCTCACAGATCTAGAGAAAACATTTCTAAAATTCATGAGGACCCAGAAAAAAACCAAGAATAACAAAGGCAATCCTGGGCAACCAAGGAAAAGCAGGAGGCATCACAATACATTTGAAATTATACTACAAAGCTAATGTGATAAAATCAGCATGATACTGGCAAAAAAACAGACCTGAGGATTATAGAACAGATTAGAAGAAGCAGACAGAACTACAACCATTGTCAACCACCTTATCTTTGACAGAGGGGCCAACATGTTCACTGGAAGAAAGATAGCCTCTTAAATAAATGGTGCTGGAAAAACTGGCTTTCCACATGCTGAAGATGAAAACTAGATGCATGTCTATCACAGTGCACTAAACTAAAGTTAAAATGGATCAAATATCTAAATGTTTTAAAAGGAATACTAAATCTACTGGAAGAGAAGGTAGGTACAATTCTTGAAGCCATAGGGGTATTCAGAGAGTTCTTGAGGAAAAACCAAACTGCATGGAACATACCTCAAAGATTCAACAACTGGGATCTCACCTTATTATGCAGTTTTTACACATCAAAACAAATCACAACAGAGTGAAAAGAAAGCCCACAAACTGGGAAAAGATTTCAGCCAACTGTCCCTCAGACAAAAGACTGCTATCTAAAACATACAGAGAATTACGAAAATCAGACTCCTAAAATTCAAAGACCCAATCCAAAACTGGGCATCTAAGATGAATATATACTTCTCAGATAAAGAAATACAAATGGCAAATAAATATGTGAAAAAATGTTCAACATAATTGGTTATCTGAGAAACGCAAATTAAAACAACAGTGAGATTCCATCTCATCCCAGAAAGAATGGTTATCATCTAAAATCAACCAATAAAAAATGCTGGCGATATGCTGTGGTGAGAAAGGAACCCTTCTCCACTGTTAGTGGGAGCGTAGACTGGTACAACCACTGTGCAAATCAGTGTGCGGATTCCTCAAAAAACTAGGATTAGAGAACCCATTCAACCCAGCTAGTCCCCTTCTGGGTATCTTCTCAGAAGAATTAAAAATATCATACCACAGCAATATATTTGCACTCATATTTACAGCAGCATAATTTGTCATAGGTAAATCTTGGAGACAACCAAAATGTCTATAAACCAAGGAATGGATAAAAAAGTTGTGGCATTTTTATACAATGGGGTGTTACTCAGGTATAAGGAAAGATAAACTAGAGGCTTTTATAGGTAAATCGATGCACCTAGAGACCATACTTATAAGTAAAATAATCAGACGGACATATGTAAACATTGTATTGTCTCCTTAGTGTAAGAAACTGAAAGAATAAATAAGATCCAAAAGGTACAATATATATTGTGAAAGGGAAAGAAACTGCTCAAAAGGAAAGAACAACTGGGATGAGGGAAAGGAGAAAAAAAGGAAGGTGTATATATATATATATATATATATATATATATATATATATATAAAGATAGATAAGATAATTGTACTACTAATTTCTATCAGTTCATTGAAAGGAACAGTTAGTGTTTATACTGTTTGATCAGTCTTACACACCTATATCTAGTAATCTGAGCAACTACTTTGAAGATAACAATATGCAATATAATAACCTTGTTAATTTCCTATCATCTTGTTTTGAAATTCTGTGTTGTTTTTAAATTATTTTTAAAATAAAAAAAGAAAAGGCTTTACAAAAATGAGATTGAGCAGGGAAGGGAAAAGGATTGGAACAGGAATTAAGGTTTGTTATGTACTTATACTAACTCCACACAAGGAATGTAAACAATATGTATTGAAAACATGTCCTAATACAATGTTTTAAAGACAGCAGTAGGGGCTGGGGATTTAGCTCAGTGGCAAAGCGCCTGCCTGGCAAGCGCAAGGTCGTGAGTTCGGTTCCCGGTACCGGAGAAAAACCAAAATAAATAAATAAATAAATAAAGACAGCAGTAATTACATGCACATAGTTGATTATTAATTATGGTTTTTAGTTTAAATTCCTTGATAATTAGTATCAGATAATTCTTCATTGCGTTAAGTTGCCATTGTGTGTAATTGAAAATAATAACATGTTACATTTGTCCAGCACATAAGTGTTAAAGAGGAAAACTGGTAAAGTTACTCATTTGATTATCACATCAGTCTTATAAGATGGACAAAAGAGCTGGTTTAATATTATCTTTTCATAGAAAAATGTGAGTCTGAAATTCTGTGATGTAACTTGACCAGGCTCATCAGCTCATGCACACTGAAATTGTTACTAAATTGCTTATGTTTTGGTTCTGGTCTGCTCTTTATAACAAATTATCCACCACACAGCACATCTTAAAAATATTCCAAATCCACACATTTTAACAAATCGGACTGGTTTCTCCCATCATTATCCTATCTTAAATGAAAATGTGAGTTTTTGTTGTACTCTAAGGTTTCATTTTATAAATCTTTAGAGGAACAGATTTTACTTGATTGCAGAATGCTAGAAAAAATAAATAAGAAAAATTAATACAATTAGGCCAATTCTTTTGTTTTCCTGTGTGGTTTTCTGTTACTTTAGTAAACAATTGTACTTCATTTATCCAATGTTTTCAGTGGTAAAAATACATCATTTCCTTATTAATTTTCTATTTTGAAAATAAAGTCCAGCTGAATAGCTTTAACTTTACAAACATTCTAAAATTATTTCCCTGCAGCAAAAATAATTAAAATTAATGTGAAGAATGATTTATATGATTTTCCTTATGAGAATTTAGCAATTTTTACAGACTAGATGTCATAGGTTTTATGCTTTTTTCAAAGATATTGTTGCTAGGAATTGGTTTGCTTGCTGTAGGTTACTATTTTTCTTTTAAAATGTTCAAGTTTTATAATAAAAATTATCTCCTGTTGAGGAAGCAATACTAACTATAATTCCCATTAGAGTCATATCTATTATTGTATTTCTCCCAGAGAAACTCTCTGGTATTACTCCATTTAAACACATGCACATGGAATTCATGGCAATACGATGACAAGGTGAGGCTGAATATAAAGCAGTATCTGAGCCTGCAGTTAGAAAGTGCGGTGCTGTCTTTTTTCACTCAGCTCATTCCTCCCCAAATCTACACCTGAGCCCATAAGCAGAAAGGGCGTTTCATTCTAGTGGAATATGGAAAAGAATCTTTGCTAAGCAAATGTGTCTGAAACACTATGGAATCTAAAATCCTGTATTTAGAGTAGAACACCATTCTGAAAAAAAGTGAAAGCAAAATTTTGGCAAAATAAAAGCCACCAAATTATTTGTTATAATACATATTTTATAGACCAATGATGGCAAACCTTTCAGAGATCAAGTGCCCAAACTGCAACACAAAACACACTTATGCATCCCAAAGTATCAACACTGCAATTAAAGGTGAATACTCAAGTTTTAGATTAGAAAAAGCCTCACATACATCAACATCTTTCGTTTTAAAAGAAAAACAGAGTAACACGTGTGCCACAGTTCTGCCACCACTGTTATAGTTTATAATGTGCCTGCTGATTAAACTGATACGCAACAGGAAGGGAAGGTTGTTCTGTGTACTGGGTCATGTGGACAAGATAATTTCAACAGATTTAAAAAATATTGGCAGAGGCACATCCTCAGCTCACGTGACTTCTTAGAATAGCAAACTATACTGATTTAAAACTGCTTTGTGAAAGAGGAAAATGTTCTCAATCCTCTAGGATGTTAAAGACGTAAGTGTAAGGCTGAACCACAAGCATGGGTAACAATTTCAAGGTTATAAACTGAGGCATTCTAGAAACTCAGGTGTCTTCTTCATGATAAAATGGAAATTGCAGGAAGGTATGGAATTTGAACTTTTGCATAGCCTCACAACTCCCCAGAGGCTAGTGGTGGAAATTTATTTATTTACAAATATACTTACATATTTCTACATGATTTTCACTACAAAGATGTTTAGTACTGAATTATATGTACATTTTGTTGAAAATACTGAGTTATATTTTATTGAAAAAGGGGCTGCAGTTAACTCCCTACCACAACCTTGGTATTTATGGATATTGTGAAAATGACTGTGTGACTTACTTCTGAGGCCAGGTCATTAGAGGTATGACAGCATCTTCTTTGCTCTTGGATCACTGGAGGATGTTCAAAAATCTCTGAGCAGAGGTTCACCTGATGAGGTGCTGCAGCAAGTATTATCTAGCCACCTATGCCACCCAGCAGCCAGGGTGGTCCTCCAGCCCCTCTTAAGCCTTCCAATGACTGCGCTCTTAGCTGACATCTTGACTGCAATCTCAGGAGGGATCCTATGTGAGACCCACTCCTCAAAACTGATTCTTGAGCCCCAACCCACAGAATCTATGTAAGATAGTGAATGTTTATTATTTTACTAACTTTTGGAGCATTTTTATGCAGCAACAGACAACTAACATAAATGAGTAAATTTTTTTTTGTTATTTTGAGACCGAATTTCACTATGCAATTCAGGCTGGCCTTGAACTCACTGTGTGGCCAAGGCTGGCCCCAAACTCATAGCAATACCCCTGCCTCAGCCTCCTGAATGCTGAGATTACATATGTGCACCACAATGCCCAGCTATAAATGAACAATTCACTACTCTACACAAACCCAATTTATTCATGCTTCTGGTGAAGATTCTCACAGATCAGTGCTAGGGTATAGGTACTTGAGGATAAGTAATAGAAAACATGAGAATAAAGCAGCAGAATTCAGATTCCACTTTAGTTACTTGACCCTAGAGACTGGAAGAGTAGAAATATCCTACTGATTACTCATATTCTTTGGTCATGAACAGAAATATTAAGAGTTCCAGAGCTATAAGGAGACTAGAAATTTTTGTTTTACAATTTAGTAAGCATAAAATGTGCCAAACAGTTTTTCCTGAGTGCTCTGGATTTTTTGCTACATCTCTGGGCGGTTTAGAGGTGACAGGGCCAGTGAGGTGGTGATGTTTAACAGCACAGCACTGAAACTGACTGAGGTAAATAACAAAGAGAAAGCTGAGCCAGGCCCAAGATTCAAGCAGGCAGATGATCTCTTTGGAACTGATGTCAGAGACCTTGTCCCCCACGGCACTGTCACAGATAGGCACACACTTGGAAATTGGGCCAGGCCTGGGCGGCAGGCATGGTAGGCTGTGTGGGAGCTACCAGAAATATGCAGTGGACAGTAAAGACAGGCTACCACAAATGGGAACATCAAAGCTGAGAAACACTTTGTTTCAGACTTCAATCATCCATGACTGAGAGAGGTGAGTTCAGGAAGGACTTCTAAGGAACTGTGAAAAAATATAGCCATGACTTGGAGCACAAGATCATAATGCAGGAAAAAGGACGTTCTGAGTACCTGGGAATAAGGGAAGTGTGGTCTGCAGCCTGTGCAGAGAGTGGAGCTGACACAAGGTGAATTCTACACATACAAGGAGAACTTTGAAAATATCTTCTGAGAGAAGTCTATACGGAGGATGGCTTGACAAGACAATAGAATATTCAAGCATCTAGCGGGTTTAGAGTCTCACAACACAATCCTTGTGATCCCCAAAGACCATAAGAACTAGTTGTGAGGGTTGCTGGGCAGATTATAAAAATCTGGCAGCTTTTCTATAATAAAACCCAGTAAATTGAGTAAGTACACTAGTAAAACATCAATACCTTGGATTAAATATTTGAAGACAAAAAAATAATTCCTCCACACAGCTAGAAACTTCCCCAACAAAGAGACCTCATCTGTTATATTTTTGGGTGCTCAAATCCCGATATAGAGTTACGTAGTAAATATGTAATCAAATGAAAAAATGCAATTTTAGTAATTCTCCATTTCTCTAAAAGGGAGATATATCCAGAAAACAAGCTCTAGCATGATTTTAGTACAGACATCCCCTGGAAATGGGGCTTAACTTGTTTTCGAGATAGGTCGTAATTTTGGGGAAATGCAATTTGACTGGTCAAGTTGTAAAATTCATCATTTTTTCCCAGATCATAGACTCTAAGAAGGATTTTGCTTTGAACTCCAGGCTGGCTTGATTCTCTCTCACCACAGTTGTTGGAAAGGTTCCAGAAGAGCAAGCAATGATTTCTATTTCCTCTATGGTCCTGATACTGTTCACATGGGGCAGGAAAATCTCTCCAGTCCCATCCAACTCTACTGTTACCTCTGTCCTATGGCTCCATTTTGCAAAACAAAAATATGAGGATCCCTTGGGGCCAATGGCTAGTGGTGAGTGCAGCTGGGTTTCTACACTGACTTATTGGCTGTAACAGGTTTTTTCCACCCTATGTATTCAATAGACCTATATTAATCATGCTTCTGGTCCTTACTGATTTTGAACCTGTAAGCTCCTCATCAGACAGGAGTTCTTTGTGAAAAAGGACTAGCCATTGGTTTGATTCTGTTTAGAATCACTGAGTATAGAAATGACTTGGCAGATTTGTGGACTATCCTGGCAAATAGTATTTTACTTCTCACACAAAAGTTAGTGTTGTCAATTCTGGTCTCCTTACTCTGCCTTTCAGTGGCTATAAGTAACAGAAAGAAGCAAAGCAAAAAAAATAAGAATGACCATACTCTGGTTTCTTGGTTTACAATTCTTTCTCCCAGTTTCCACTCCTGCTGATTCACCGCAGTTGAAGCCTCAGCTCCTCCTTGTCTTCTGCCCCCTACAAGGCTGCACCCCAAAAGTCAACAGTTTCTTGTGTCCTTGGCCTCTGGCTTCTCATTAGGTTTAGTCAGAGATCTGAGGTTGGAGACAGCACTGAAGGCATTTTCCTTCTCCTGCTCCCTCCCTGCTTCAGCACCGCAGTGTGACAATATCTGTAACTGGAACTTCTGTTAAGTAGCCCTCACATCCACAGCTCCCACTAGACTCTGATAATACCTTTTCTATATTCTCAATTCTTCACACCCGAGGAAGTAACAGCTTTCCAGAATTGGTAACCTCTGGGATCCTCAGTATCACTTTTTGGTCTCAAGCTGCTAACAGTTCTGTGAAACCGATCAAAGCTGAATGAGCTTTTTGGTTTCCTAGTAGGACCCTGTCTGATAGGGTAGTTCTGAGAAAAATGTCACTCCCAATGTTTTAGATAAGAATTGCTTTATGTTAGGGTTTCTTAATAGCAGCAGTATTGTTTTTTGGGACTGAATAATTGTTTGTTGTGGGAAAATGTCCTATAAGTTGTGGGCTATTTAGTAGCATTCCTAACCTACAACCAGAAGGGTGCCAATAGCACCTCTCTCCATTCGTGACAAGTCTAAAGACATTTTTAAATGCCACTTTCAGGTTAAGAACTGTACTACATTATATTAGTTTTGTCTCTTACAATGTTCTTTCAAAGTCACATAATCTATAGTTTATATTTATGACCCATATATATTTGTGTTATTCACTAATAATACCATTCACTGTTCATTTTTCATATACTAACTCATTTGAATTTCATTGAACTCCTATAAAATAGCCCCTGCCTGTTTCAGTGCTATGTGAGACCAAGAGTCAGTTATGTGGTTTCTTCAAAACCACTCACCTGATAAATGGAGAAGTGTAATGAACCTCAATCTTTGGTCTCAAGTCCCTTGCTGTAGCAGTGACTCAGTATGGAAAGATTCTGCCTTCCTGTCCTCTTAAGGGAAATGTGACCCTATATGGAGAAGCTTTTGCTTGTCACAAGAGTTGGGTGGAGTTGCTGTTATTAATACCCATTGGATAGATACCACAGATGCTGCTCAATATCCTGCAATGGGTAGAGCAGCAACCCCTATACCCCAACAAAGAATTGTCCCAACCAAAGTGTCAACAGTGTTACAGTTGAGAAACCCTGATTTATATACTCTGCTTTGCTGTCTCTGTAAGCAACTACTAATTTTCTGTCATTTTTCCTACTTTTCAACTAGCATATTTCTTTGCACTTATAAAGTAATAGTGAAGTCATGAGTTTATAGGTGATCACAATCTAAGGAACTTAAATCTTGCTCAGTTTAATTTTTAAAATGTAATGTATCTACCTCTTTCTTCTATTGTTTTTAATGTACTTTTTTCATATAGTTTATACTGTGTTAGAAAAAAATTTAAAGAAAATTTTTTGTTTTCCTAGTTATATTTCAAATGCATTATTGAAACACGAGGAAAGCAGAAGGGTTGGAGGAAAATTGGTAACTTCTTTGATGCTGCAATATTTATAACTTGATTACTAATTAAATATTCATAAATATTTTATATCAGGTATCACAGTTGTACTTTTTCTTTTGTCCATGGCCAATAAATACTTTAAACAGAGGGAATATGGGGAAGAATCTTCTAGTAAAGTTTGAGAGCCAAAAAATATGAAAAATATGGTTATTGCTGATTTAGCAGGCCTGGATTTGGACCTAAACTTATTACTTTTGCTTTTAATTTTATTTTTAGAATAAACAGAGTAACACTGACATTTTTGGTATAGTTTTATGATTTCAACACATATATGGATTTGGAAAAACATGGCCAGCATCTAAATACAGAGGAGTTGCATCACCCTAAAATATTCTCATGCTATGCTATTATAGTCATAGTCTCTGTATTAGTCAGCTTTACTGACACTGAACTACAATACCCAACATTCACAATCTAAAGAAGGAGATGTTTAGTTTGGCTCAAGGTTCAGGAAGTCAGTCCATGGCATATTGGCTGCAAGGCAAAAATATGTTGAAAGGCATACCTTTATAATACTAGAAGAGCAAAGACACTCAGTTCATGGCAGAAGGGAACCAGAGCACAGGAGGGCAAGGCACGAGACACAGACTCAAAGGCCATGCCTCCTTGATCCATCCAGACACACCCAGAAGTGTGCTCCACCAACCCCCCAGCAGATCACAAAGCCAATCAAACTGGCATCCCACCCTAACCACCACAGCCTACACCAACCTCTAATGTCCTAGTAGCCCCAAATCTATTCTTCATCACTATGGTTTTGTCGTTTAAAGAGATTACTAAACTGAGTTCAAGAGTAGTTGCATTTTACATGCCCATTAATAGTGCGTATGGTGCACCAGTTGGTCTGTATTCTCACTGCACTTGGCATAATCATAATTTTTATCACAGCCATTCTGGTAAAAATGTAGTGGAAGCTCATTTTAAGTTTTTAGGTTTTATTCAATCTTATTTTTAAAAATGTTTCATTTTAGAATAGTTGTAAATTTACAGAAAAGTTTGCAGGGATAGCCCAGAGTTCCCATTTATCCCTTCATTTAACTTCCTCTATAACACCTTCTAGTATTATAATATACTGCATTTATCACAATTTGTGAATAAACAATGCATTATGGTTTATTAAGAAATATACTTTGTTTAAAAATTCAGAGCCAAACAGCTTAAGAAGATAGAATGATTTCATATAATGAAGTATCTTGTGTGGGATCTTGGAACTGACAAGGATGTTATATAAAAATGAAAGAAATAAGGTTGTCTTGAAATTTTAAAAAGTACTGTTCAGGTATTCCATATACTGTCCCTCTATTGGATTGGTCTGTTGTTTTCTTATAGTTAGATTGGGGTTGAGAAGTGGGGAGGAAGACCACAGTACTATGCTCATTATATCACATCACGAGCACACACTATTGCCATGACCCTTTTTGATGTTGAGCTCAAATGGCTCGCTCAGACAGTGTTTGACAATTTTCTCCATTACAGAATTACTGTTTTCCCCTTTCCATGTGGTATTCTTTGAAAAGAAGTCACTACACGTAGTCTACACACAAGGAATGAAGAGTTCTGCTCCAATGCTTTGCCCCAAGGGTTAAGTACATAATTTAGATGTTTGCATGACAGGGGTGACTTTTTTATTCTCCCCAATTTGTTTGCTGTTCACTCTTTTATTTATACAAGTATGGACTCACGGCTAATCATTTTATATTTTGTATTATAACCCAGTGGTACTTTATTTTATTGTTCAAATTGGTCCAGCTGTGGTCAGTGGAAATGCTTTCATCCGGCTCCTGTGCTGTGTTTTTTATTTGGGTTGGTTTTATGTTTTCTGTTCTTTACTTTTTTTCACATTAAGATGTTGAAAATTCATCTTCTATATTTCCTGTAACAGTTATACAAACAGCCATTTACCCAAGGAATTTTGGTTCTCTCTAATGGGAAATATTTCTAGGCCATCTGCCAACAGACCAAGGAAAAATCTGTATGTATGCTAACCCACATAGAAATACATGTGCTATAAATAATTTTCATGTAAACACCTATAACTATATAAAGATAATTTTGAGTTATTATGGTATCTGTAACCTTGATTCATTGCTGCATAGCTCACTCTAAAATCCCTCTTCTTTAGTTATCCATAACCCCCGCTCTAGCTGTGAGAAGCCTGTCTCCAAACCTCCGCAATATATCTACTTTATTGTTGATTTGTGGCACACGTGCATAGTGGTTTAAGACTAGCAAACCCATGCACCCACAAGAAGTGACTCTACCAACCATAGTATGGAGTTCATGTACAGTTTCTTTTGCCTTTTATCTTAAAGATTCCACTCATGTTCAAAGTTACATAGGTCAGTACCTTTCCTTTTTACCTAGTTTAGTGAGGTTATTTTATAGAATTATAATGCAGTTATTTTTCATCACAGTCTGCGTTCTGTTCTGGGATTCTCCAACAACTCAAATATTTGTTCATTGTTACCATGCAGTGTTCATTTTTCCTGTAACAGTTTCTGGATTTTGATTAATTACAAAATAAAAAAATGGTTTCACTGTTCTATAATCACCTGTGCTGCTAACAATCCCCCTTCCCAAACTCTAGTGAACAATAATATGTTTATTAACTCTATGGTTTTATCTTTCCAAACAATCATATAAAAGGAACTGTACAGTACATAGGCTCTTTAGACTGCCTCCTTCCATTCTTACATTTAAAATTCATCTTTATCTTTTTGTGGTTTGATAATCCATTCCTTCTTATCACCAAATAGTATTTCATTGTTATGGATGTGCCACAGGTTGTTTACCTCATTACCAGTGAAGAGAATATTGGTTACTTTTATTTTTTAACAAATATGAATAAAGCACTATAAATATTTACACAAAGGTTTTGTGTACAGGCTGGGACTCACAGCGATCCTCGTGCCTCAGCCACCAAAGTGCTGGGATTGTAGGGATGCACCACCATGCCAAGCCTATTGTGTATACAAATTTTAAAATCAGTTGAGTCAATACATATGAGATGAATTTCTGGCATGGTAAGATTATTTTTAAAAGACAAATTAATGAACTGTCTTCCAAAATGGCTGTATCATTTTCCATTGACACCAATAATGGATGAAAGTTTCATTACTCCACATCTTTGCTATGATTGGTATTGTCAGGGTATGAGATTTTAATTACTATAATATATTTTAGTCTTTTTCAGACAAGGTCTCACTATGCAGTTCAGGCCGGTCTTGATCTCACTTTGTAGCTGGCCTCAAACTTGCTATGATACTCCTGCCTCAGCCTCTCGGTAGCTGCTATTCCAGGCATGTGCCACCATATTATAATAATTATATAATATTCCTAGTAACTCATTTTGTCTGTGCCTGCTATTCATTTCACTATTTCATGCGCTTCCATCAATACCTTCTTACTATTATTACTTCAAAGACCTTTTATATGTATTAAGAAAAGTTACCCTGAGAT
Source organism: Chinchilla lanigera (assembly GCF_000276665.1). NCBI lineage: Eukaryota > Metazoa > Chordata > Mammalia > Rodentia > Chinchillidae > Chinchilla > Chinchilla lanigera. Next base: position 20,495,828 of record NW_004955426.1, on the reverse strand, counting down.
AAATATGTTGCTGATGTCTATTGGTTTATTAAAAGGAACAATTAATCCTTAATTTTTTTGTCCCTTGACCAATTTTGCATGCTTATATCTGGTAATCAGAATAACTAATTTAAAGACAACAATAATTAGTATAACGGCCATTGCTGAATTCCTACCACCTTGTTTAATGAAGCTCTGTATCATTTCTAATGTGTTTTTTTATTACTTGTTATTGTCTTTAATCGTTTGATCAATCTTGCATTCTTACATCTGGTAATCTGAGCAAATTTGTTGAAGATAACAATATGTAATATAAAAACTATTGTTGATTCCTATCATCTTGTTTTGAAATCCTGTATTATTTTTATTGTTTTTGTATTGTTTTGTTTTTGTCTTCATTGTTATTTTTTCTCTTTAAAACAAAAACAGAAAAATTACCTTGGCTATTTTAATATGCTCCAAGTTTTATACATAAAGAAAATGATATTTATAAATAAAAAGTAGTATTTTATTTTATCATCATTTATTTCTTTCCTGGAACTCTCCCTTTCTTTAAATAGATCAAATTTTCAAATCTATATAATTTTCCTCATAGCTGAAGGATTTATTTAATGTTTCTTGTACAGCAGGACTGCTAGTGATAAATTTTCTTCTTTAGCTTGTGTAAAAAAAGGTCATTTTCCTGTCAGGGGCATAATTTACTAGAAACAGAATTGTAAGTACATTAAGTTTTTGTCAGCACTGCATTTCTCATTTGTCTTCTTTTGTCTTGAACCATTTTTTTGGTTTCTGACAAACAGACTGCTGTAATTCTTGCTATTTTTCTTCTAAATTTAAGCTGTTTGATATCTTCTTATAGCTGCTTTCAAACTTTCTTTGACTGATTTTCTGAAGAGACAATATGATATCCCTAAGTGTGTGTTTGTATGTGTGCATGTGTGTGTTTGTGTGGGTATGTGCATGTGTAATATTATTATTATTATTATTGGTAATATTAATCCAATTAATCCAGATCTGAGCTTCTTGGGCCTATGTTTTAGGGTCTGTTATTAATTCTGGAATGTTCTTCAAATATTTCTTTTCCTCCAGAAAAGAAATTGACTCATAGTTGTTGAACATTTCATTTTGTTTTGTTCTTTGTCTTTTTTATCTTTATATTTCAGTTTTTGAAGCATCCATCGATCTATAATCAACTCACAGATCCCCACCTGCACGTTACTCTTCATTCATTCAATGTCATTAGCTCTCTAGAATTTCTTTCCCACTCTTGATTACCTGTACCATCCCTCTGCTTTGGTTACCCTCCTATTCTTACATGTTATCCGTCACTGAAGTGCTTACCATACATGACAAGATCCAAACACATGAGGAATGTTTAAAAAATTATTACTGTAAAAGACACATTACTATTAAGCACCCATAAAGTATTCCCCCTTGTGTTGAACACATTTACTGCACAATTTTTCATAATTTCTTTTTAATTTTAAAATTTTTATTAGTACATATTTGCACCGCATAGTAACTATATTCACAGTAGAGAGTTGGTACAGGTGCGTAACACGTCTTAATTCTTTTTACTTCCTCTTCCCCTCTCCTCTGTCCTGCCTCCTTCCATGTCTTCATACCCTTCCCATTTGCAAAAGATCTCTTTGCTCCTATTATATACCTTTTATTTTAATCTTTAAATTATCTATACTTTGGGTTTCTCATATGAGAAAAATAATGTGATATTTAATCTTTTATTTTTTAGTTTAAAGAGAATAGTAAAAAAGGAACAATAGTCAAATTCCAACATCTCAGGCATAAACAAACAAAGCAAGAACATTAAAATGATACAGGGTTTCAAAACAAAATGATAGGAATTAACAGTGGTTGTTATATTACATATTGTTATTGTCAGTGAAGTTGCTCAGATGACCAGATGTAAGAATGGAAAATTGATCAAACCATTAAAGAGAATAAAAAATAATAATTAAAAAATTAGAGATGATACAGAGTTTCACTAGACAAGATGGTAGGAATTCACTAAAGCATCTTACATAATCTTTTTTTTGTTTGTTTTTCTCCGGTACCGGGAACCAAACTCACGACCTTGCGCTTGCCAGGCAAGTGCTTTTGCCGCTGAGCTAAATCCCCAGCCCCCTTACATTGAATCTTAAACATTTGATTTATTTGACTTAACATAGGGCCTCAAGATATACCAATTTTCCTACAAATGGCTCAAATTTATCTTTCTTTATAGCAGAGTAATAATCCATTGTGTTTTAAAAACCACATTTTCTTTATTCATTCATCTGTCTATGGACAAATAGGCCCTTAAAGCTGTAGCTATTGTGAGTTGCACTACTATTAACACTTTCTGAAAGTACTAGAAGTCCACTTTCTTTTGTGTCTTTACAAGGTATGATCAAAAATGTAGTAAATGCTGATGCCAAATGCCATTAATGGAAAGGCAGCCTGGGAAAATCATGGTGTGCTCTCATCCACCCATCACCATATCTGCTACTGTGGAACTTCTGGTTCTCCTACCATGTCAAAATGGCCATGAAATTTAAATGTTTTGAATGGATTCAGGCAGCAAAGTAGCTGCAATAGCACAATGAAAGACATTCAAAAGAAGCAGTGACTGTATTGCTGATGTCTGATGGTGTATGGAAATGAACAGTTAATGCTCACAATTGTTTATGTTCTGATCGACTTTGCATGCTTGTGTCTGGTGGTCTAAGCAACTGATTTGAAAGTAACAATATGCAATGGAATTACAATGGTGAACTCCCATCTTGTCTAGTGAAACTCCATATTATCTCTAAGGATTTATTGAAGAATTGTTTCCTTATTCTCTTTAATGGTTTGAGCAATCTTTCATTCTTACATCTGACAATCTGAGTGATGTAGCTGAGGATAGAGATATGCAATGTAACAACCACTGTTGATTTGTATTAATTTGTCTTGAGACTCTGTATCACTTTGAATGTTCTTGCTTTGATTTGTTTATGTTTGTGATACTGGTATGCTGCTACTGTTCTATTTTTTTATTTATTTGTTTCTCATGTAATACTCTATTTAAAATTTTAAAAAGTGGCAAGAATGATGGAATAAAAGTGTTCAAAGTGAGGGGAAGTATTTTGAGAGGGATTAATGACAATGTGTCCTTTTAATGTAATAATACTGTTAAAAATTTTAACATTAACCTTATTTTTGGATCAATCTTGTGTTAACTGTGTTAACCTGAGTTTTACTAGGCAGTTATGGTTCTCTATTTTTCAGCAGAAAGAAAACTATAACATTGAGGAATTGAATGGAAGATTATCCAGGATTCCTGGTAAGTCAGATCTAATTACATGGGTTCCTAAAGGCAGAGAACATCTCCTAATCAGAAACAATGAGGTAAGAGGGAGATGTGACTATGGTAGGATGATTAGAGAGGTCTACTATTGCTTGATTTTAAGATTAAGGAAAGACTGTCATTCAGGGAATATAGGCATCCTTTAGAAGCCTGGACAGGAAGGAAATGTGTTCTCTGTCAACCCTCTAGGAAAGACCCTAATCAGCTGATACTGCTATTCTAGTTGGGAAAGATTAGTGTCAGACTTCTACAGAACTGTAAGCATCAATTTGTGTTCTTTTAAACTACTAAATATGTGGTATTTTGTTAGAACACCATGGAAAATTGCATGGCACCCATTTCAGAAACCAATTCCATTATTTATAACAGTTCTACCTCTATTAACAGGGAAAGAAGCCAGCTACAAAGGAAGTCAAGGCAGGAGTATCAAGGTCAAACTAGGCAACAGAATGAAATGCTACCTTTAAAAGAAATGTGTTGGGAGTGAGATTTTCTGGAAGCTCCCATGCAAACTTCTAATCCTCAGTACTGTAACACAGACTATAAACATGGCATTAATATCTTAGAAGTAATACATCATTTTAATGTATTATAATATTAAAATCCTTTAGAAAAATATCAACCTTGAACCTCAAGACACCCCCCAAATTTATGTTTATCAGGATGTACAGAGTTGTTATAATTATTTTCAATTTTTAGGAGACAACAAAGAACCAAGATTGGCAGAAATGTGGATGTTCTGTTCTAGCTGGAAATCTTTTATACACAGTGCTTACTCACTGCATGAGTCACTACATTTCTTCTTCAGTAACTGTCATGGTCTATTAAAAAGATTATGAAGAGAACTGTGAGCAGCAGTGCATTTTCAAAAACTAAAAACAAACAGCAAGTGAATGGACTCCAAACCCTATTCATTATATCAAATATCAGAGGGGGATACTGTTTCAATAGAACTGAAAAAATAATACATTAAGGAAAATTAAATTCTAGGCTTTTATAGAAAATAAAAAGGAGAAAATACTCCAGCATTCAGCAATCCAAAAATATGAAAGTTAGACAGCAAAAATCATCAAAAACATCCTGTGTTATCTGTGGGAGGGAGAAAAGTGCTTCAGGAAAGTCTGTGCCAGAGCAGACTCATCAGATTTAAATAAGAAATAGGAATATACACCCACACTTCAAATGAGAGAGGGGTTTATTCACTGCAAGTCCCTGAAAACTCAATGTTTTTAAAAAATATATTTCTCCTATACAAAGATTTCTTTTGTAAGAAACCTGTTAATTGAAGGAAGAACTTAAAGTAGCTAAAGACTTATGGCAGTTGAAATCTTTTAGGAATGAAACTCCCTACAGTAATAGAGCATTGTGGGCTCCTTAATACTGCTGTCACAATGATGGTAATATATTGACTTTTCCTTAAAAATTAGATGAAAATATATATAAACTCAACAAAGAATTTTCAGTAAATGCACAAATGAAAGCTTAAGTTTTTATAGCAAGTGAAAAACATCCTTCTTTGTTGAACATATAGAAGTACTCCATTTTCAACTTTTTGTTATACATTTTGGCAAATATAACTTTTCTTCTATAAATTTTAGACTGTGTTTGAATCTAATACATGTAATATTTACCAATACTGTCAGATACTTGTGTACTAAATTAAGAAGGTCTCAATACTTTACTGGATAACAAACACTGAGGTGATTTAGAGAAATCATTTTAAGGAGAAATAGAATCTTGCCCTGCTGTTTGACTTAATCCAAAATGAATTGTGTTGTCATATCTTGAAAAAAGTAGAAGGAACATAGGTCAGAGAATGATACGTATGAAAAATTAGTTTATCTGGATTTTAGGGGGCAATAAAGGGAGTTTCCTTGCCAGTAATAATGCCAGATACACAGCTTCAGGACTCCTCTACTCTTTGTAAAATAATTTAGGGGGCTCAAGATGTGAGCACTAGATATCAGCTGAAATTGCTATACTTACGAATAAATAGTCTCCCAACCCTTTGCCACCTAAACAGCATATAAAACTTTAGGGTTATATTTCCTTTCAATTATCTACAACTGAGCTACTAGTCATTTTTGTATGTAAATGTAGAACAACTTGCATGTAAATAAAGAACAATTTGTATGTAAATGAAGAACACTTTCAGAAAGTGTTCCATTGATATTTACTGATGGTAAAATGAACAATTTTTAAAGAAATGTAAACATCATTTTTTTAACAAAACCTTTTATAGCAAGCTAACATTAAACAATCACTTACTATGTACAAGGCTCGGTTGTAAGCATTTCGTAAATATCTTTACTACTGCTGAAAAACAGCTAGGAGACCACTAGGATGAGATGATTTATACATTTTAGGTTCTTGTATAAGCAAGTTGAACCCCAACTCAGAGCACATGGATTTAGCATAGGAAAATGGCAAATAAGCAATCAGAAACCTCCAACTAACTTCTATCTAAAGACTTCTCACTTTATCTGCTTTTATTCTTAGTTTTGCTTTGTACGTTTTTGGTTGCCTATGATCAACCCAACCATGTTCTGAAAATATTAAATGGAAAATTCCAGAAATCTGTGTTTTAAACTAACCAGCTTTGAGAGCAGTAGCATAATGAAATCTTGTGCCATCCAGCCCTATCTTGCTTGGGAAATGAATTATCCCTTTTTTCCCAGTGTATCGATGCTGTGTACACTACCTGTTCATTAACCACTTATGAGCCACCTTGCTTATTAGGTGGACTGTCGTGGAGCTACAAGGCTTGGGTTCAAGTAAACTTTATTTTATTGAATGATGAATCCAAACACAAAGCATGCTAGCTATTAGGATATGCCAAAGATAAGTAAAGTGTAAGTGTCTCCTGTAAGGGAAAAAGTAAAACAAAATCTTACACTGAAGTCACAATTCTTATGTGATTCATCACTTTTCATCATACTAAGTAGGGAGTACATCATCTAACATCATCACAAACAGAAGGGTAAGAATAGCAACAGAAGATATTTTGAGAAAGAGAACACATTCATATGTTTTATAACAGTACATGGTCAAAATTTTCCTGTTTTATTGTTAGTTGTTAATCTCTTACTGTGCCTCATGTATAAATTAAACGTTCTCATTGATGTGTATGTATGGGGAAATGACATAATGAATATAGGGTTCAGAATCATCTGTGGTTTCAGCATTCACTGGGGGTCCCAGGACATATCCTTTGCAAAAGAGAAACGCTTCTGAGAACATCTTACACAGTTTTCCCCGTGAATTCCCTTGGTGAAACCCTGAACTGCTTAAAGTCTGTTGATGCCACATTCATGAATTACTATTTGCTCAAATACAGTAAACTCTTTAAAATATAAATGTACCTCGATTTATCTTTTCACACTATTTATAACTGCTCTCTGAGGTCACTGTTGTTATCCCACTTTACAGACAAAGAGGTTGTGGCCCAAATGACTATCATTCCCCAAGGTCATGCACAGAACATAGGGAGATCCAGGGAGTAAAACCCTACATATTCTAGGTGTCAATTAGAGCAGAAAATTGGGGAATGGTTGAGCTTGTTATGCTCCTTGGGTTTACATTAATGCAGTGTCCATTTTATCTCAGCTGCAGGTATGCCATCATTTATTCACAGCTAAGAAACCCATGTTTAGGGAGAGTTTGGTGAGATGCTAGTTCTAAAGAACTCTTTCATTTTTCGTATTGATAAAGAAACTTGAAGAACTGAAGAACTCCTGGAAGAGACTGCACAGAGAGTTAAACTTTATAAGTAATGAATGGCAGCATGACCATGAGCTATTTCAATGGCAGCATGACATGAGTTATTTAAAGGAGAAATAAGAAGAGCTTGTCTTTCCTTTCTTTGTGTATCCAGTTGATTCAACATTTATAGACCTTAGAGTATACCAGGAAATGTTCATTCTGAACATCCATTGGTGGCTAAGACTTCCCTCCTTCAGAAAGCTCTAGTCTACTAAGGAAGGCAGACTACTGCTAGCATGGATAAGAGGAATTTCACTCATTCTGTTTGTGGGGAATAAGAAATGTTTCTTAGATGAGATATCACGACTTTAACTTCTGGCATTTTAAGGCCCTTACTGAAAGAAAAGAAAATTGACAAAAATAACAGTTATTTTTTTAAAAATTAGATTTCTGGTGTGGATTACCTGTGAAAGTTTCACAGACTTAGGTAGTTAAGAAGTGTAATTACTAATGTCAAAAACCAGCTTGAGCAGCACAGTTTTCTCAAAGGAACAGATTGTATCTGGATAAAGTTGTATTGCCATTACCTAACACAAGTTTGAGTCTCCATTTGTTCCACAAATGAAACTGAACTGAGCGTGACGGAGGCCTAGGGTGGTCTAAGTTGAAGCACTGTTCTATAAAATCATGGGTCACTTGGGATAATGCAAAGAAGAGTGAAATAATGACTGAAATCTATATACCAACTCTTGATACACAATTAAATTTTCTAGGGGGCTGGGGACTTAGCTCAGCGGCAAAAGCGCTTGCCCAGCAAGCACAGGTCGTGAGTTCGGTTCCTGGTACCGGAGAAAAACCAAAAAAAAAAAAAAAAATTTCTAAGTTTTCTAGAGCTGATGAAGTCCAAGGTCTGAAATCCAAAGGAAATGGGTATTTTCTTCAACCTGTTCTACTTCATCAAATGATCGCTTGAGGAATATCAAAAAACAATTTGTGAGGATCAGGTCAAATTTATGTTTCCATTTAAGGTGAAGAAGTCTAACATAAGATGAAATTATTTCAATTCTAAAAATTGTTTATAGAGTATATAAGAATCACCTAGCCCCCAAGTCCTTTTTAGATATGTAAACCTAAGCTAGAGCATAGAACTGAATTTGAAGTGCATTGTGTGGGGGATGGAGACTAAAGAGTTAAACAAGAGCTCATTCTTCCTTCCCTCCAACTAACTCTCTGTCACTTGGAGATTGGGGAGTGGAAACGGAAGAATAAGAAGTCAAGTTAAAAAGGTGAGAGTGTTACAGGAAAAGTCTCTACAGACTCTTTGAAGAATTGAATCCTCACAAAATAATGAAAGTTTAGTCCTCTGCCTAACACTTTCCACCTCATTCCCTATCACAAGGAGATGCAAACACTTAAGTGTGTGAACAGAGCTCTCAAATGTGTTAAATGCGAGAACTCTCAAGTCTGAGGACATTCTCTTGTTTTAAGATTTTTCTCTTTTACAAATAGTTTATGAGGGAAAGACTGCACATTACAAGTAGCTATAGTGCTTTTCTATTTTTTCATACTGTTATTTTGAGAATTACTCCACTTTTTAAGAAACAAAAAGTTTAAAAATAACTGGATTTCATCAAAACAAATCCAGCTACCACTAAGTTATTACAAAGTCCTATCCTCAGGGCTTATAATAAAGTAAACAAAACCCAATGTGTTATGAAAGAGAGAAGATTTTAGTAACAATTGAAACAACATCCTCCCACACATTTTAGAAAGAGCCCACACCCATCTCTATGACACCAGCATACTGGGAGTGGGAAGTGGATCAGTGAAGACTTTGTGGGCTAGGAAGGTGTTTCCCAGGTAAATAGCCTTCAGAAGGGACTTGTATCTTCCACACACCTGCTGTGCATGCACATTCACGCACTCCAGAACTACAGAGTTAAGATTCTATAGGAGAATGTTACCATTTCAGTGCTGGCCATAAAGTTCAAAATGCATGATTCTATGAAACATTTATCTCATAAGCATCAAGATAGATACAGAAATGAAAAGTATGCATTTAGAAAGGTAGACAACATTTTGACAGCTATTTTACCTCATGCCTGTCATTTTTCAAAATCCTGAGGATTGCATCTCTGCCTTTGTTTTTTATAACATTTTCTGGAATTTATTTGCATTTTCAAAATTATCACTTCTTGAGAAATTTGAAAAACTTTAAAAATGGTACTTCTATACACATTTTAAGAAGCGCTACTAATTCTCCATAACAAATGTTATCATATGGTACTCCAATTATATGACTAAAATTAAAAATTAAATAAATTAAATAAAAGAAGTTCTCTGTGGTCCTGCTGAGATACTGCCAGGACAATCTAGGGATATGACTTTAGATGGAGAGGCCAGGATGTAAGGTTTCAGGTCTCCATCTATCTTATTTACTTTTCTCTTGTTGCTGGAACAAAATACCCAACACCCAAATTAAGGAAGGAAAGGTTTACTTAGCTCAGTTTGTGGAGGGTTCAGTCCATAATCAGCTGGCTCCAAGGCAGGGTGGCACAGCTGAAGGGCAACAGTTGAAGGTAGAAGAAGACAGCAAGAGCAAGAAAAGCAAAAAAGGGGAAGAACAAGCCTCTTTCTTTTCCTCCCTTATAGTGTATGCAGGCTATTAGCCCTCAGATGGGTGTAGCACTTACATCATCTCCATGTCCTCCCCTTCCACAGACTCAGGATGTTTATTAACTGAGGACCCTAACCCCCTGTTGAGTCTCTTAAACTTCTAAATTTCTCAAGTTGACACAATGAACATCATATTAGAGCAATAAGGGCATGTTCTCTACACCCTAGGATGTAGAACTACTAAGTTGCTTAGTTAAGCTTTTAAACTTCTCAAGTTGGTGCAGTGTATCAACCATTATATCAACCTTTGCTTCAGAAAAATAGCACACCATTCTTCTGTTTTAAATATTTGAATAGAAATTGCAATGATAATGTTTATATTGGGAAGGAGAAAAGAAAGCTGGATGATGGAACACCTCTTTCTAAACAGGGGGATAATTTATATCATTTTTATCATTTCCTATTTTTTTCTGAACTATCTTTAGACATAGGGGCTTAGCTGTAAATTTTGATCATGTTGTAGTAATAACTATAATTTCAAAACTTTCCCCCCAACTTTGTACTGTGGAGAAACAAAGGAGTTGACCTTTTTTTACACCGTGTCAGAGTTCAACTTTGGGGCTGGGGATTTAGCTCAGTGGCATAGCACCTGCATGGCAAGTGCAAGGTCGTGAGTTTGATTCCTGGTAGTGGAAGAAAACAAACAAACAAACAAAAATCAAAAACAGAGTTCAACTTTGGTAAGGGTAGAAAATGAAACTCATATATTCATCAGAAATACTAAGAATTGGGGGATTGAAAGCTAAGTTGGTAAGGAAGAGAGAAAAATCAAAGATAACCCGAGAAGTGTGGTAGAATAGAGAAAAATAAAAAGTAGAAGGGAGACAAAGAAAATCATTTTACAATTGTACCTTTAATAGGACTGCACTGTCAGGACACAAAATTCTTCAAGGTTATTCATATCTCAACTTCATATCCTCACATCCAGATGGCTTTATGCTTCCTAGATTTGTTTGTTTTTCCATTTCCAGCCTTATCACATCCAATTCCCTTAAAGATACTAAAACAAATAACTGAACCTAGTTGATAAGTTAAATGGACCATCATTAGTCTCCTGTAAAACTGTGTCATTCACCTACGAGTGGGCTATCATCTTTCACCTGTAAACAGACCATCTCCTTGGTATGAGTCCAGCTTTCCACAGATTTTTCAGTCCCAAAACTTTTAAGTAATCCCAGCTCCAGACATACTGTGCCTCTCTATTGAGAGATCCCACTCTATTTTTCTCTGACCTTGTACTCTAATTCTGCCTAATGAAATGTTTCTATGCCTCTTGCTGATGTGTCCTGAAATTTTTTCTTTGGTGAGAGTCTAGAACCTTCTTGGTGAATCAAGTTCAGGTTCCCACTTCCTTAGTATAATTCTTTTGGAGCTATTCTGGTGACAGAAGGAATCAGAACCTAAGAATCAACACCTAAAAATCAAAACTAGAGGCAGAGAAAGACCACATTTTAAAGTTGGGAGCTTTAATATCCCCTTTTAAATTATTGCACAAGCTGTGCTAGTATATGCAGTAATTTCCCCAAATTTCCTTCCATTACTCCAGACCTTCAGTGAAAATCAGCTGCACTCAATTGCTTTGTATTAATGGAACCAGGAACTGAAAGCAATGAGGTGTGCACATGTTACATGTGTGTGAAGAGACCATTAGGGTGTAGTTTCCATTTTGTGGCAAAATCAGAAGCTCACAGGGCAGGAGGGCAGAGGCAGACCAAGAGTCCATTGGGATTCAACACTTCAATGACAACTCTTTGTTCGCCTGGCTAACAGTCCACAAAGGTATTCCTTAAAGCATACTGGATTTCTAACTTGGGAGGAGGCTTAAACTGTTCATTAAGAAACATAGGATGGTAATGTTATAGATGTTGAGGGAGACATGATCAGAACCTAGTGATATTTAACTATCAAGCAATTTCCATGTGCCAGTATAGGGTCTTTCCATGTGTCAACCAATCTGTTCCTTAGAAGTAACCACGGGGTAGAATTCTGTCATTATGCCATTTTACAATTTTTATTTTAACAATGGTAAAAATGCAATAGCAGCAGATTGAAAAACATTGGTGAAGTCCAACCTTGTCCATATTTTGATGATAAAATTAAGGCCCAATGGTAATAAATGACTAAAGTATGACACATGACAGGAAGTACCAGGGTTGAATGTAAACAAAGCACAGACACAACTGCTAGAGTTTATTTCTTCTACCAAGAGAGTAAAGAAGGATCAATAACACATCCATAAAAATATCTGAACACATACCTGGAATGTTGATCTTAAATGTCATCTTTCTTCAAGTCAAACTATTAGAAAGTTTTCTTTTATCTGATTCATCAAAAGAGTTTTTCCTCCTCTTTCATTTTTGTTTCCTCTTTCCTTTTTGCTTTTGCAACTGAAGTAGGATAGAAGAAACAAAGATAGATTAGAGGGAGACAAGGAAAATCATAATTTTAAAACTGTACTTTTAATAAAAATTGCAGCTTTGGGACACAGAAGTTGTTCAAACCTTTTTTCTAAGATATTCACTCAAGAAAAGTTTTTCTAAGGGTCCTAAAGACACAATAAGGCTATAAATGGAGGGCTCCACAGTTTTCACCTGGAAATCATGCTTTTCACATGTAGAATAGGCCGTTACCTTTCCACTTGTTCATGCTCCATCCCTTTCTTCTATAAAATGTGTCTTTCACTTGAGAATGAACTATGACACTTCACCTGTGGAAAAGACCATCACCTTTCACCAGTAAATTAAATCCATGCCTCCTGTAGATCCACAAATTCCTGATTTCCAATCCCCCCAAACGTGAAAATATCCCCAGCTTCAAACCACAATGTACCTGCCACTCTTGACAGCCCCACTCTATTTTCTTTTCATATGTACTTTTAAAGTTCTGCCTAATAATCTTCTTTATTCCTCTTATTGAGGCATCCTGAAAACTGTTTTTCTGTGACGGAAGTCAATGAACATACAACTAACCCTAGGATGGGGTGAGTTGAGAGTTCCCATCTCTGATTTTGGGCATTTCCTTGTACTCTGGTGACACAACTGTTACCAGGTTGTTACCTTCTAGAGGTAGTTTCTATGCCCTTTCTATCCTGAAAAAAGAATTGGTCAAGATAGGTGCAAATGGTAGCCAGGTTTTATATTTATTAAAAGTAGGAAGAGAAATGAGCTCTGCAGAGTGAGTTAGGGAAAGTACAAGCAGGAAAAGAAGTTCACTCTGTAAGACAAGAGCAGGCTACTATAAGAGAACACAGTAGCAGAAAGCTCAGCATCAACTGTCCTTTTTATTTCCCCCTCCTAAAGCTGGTGTCAAGTTTAGTTCAACCTATCAAAACCCCTGCCTAGTTCTCACAAGAAATTCACATGCAGGGCTTTGGGAACTGTTCTGCACATGTGTCCTGGGATTTATAATTAACAAGTCGTGCCTTCTTCCTCAGCCAGTCTGCCATGTTCTGTTCTCTGCCTCAGAATGACAGAACAAAGATGAAGTACTCTAGCTCATTATTCTTATAATCCATTCTGCAATGGCAAAATGTATTAGCCAAAGGCTCCTCCAAGTACATAGCTAAGCCTTGTCTGATGACTGGATATCTCAGTGCATATACTTATTAGGATCTCCAGTTTTTCTGCACCTGGTTGGTTGGTATTCTCCTAGTTAGGAAGTTTTCTCTCAAGATCTTGGACCTGAGTTAAATGTTGTGCTCAAAGTGAAGAGGATATAACATGTAAATTCAGTTCACCAGACAGTAAGTTCCAAGAATTTCCCTCTTCAGTAGTGGCTGAGTGTCCCATTTGATAGTACAGTATTTAGTGCACATTCTGGCTTTTATTAAAGAGTGAAAAAATTATTTCATTGTTGAATGATTCTTACTCTCACACAAGGAAACATTCTTTCCTGGTATTTCTTGTACCATAGCTTATTCAAATATACTCCATAACTTGAATAGTTTCTAAGACAAAGAAATGGTAAGTTTGAGCCTTTATTTCTTCTAGTTTTTGTTTGATTTATTTTTTCTAAACCTGCAACATAATTGAGATCATAAAGATCATACTGAGAAACTTCTTTAATGACATAGATAACAAATATGTCATTTGGTTCCTAGTGCTTAGTAGATACTCAGTAAATATTTGTCAAACTATCCAACAGACCAAAACTGACTTCTTGTATCATGTGCCAGAGTATGTCCTCTAGTTGCATCCATTTACCTACAAAAGCTCCAAATTTATCTTTATTTTTGAGTAATACTCCATTATATAAAAATACCACATCTTTTTTGTCCATTTCTTTATTGATGAGCATTTGGGTTGTAAATAAAGACAAGAGACAACAGCTGGAGTCAGGTGGAGTTTCCTCTTACCTGATGGGCAAGAGGACTAGAAATGGATTATTTCCTTGCATTTTACGTGGAATACCTTTGCTGGTGTTTATGAACTTGGTTGCTTATTGTTCTAGAGTCTTTCAATATTATCTTTTTAAAGAACCTTCACTTGGATGCTTATTTAATCATACTTGAACTCACCCTCATGAATCTCTACTTTTGCCATGTATTATTATGTTCATAGTTCTTACGAAGGTCTGATTACTTTGTGATGAGTTGGTTGACTTACTTCTCTCGTAAAATATAAACTCCATATGACTGAGGACCTTATCTTGTTCTTTTCAGGAACCACATTTCTTGGAGTGGTGTCAGATACATTGTAGACAATCAAAAAGTATATGTTAAAAAAACTAATTTTTAAATGAAAAAATACATTTCTTCAAGTGCATCTGAAGGAAAGAGAAGTTTGCAACAAAAGCCCATCCTTTGTTCATCTGTTTGGGAGCTAGCAATTCTTCATTCTTGCCACATTTCCTTTGTGTTAATCATATTTTTCAAAATATATTTGTGCTTTCTAATATCTGATTGCCTCTTTTCTTGTCCCTATCCTTTCCTCCTATAGGCCAGCCAGTTTTTTTCTTTTGTTATGAGACTTACTTATTCTTTTTGCACCTGTAAGAAATCAATGTTAGGTTTTTTGGCACTCTTAAAAGCAGAACAAAGTAAAAAAAAAAAAAAATGCTTTTATTGTGGGCAGAAGACCACAGCGGAAAGGAGGGACATGGAGTTTCTGACGGCCTGCCCCGGGGAAGAAAGGCTATATAAAGCCAGGCTGGGGGTAGGGTTTAGGGGAAGGTCTGTGTGACTAGTGATTGGACAAGGGGAGGGAGGAAGAAGGAAGCAGGATGCTGTGAAAAAGTAAGTAGGAAGTTGTAATATGACTGAGGAGGGGGAAGGCAGAGCCTGCCACATGGCTTCCAGTGGGCCATGTCATATTGGCTTGCTGCCATGATAACTTGGCAGAATTTCTATTAAGATGGAAAACCCATCAATCAGTAGTTCCAACATAAGGTCCACATTGATGGGAAAGAGTACAATACATTCTGAATTACTTTGTCAAAGGATTTCTCTGTTATGATTTCTACATCAGTTTTTAGGAGAACTGTTGTCAATTACCTTCATCCTATTTCTCTTGCTCTCCAGCTCACCACCTGAGGTTTGCAAACATTTGCAACTTTGAACCAAGGGCTCTATTTTATCACCCTAGTGACAAAAATGTTTCTTTCACTTCTTGTAAGGTCCTTCTTTAAATTGATGTCAGTCTACCATTTTGTCAAATATGGAGGCCTACTTTCTGTTTCTTTTATTAAAGTTAAAGATTGGTCAATAATTATAGTAAGTTGGTGGTTTAGTAGATTAACTTCTTGGTATATCTTTCAATGTATTTTCATTTATATATTTTCATTTTTGAAAGTACAGGGAAGATCTGTAATTCCAATTAACAATGAATGGTAGAATCATTTACATGAACTTGCCATTATCTTCGGTCTGCTGCAGATGTGGGAAGAAGAAAAGTTTGTCATTTCTTGTGTCTTCCCTTCTAATTCCTGAAAACTAACTCAAAACCCACCAGTATAAATATAATTGATAAAAACCAAGCTGTAAGACATATTCACCCCATCTCCCAAGTTCTTCAGTGTTTCCCATCTAAATGGCATATGAAGTATGTGTGTGTGTGTGTGTGAGTGTGTGTGTGAGTGTGTGTGTGTCTTTGTTTTTCTTTCATAAGACTGTATGCCTGAGATTTTTTTGTTTCTTATTGAACACATCACAAAAGTCAGACAAGCATTATATGGTACATTATCAAGCTAAAATACTAGCCTTTATAATTACAATAGAGTACCTCTCAGCTTTTGTCCATTCTAATGGACCTGAAAAATACAATATACTCCCATAATTACTAATGACCCACTCTGACAGGGCTTCTGTCTACCCCATCCCACATAACTATTATATATAGAATTAAAATATGCAAATGATCTTCATTCTTGTAACATTATTGCGCATGGATGTTCTTTGGTATTTTTTCATTTCTTGCATGTACAAAACAAATATTAATTGTCATTACTTGAACAGCTCTTGAGCAAAAGCCACATGCCACACAGTCTCTGAGGCTTTCAGCAGAATAACATATTGACACGTTATAATTTTTAACAAGTTGTTTTTAAGAGACAAGAGGGGTAAATGCCTTTTTAAGAACAGAAACATAAATCACACACACACAAACACGCAGAATTCAGAAGTGCAAAGGTGATGCCAGATGCTTCACACCCAGAAGAGGTAATTTTAAAGATAAAAGTAATAATCACTTGAAATGAATTATGGAATGCTGGAAATGTTTTAGCTCATTTTATGATAATGTAAGGAAAATGTGCATATCAAAATCACTCAGTAATTTTCCTAGAAAATATACACTTCCCCCCGTCCAGCTTAGTACAGGCCCATTTCCTCTCTATGTATAGTGAAAAACTTGACAAGCAAATGTGCAAGGCTCTCTCACCTCTATTCTGTAGCCTGGAGAGAATATTAATAACTTGGTTAGAATTAAAGCACTGGTTACTTGGGAGGTACGTAGTAAATAGAAATAAAAGATGACCCAGCTTTAACTAATTTACAAATAAGAAAATTTATTGAAGGGAATAAGAAAAATTTATTGAAGTTTGTTATATGTTGGGTACCATGCAGTGAATACTATTCATACAAGAGTTCATCCATTAAATTATTGTCTATTCACTCAAAAAATATTTATTAAGTATGTAAAATATACTAAACCTATCCTAATAGGTTTGTACTATGCTGTTTCCCAGAGTACCCCTATGGGAACGAACTCCTGAGTCCTTAGTGGTGACCTGCTCATCAGCCTGCCTGGCTTGGCTATTTGTTCTTTGTTGACTCAGTCTCCCATCCTCCCGCCTATATATTCCCAGGAGAACCTCCCAGATAAATGACTTGACCTGGTATACTTATCTCAGGCTCTGATATTGGTGTAGCCTGATCTATGGCACCAGGTAAAGCTCACTTCAGAAAAGGGGAAGTGTCTAAGGCAGACCAAGAGCTCAGCATAGAGTGTCAAAAGAGATCAGGATGGCCAGACCACAGTGAGTGGGGGAGACCCCAAGAGGGACCCAAGAGGGAAGCAATGACAAAATCCTGCTGATGGTATATTTTCCTGTTGTCATAGTAAATTATCATGAACATAATTTAATTTAAGATAAAAAATCTTACAGTTCTATAGGTCAAAAATCCAAAATGAGTCTCCCTGGGCTATCGGCAGAGGACTGGCAGGACTGGCAATTCTAGAGGATCCAGGGAGAAGGTCTTTTCTGCCTGCATTTTTGGCTCAATTTTCTGTCACTCTGAAAGTTGGTAACGGTGAGTGATTCAGTCTCACACACAGCGCTCTAATTCATTCTCTACTGCTCTCCACTTCCACTTAGAAGGCTCGTTTTAATTGTACTGGGCCCATTTGGCTAGTTTCTCCCCAGGAGATTTCTCCTTATTTTAAATTTAGCTCATTAGCAATTTAATTCTATCTGCAGCTGTAATAAATAACCTAATTATTCAGAGGTTCTGGGAGTAGAATTTGGGCATCATTGGACAGGGGCTATTATTCTGTCTACAAGAACTGCGCAAAGGAGTTTTAATTTCCAAAGGTTGAGAGACCAATAGAAAATTTTAAGCTGGAGAGTGACATGATCTAATAAGTGTTTTTGAAAGACCCTCTTTGGCTACTTTGTGTTAAATCAATTGGAAATGGACAAAGTTTAAATGGGGAAAGTAATCAGAAACTTAATGCAAAATTTCAGACGAGTATGGTGGGAGGGGATAAGGGGACAGTATCAGAGCTTCTTGGAGTCTCAACCAGTCTTGGTGAGGGACTGGATGTGAGGGGCAAGAGAAAGGCTTCAAAAATGATTCCCAGGTATTCCTGGCATCTAGGTTAACAGAGAAGGTGATTTGTTGATGCCGAAAACATTGCCTTAGAGAGAATAAAACAACTGCCTTTCAACAAGCTCAATTTTTAAGGTCTATGAAATATATACACAAACACAAACAGGTGGGAAATGGAGCCAGGAATACAAAACTGAGGCCTGGATACATTTCTTGAACTGCCATCATACAGATAATATTTATAATCATGGTGGGGAATCCAGTGCCCATAGGGCAGAGAAAAGTAAGGAAGACAGGACCCAGCTTTTAAGCATAATACCACCTTCCCCTGCCATTCCCCTGTCCTCTCTTCTAGTTTTGCTCTCTAGGACTTTTTTGTGCTATTGGCTTGATCTTCTCTTTGATGTGTTGCTCAACATTTTGTATTTTCCCTTTATTTTTTTCTTTTATATCCTGAAAATGTTTCTCAAGTCCATCTTCCAATTGCATAATCTTGTATGTGTTATCTACGTTTTTAAACTTTTAACTCAGTTTTAATTTTCTACAAGAGTTCATGCTGTCTGTCTGAAACTCTGTGCCCTTTGACCAACATATCTCAGTTTCCCTCCTCCAGGCCCACTCTATCTTGTTGCAAATAATAGGAATTTCTCAGTTTTATAAAAGATTGAATTGTGTGGTCTCTCTCTCTGTGTATGTGTATATAATTTTCCTTAGACATTTGTTTACTTCATTTGATTCTATATTTTGGCTACTGTGAATAATACCGCAATGTACATGGGAAAACGGACAACTCTTCAACATGCTATTTGAATACCTTTTGGATATGTCCCCAGAGATGAGACGTCTGGACCCAAAGGTAGTTATAATATTTTGAGGAAGCTTCATATTGCTTTAATGATGGATATACTAATTTACATTGTCATCAATAGTGTACACAGGTTTCCTTTTCTCCACATTCTTTCAAAACATTGCTGTCCTTTGGATAAATCTTTCCAACAAGTATGAGGGTCTATTACAGACACAGGTTCAAAATTGGGACACCCTTCTCACAGTGGCTCAGAATTGTCCTGAAAAGCAAGCAAGTCAGAGCTTTTGTCTGCACTTGATCAATATTTGCACTTGATCAATATCTCCTGAAATCACATATTCATTGCATCAATTTGAGAGTCCATGTTTGATAACTCTTTTATTTCAATTTTTTCTCCCTATACAGTAGGACAAATAAGACTTTATAGTCAAATTAAAAAGATTACTTCCCTTAAAGAATTTGAAGTTTCTAACTTTAAAAAGTCATAAATATTGTGGATAGAATCAGTCTGAATCTTGCATAGCACTTCTGGAACTATCCATATCCTTATTTGTTTGGAACATGTAACAATGATGCAAAGCCATGTGTTTGTGGATAATGAAAGGTTGAGTAACGCTGTTGATACAGCATTCTTCTGAACCCAGCTGGTTATCATATCCACCGCTGCTCATCTGGGAAAGTACTTCAGAGCTTTATCTGGAGCTCTGCTTTTTTTAGGCCTGTATCTAAATGATTACCAATGAGATCAAAGACTTTACAGCAGTCAGGAAATTGTTCACTGGAATTTTGTAAAATTCATTTCACTTGTACCAGCTAATCTAAGCAGACAGAAGAGAAACCCCAAAGGATCCATAAACTCATTTTGATTCCTTCTATAAGAAGAAAGTAAAAAGTAGATATAGGTAGAAACCTCATATGATATTTCTTTTCATCTCCATTTCTACTGGCTCAGAGATAGGTGTCCTAATCACCAGATGATGTAATCACCTCTCTTTGATTAGGTGACCCAGTTAGGTGACCTAAAGTTTAGGTGACTTAATCTTTGTATGTTGTTTGTGTTCTGTTTTACATTGAATAACTAAAACTTGAACTATCTTCTAAGATGGTCACCAATGATCTGCAGTTCTCAATATTCAAGACCATTATAGACCTCCCTATCGTTTCATTCTATTAGGTCTTTGTTAACAATAGAGAAACAGAAGAAAGTATAGTGTGATAATTTTAATAAAAGACTTTGGCCTTCTGGAAAAGAAGAAGATGTGAGTACATAGTTTTTGGTAAGATGTCAGAAAGAGCAAAGCTGATACCTCAGATACTTGCTTAATATATGAAAGACACTGCAAACATTTTAAATATATACCTCACAAATTTCAATCAAACAATAAATCTGAAAAGCAAGGTTTTTGTCTTGTAGATATCTTTTCAGGAGATAAACCTTTAAAATAAGAAGAAGAACAAAAGGATTTTTTCAAAGCATTTTGTGTGTGATTTTATTTAATAGAATGGATTCCATAAGTTTTACAGGAGACCTACAAAGTTTTGACTAACTGTATTCACTAAAATACCCTCAAATGTGGACTATCATGGACAGACATCGTTCAAAAGAGGCCTCTAGGTCTCCAAATTTGTACAAGCATTTTGTAGGATCAGGTAGGAGCCTGACAAAGCTATACAACAGCAGACACTTGCTACTTTTCATGGAAATTAAAGGTGGATTGAAGAGCAGTTATTCTGGGATCAAATCTGTGGGGAATTATTCTCAAGTCCTTAGTTTAAATCAAGGAATTCCTAACCTGTGTCCAGCTCATTTCTCAATTGCTGTAGGCTAGTGATTCATACTTTCCATTTTCCTGCTTTTTAAATGTCTTCCACAGATGTCTTATACCTGTTCCTGTTGGGTGTTGAGTAGAGAAAATAATTTTTTCTTCTGTCTGTGAATCATTGGCTTGGAAATGAACAATAAATAAGGAGCTATACTTAAGGGATTAGACCAATGAGCCTTGTCTATGCCAAGGATTATATTTGGGATTGAGCCATAATGTATGAGATTAGACTTTGGAGTGGGTGAGTGTATTTTGCATGTAGAAAGGGTTGAATTTATTGGGAGTTATAGGACAGACTATGTGATCCAGTCTTTGAGATGACTCAACAATTGCTGTCTTGCAGTATTTGTGCTCTTGAGTAGTTCCTTCCTAGAGTTTATCAAGGTTGATCTGTGTGACAGATAGAACATGGCAAATGTGATAGTAACTTCCAAGACTGGGATTTTAAACGATGTTTTAAGGTTCTGCCTATCTCTTAGAATAGTTGCTGAGGAGGAAGCCAGGTGCATGGCATGAGCAGCCCTGAGGAGAGGCTGACATGGATAGAAACAAAGACCCCCAAAGGCTGCGTGGTCTTCAGCTCCAGCTATGTCTTCAGAAGACTACAGTCATGCATGACAGTTTGATTATGACCTCACGAGAAAGGCTGAGTTAGAGCAACCTGATTAAACCATAAATTCCTGACCCCTAGCACCTGTGAGATGATGTTTCTTGTTTTAAGATATTACGTTTGATATAATTTCATATAAATCAATAATTAATCCTCACAATGAGAAAATATTTATTCATTTAATTTGCATTGTATCATCAGTAGCACTTCACCATATGCCTTATGCTTCACCAAGAAACCCTAAAGTTGTGTTAAAGTCGTATTTCTTCTAAAGATAAAAAATGGTGACTATGAAAGCTGCTGTGCAGAGAATGTGATTACATGCACTGCTGCCTTGAGGAACTGAAATGATGGGAAGTGATACCCATTCTCAGAGGATAAGCTTTATTTCCAAGCGGTATTTCAAGTTTTTCATTTGTTCTGGTCCTCTAGAATAATAACAGATGCCAAAATAGTCTGTATCACTTCATGAAGATGTAGATACTTGTGGTTTTAAAACTCAACATGATACAATATGCTGTTGAGGAGGAACCCTGATCAGTTTGCACAAGCCAAAGAAATAAACTATGAAAACAAAAGGAGAAATCAGTTTGACAAACTATACCATGGATATGTTACTGCATAGAGACTTTAGCAAGGGGTGTTACTGACATATGAATATACCGTGCAAAACTATAACCATCAATGAGAAGTGACCTTTTTAAAAAAACGTAATGAAATGGCATATATACTTCACTTATAGTAGGATACTACTAGCAGTTGTCCTGTGAAGGGTTATGTATTTTGAATGAACTTTTCCACCTATAAGCTTACAGAAGAAATTCATTGATCATTCTTAAAAGTGGGAAATGGATAAGTTTTAAAAGTAGATTCAATCATGTCTGTTCTTTTTAGGCAAGATCTACTAGAATATACATATAAATACATGGGCCTATGTTTCTTCTCCACATATGACTTAACAAAGGTTAACTGGAAAAATGTCATTTTCCTTTATGAATTGGATAAAGGACCCCTCCCTTTTCCTTTCCCTCATTTTCTTCCTTTTAGTATACTTTCCTTGATGATAGTATTGTCAACAGATGGATGTTGTGATAGAAAAAAATAACAGACCCTCAAAGATGTCTTTAGCCTAATCCCTGGTATCTGTAAATTAAATTGCATGGAAAAGAGACACTGAAGTTGCAGATAGAATTTCTGTTCCTAATAAGCCAACTTTACTGTTTTAATTTCCATATTTGCAATACATTTCTGCAATACAAGTTTACATTCATGCATGTAACACATCTCAGTTTATGCATGTAACATATCTTGATTCTGAGGGAGTACGTTCATGTATATAACACATCTAGATTCTTTCTATGTCCCTTCCCCTTACCTCCTCCTTCCTCACTGTCTCTTTATGTTTTTCCCCATTTTCATTATTTTATTTTTGTTATTTTTAGTTGATGTTTATGACACACAAGGTTTACCTTCATTGTTGGTATTTGTTACATGTACATAAAACATTTTAAATCTCCTCACCACCCCTTTTCCTACCCCTCTTCCCTCAACCTTGGCCTCTGGGATCCCTTTCCTTCTGCAAAAGATCTAACTCCCTGATACCTTCTATCAGCCCCTTATTTTGCTTTAAATTTGTACTTTGCCTTACTCAAATAAGACACACTATAAAATACTTAAGGTGTACGTCTGATTTATTTCACTTAGCATTATATTTTTCCAGGTGTATGCATTTTTCCACAAATGTCTCAAATATATCATTCTTTACAGCTAAATAGTATTTCATTATGTATAGATATCACATTTTCTTTACTGACATAGAGGCTGCTTCCAGGATTTAGCTACTATGAATTGGGCTGCTATAAGGATTGACATGCATGTATCCTAGTAATATGAGGTCTTTGGCTCCTTGGGGAAAATACCTGGAAGAGGAATAGATGGGTCAAATGCAGTTTCTATTGTTAGTTCTTTAAGAAATCTCCATAAAGATTTCCATAATGGTTGTACTGGTTTACATTCCCACCAAAAGGTAGAAGGGTTGTTTTTTTCACAGCAGCCATGCCAGGATTCATTATTTGATTTGTTGATGATTGCCGTTCTTACTGGTCTAAGATAAAATCTTAATGTTCTTTGAATTTGGCTTCCTCTAATGGCCAGAGATGTTGAACATTTTCTCATTTTCATTATTTAATTTTTTGGGGGACCATTTGTACTTCCTTGCTTTCTCTCTTTTTTTGTAAATTTGGCTAAGGGTTTATATATTTTGTTTATTCTTTAATTCATTGATTCTTTCTATTGTTTCTTAGTGTCAATTTCATTAGTTGTTGCTTTGATCTTTAGGATTTCCTCATTAATTTTTAGTTTGGGCTTAAATTGTTCTTGTTTTTTGAGTATCATTATGTTATTTATTTGAGCTTGCTCTTTTCTTTTAATGTGAGCGAGACTGTGATAAGTATCTATCTTAGGACTGCTTTCAGTTTTATCCCACAGGTCACTTATATTGTACTGGCATTTTCATTTGTTTCCAGGAACTGTTTAATTTCTTCACTGATTTTCTCCTCTGATCCCTTGGGTTTTCAGGAATGTGTTATTAAGTTTTCAGATATTTCTAAATTTTGTGTTGTTTCTTCTGTGATTGATGTCTAGTTTCATTGCATAATGGTCTGATAAGAAATATGGGTTGACTTCAAATTTTTGTTTGTTTTAGCTGATTTTGTAGACTAGTGTGTGGTCCATTTCAGGGAAATTTCCATGTGTTGCTGAGAAGAATGTGTACTATATTGTGGTAAGTTATAATACTCTGTTGACACTGTAGATATCAATTTCACACATTCCAGGGTATGATTCAGATCTAATATTTTTATTGGTTTTTTTGTTTAGCTACAATATCTCTGAAAAAGTAGGATAATTATGTTTCCCAATATGATTGTGTCAGGGTCTATTTGATCTTTTATGTCCAGCCGTATTTGTTTTTGAAGATAGGTACTCCACAATTTGGTACATATATGTTTACAAGTATTACCACATGTTGTTGGATTATTTATTTAATTAGTTTGTAATAATCATTTTTCTCCTCTCTGATCATTTTTAGCCTGAAGTTAAATTGAGAGTAAAATTGCTACCCCTTCTTGCTTTAGGTGTACTAGTGCATGCAATATTGTTTATCATCCTATAACTTTTGGTCAGTGAATAATTTTTTGGTTAGAAAAATTTCTTGAATGAAACTGACTGATGGGATCTTTTATTATTTTAAAGAGAGTGGTAAAAAAAGAACAATAGCAAAATATCAACATCACAGACATAAATAAAACAAAGCAAGAACATTAAAAAATGATACAGAGTTTCAAAACAAAATGATAGAAATTAACAGTGGCTATTATACTACATTTTTAAATCTTCAACTAAATTGCACAGATTACCAGATGTTAGAAAGGAAGATTGTTCAAACCATTAAAGAGAATAAAAAATTTATAAAAAAACATTGGAGATGATATACAGTTTCTCTAGAAATTATGGTAGGAATTCACCAATGGCTGTTTTATTGCATATTGTTGTCTTCAAATCGGTTGCTCAGATTACCAGATATAAGCATGCAGAATTGGTCAAAATATAAAAAATTTTAAGCATTAACTGTTTCTTTCAATAAACCAACAGACATCAGCAGTACAGTTATCCCAGTTATCCATATCTATATCTATCTATCTATCTATTTATCTATCTATCTATCTATATAGCCTTCCTTCTTTCTTTTTCTTCTTTCCCTCGTTCCTGTTGTTCCTTCCTTTGAGCAGTTTCTTTTCATTCATATTATCTATTGTACACTTTAGGTTTTCTTTACTCTTTCAGGTTCTTACACTAGGAGACAATATGATGTTTACACATGTGGATCTGATTTATTTCACTTAAGAGTATGGTCTCTACTTTATCCATTTACCTATAAAAGCCTTGAGGCTATAAAGCCTTTATCTTTTTTATAGCAGAATAATACTCCATTGTATAAAAATACCACATCTTTTTTATCTGTTCCTCAGTTGATGGGCATTTGGGTTGTTTCCAAGATTTAACTATAATAAATTGTGCTGCTATAAACGTGGAAGCACATGTATCACCGTGCTATTACATTTTTAATTCTTCTGAGAAAATATGCAGAAGGGGAATAGCTGGATTAAGTGGAACTTCTAATCCTAGTTTTGTGAGGAATCTCCACACTGATTTCCACAGTGGTTTCACCAATTTACACTCCATCAGCAGTGGAGAATGGTTGCCTTTTCCTCACAGCCTCTCTAGCAATTGTTGTGCGTTGATTTCTTGATGATAGCCATTCTTTCCAGGCTGAGAGGGAATCTCAGGGTTATTTTAATTTGCATTCCTTGAATGACGAATGATATTGAACATTTTTTCATATATTTATTCACAATTAGTATTTCTTCATCTGAGCAGTATGCATTCATCCCAGATGCCCATTTTTGGATTGGGTCCTTGAATTTGGAGGTCCGATTTTTTTAATTCTTTATATATTCTAGATAAAAGTCCTTTGTCTGAAGGGCAGTTGGATTAAAATTTTTCCCAATTTGTGAGTTTTCTTTCCACTGTGTTAGTGATTTCTTTTGATGTGAAAAAGCTTTATAAGATGATATCCCAGTTGTTCATTCTTTGAAGTATTTCCTTTGTAGTTTGGTTTTCATTCATGAACTCTCAGCCTACTCCTACGTTTTCAAGATGTTTACCTCCTTTCTATTCCAGTAGACTTGCTGTTTCTGTCTTAATATTTAGATCTTTGATCCATTTTGACCTTAGGTTAGTGCATAGTAATAGACATGGGTCTAGTTTTAGTGTTCGGCATGTGAAAAGCCAGTTTTTTCAGTACCATTTATTAAAGAGGCTATCTTTCTTCCAGTGAACATGTTTGGATCCTTTCTCAAAGGTAAGGTGGCTGAGTGTGTTTGGAGTTGTGTCTGAATCTTCTGATCTGTTCCACTGATCTTTAGGTCTGTTTTTTTCCACCAGTACCATGCTCATTTTATCACAGTATCTTTGTTGTATACTTTCAAGTCAGGAATTGTGATACCTCCTGCCTTTCCTTTGTTGCCCAAGATTGTTATTGCTATTCTAGGCTTCTTCTGGTTTCAGATGAACTTTAGGAGTGTTTTCTCTAGATCTGTGAATATACTAATGGTATTTTAATTGGGATTGCATTGAATCTGCACAACAATTTTGGGAGTATGGCCATTTTCACAATGTTTGTTCTTCCTATGTATGAGCAAGAAATATCTTTCCATTTTCTGAAATCCTCTTTGATCTCTTTTTTCAGAGCACTATAATTCTACTGAATAGATCTTTTACTTCTTTTGTTATATTGATTCCTAAGTATTTCATTTTTTAGATGCCAGTATGAAAGATGTGTTTTCAATAATTTCCCTCTCAGTCTGTTTGTTGTTTGCATACAGGAATGCTATTGATTTTTAAGTGCTGACTTTGTATCCAGCAATGCTATTGAATTTAGTTATTAAATCTATAATCCTTTTGGTAGAGTTTTGAGGGTCTTCTATGTAGAATATCATGTCATCTGTGAATAATGACAATTTCACTTCCTTTCCTATCCTTATTCCTTTTATTTCTCTCTCTTGTCTAATTCCTCTGGGCAATAGTTCCAGACCTATATTGAATAGGAGTAGAGACAGTGGGCATTCTTGTCTTGTTCTTCATTTTAAAGTGATAGCTATCAATTTTTGTCTATTTAGTATGATGTTAGCCATTGGTTTGTCATAGATGGCTTTGATCAGATTGAGGTACACACTATCTATTCCTCTTTACGTAAGGTTTTTATCATGAATGAGTGTTGGACTTTATTAAAAACTTTTTCTACATGTATTGAGATAATCGTGTGATTTTTGTCTTTGGCTTTATTGACATGGTGTATTACATTAACTGATTTATGTATATTGAACCATCCCTGGATTCCTGGGATGAATCCTACTTGGTCATGATGTATTATCTTCTTGATGATTTGTTGCATCCTGTTTGCTAGTATTCTATTGAGAATTTTTACATCTATATTCATTAGGGAGATTGGCCTGTAGTTCTCTTTTTTGGTTGGGTCTTTCTCCAGTTTTGGTATCAGGATAATACTTGCTTCCAAGAATGAATTGGGAGAAATCCTTCCTTTTCAAGTTCATTAAAGAGTTTGAGGTGAATTGATGTTAAGTCTTCTCTAAATTTCTTGTAGAGTTCAGTTGTCAATCCATCAGGACCATTGCTTTTCTTCATTAGCGTGTTTTTTATTACATTCTCAATTTCATGGGCTTATATTGATTTATTCAGGAATTTTTATATCTTCTTCATTCAGCTTTGGTAATTCATATGTATCTGTCCATTTACTCTGTGTTTTGAATGTTATGAGAGTAAAGATTCTTAAAGTAGGTATTGATCGTCTTCTGAATTTCTACAGGATCCCTTTTCATTCCTTATTGCATGTATTTCAGTTTTTCTTCCCTGTTTTTAGTAACGTTGGCTAGGGCTTTATCTATTTTATTTATTCTTTCAAAGAACCAGCTTTTCGATTCATTAATTCTTTGTATTGTTTGTTTAGTCTCCATTGTGTTAATTTCTGCTCTGAGCTTTATAATTTCCTGTCTTCTTTGGGCTTTGAGTTTTACTTGCTCTTCTCTTTCTAGAAGCTTGAGGTGCAGCATAAGATTGTGTATTTGTGCTTGTGCTGTTTTTCTGAATTGGGAATTCAGTGCTATGAATTTCCCTCCGAGGACTGCTTTCATTGCATCCCACAGGTTCCTGTAAGTTGTATCTGAATTTTCATTTGATTGTAAATATTGTTTAAGTTTTTCTTTGATTTCTTCTGTGACTCATTGGTTGTTCAACGGGGTGTTATTTAATTTCCATATGTTTATGGATTTTTTGTGATTTTGTTTGTCATTAATTTCCAATTTCATTGCACTATGGTCCAATAGCATGCATGGGATAATTTCCATTCCTTTGCATTTACTTAAGCATGTTCTATGTCCTAGCATATGTTCTATTTTAGAGAATATCCCATGTACAGCTGAGAAGAATGTGTATTCTAATGCTGTTGGAAGAAACACTCTGTAAAAGTCTACTAAGTCCATTTGTTCACAAGTTTGGTTTAGTTCTACTGTCTCTGCTGAGTTTTGATCTAGTTGATCTATCTCCTTGTGACAACGGGGTGTTAAAGTTCCCTGTTATCATTGTGTTGCTACTTATTTCATTTTTCATGTCTGTTAAAATTTATCTTATATAGTTGTATTCACCTGTATTTGGTGCATAGATGTTTATAATTGTTATCTCTTCCTCTAGAAGTTTTCCCACTCACAGGTATGTAGTAACCTTCTTTATCTCTTTTGATTGTTCTTGGTTCAAAGTTCCCATTTTCTGCAAAAAACAGAATAGCTACAACCTGCTCTTTTCTGGCTTCCTATCCCATGGAGTAATATTTTCCATCCTTTAATTTTCAGTCTATGAATTCCTTTTTGAGTTAAATGTGTTTCTTGTTCCTGAAGATCCTGGGGTCCAGCCTAGCTCCCTCGGGTATCCAGGAGGTGCAAGGAGAGGCTACTGAGGCCCCAAAAGATGTTTGGGCCTCTGCCTGCCTTGCACACTAGTGGGGGAGGTATAGGGCATCTCACCGAGGTTCCTGAAGATGTCTGGGGTTCAACCCAGCTCCTGTGGGGGTGTGGGTTTTTTTTTCTTTTAATCTAATCTGCCAATCTATATCTTTTTAATTGGGGAATTGAGGCCATTAACATTGAGAGTTACTACTGGGAAGTGTTGATCTATTTTTTATAATTGCACTTGTTAATCTTGATTCCTTTAGGTTTCACTCCCTTTTTAAAAACCTATTTGCCTTGTTCTATGTATTCATTGCATGTAGATTTTTAGCTTTGTTGGCTTCATCATCTCTATATCATCTCTAAGGTATTCTTGAGTATTTTCTTGGTTGGTGCCCTTAAATCTCCGGAATTATAGTGGTACCTCAGTTCACGAATTTGATTCTTTCCACAATTCTGGTTACAAATCAAGTTGGATGAGAACTTAATCAAATTCAATAGGTTCAATGTTGAACCAAAGAGGAAATTTGACTCAGTTCTCTTCCAGTTTGGTTTGTGACCATAAGCATGGTAAGAATTGAATTTGTGAACCTAGATACCACTGTATTCTTTTTCATGGAGTGTCCCTGTTTCTCTATTTTGAAAGAATGTTTTGCTGGTTATGTTAATCTGGGGTTGGAAGATGTGTGTTTTTAGAGCTTGAAGTGCTGAAGGAGTGAAAACTATCACTGGACAAATACAACTGAAAACATGTAAGTGGAAACCAGTATTTTTACTAAAAAATCTTCATGACATTTGCAACCTCTTCACACCCTACTTAATCTCAGCCCTCAGCACCAAAACGGGAAAAAAAAAGGAGTGGAGAATAAGAAATAAAAACAAATAAAGAGCAAACATGAGGGAGCAGAGATTAATAAAATGATTAAAGAAGAATTAAAGAAACTTGACAAGTTCAAATAGGATGTCAACTATAATTTCATAAAAAATGACTAATGTGAACTTCAGGGAAACAAATAAAAAATGGAAAGAGCTAACCAAATGGTTCAAAACACAAATGACAATTTTGCC
Source organism: Chinchilla lanigera (assembly GCF_000276665.1). Lineage (NCBI taxonomy): Eukaryota > Metazoa > Chordata > Mammalia > Rodentia > Chinchillidae > Chinchilla > Chinchilla lanigera. The sequence continues at coordinate 20,465,973 of NW_004955426.1, read as the reverse complement.
AAAGTTACAGAATCTAGGAAGATGTATCAGACAGAAATACTGGATATTAAAAAGTTGTACAGAATTTATAAATTGCAGAAATGACTAATGTGAAGGTCAGGTTTCTGAAATTGAAAACAAAATGGCACACTATGACAAATTATTCAGAGAAGTCTCAAAAATGTTAAAAGGAGAAAAATCCATCCAGTAGCTAGCAAACAACAGTAACAAGACCAACCCAAGGCTAATTAGAGTTACAGAGATACTACAGGGCAGCAGACATGGAATACTAAATCTATTTACAGAAATAATAAAAGAAATCTTCCCAAGTATTAAGAAAGAGTTCATCATACAAGTAAGCAAGGCTTATACAATGCCATGATGAAAAAGAAGCTTTCCTTGACACATTATGATTAAAATACCACTTCTCAAACAAAAACCAGAAGTTTAAAAGCTGTTATAGAAAAGTAAAAATTAAAAAAATTTAAATCAGATATAAAGGTAAACCCATTAAAATTACAGCAGACTTCTGAAAACAAGCTTTAAAGAGATTAAAAGAAACTGGAGTGAAGTATTTCAAGACTTAAAGATTGACTTTAAAATAGAGATATTTCTACATTGTGTGAATAGGGGTCAAGTTATAATTATTCCTTAAAAGTGGTAGAGGGAGATGTAAAACAGGAACTTAGAATTTTGTCACTAGAGGACTCATCCCATTGTTGCTGACTTTGAAAACAAGCTCAAGGCCTGTGACGACAACCACAAGAATTTACAACAGCCTCTTCTAAAGCCTCTTCAGACAGAGCAATGCAGCTCTGTCAACACTGTTTTAGTCCATTGCAATGAATGTTGGTCTTCTGAACTAAAAAATGATTTTTTTTCATTTAATCTGCTAAATTTGAGATAATTTGTTACAACAGCCAATAGAAAATAATTGCAGATACCATAAAGGTATAACATACCAACACCAGAGGAAAAAATGAATTCTAACTGCCTATCTCACTGAACTTACATAGCCAACTTCACATCAGTCAATTTGTATTCTGATTAAAATATTATCTGTTATTAAAATGCATATTACTAAACTGTAACAAAAGAAAAATAAAATCTTTTTGGTTAAGAAATTCTTGTTCCCTTTTGAGCCTGCTGTCATTCTCTCTCTTGTTCATGCTGACCCTCTTGTCTTCTGCTATGAGATGGTACTACAAGAGGGCCCTACCAAATGCCAACCCATTGATCTTGGACTCAACAGCCTTCAGAACTATGAGAAATGAATTTATGTTCATTATAAGCTATCCAGTTCAAGTTTTTCTGTTATAGTGGCACAAAATAGACTAAGACAGAGGGTGAATGGAAATAAAAAAGCTCTGAAATTTTGAACACACATAGTACAAAGGATTAATTTTCCTAATTCATTGTTTATCAATCCAAAGCTAGCAAAAAGTTCTCGTATCCAAAGGTTTGACACGCCCCTATTCCATAAAGCATAAAGAACCCTGTTTTCCTACTTAGAGGCAACAGTAAATCTCCAGCTAGAAGTTGAAATGGTCAATCAGGTCTCAATCTTCACTCTTATTTGTCTGTGCAACCTTAAATAAGTAACTAAGATACTCAATACTCTGATGTTTACTTTCCTTATCTTTAAAATGAGGAAAGCCCAATATCACACTAATCTATTTATATAGTTATGTGAGGACAAGCTTGTTTATTGGAAAGTATATTGCCAGCTATGCTATATACATGTTACACCCTCTATTAGTTACTGAAGATCCAAGGATGAAAGAATAAAAGTAAATATAAAAGAAGTTGGGACCTAAAATCTGGTTAACCAAAATGTACTAGCATTCAAAAATAGAGATGAATGTCTAAGGATAAATAAGGATATTTAACCATGCTTTCATTCAATATGCTCTTGGAATTCTTTCTAGAAAAATTTTTTTATTTATTAAGTTTATTGGTCTGATTTAGATATACATAATGATCACATTGTAGAATAATTTTGTAGCTATTATTTTGCAGTTTAGGATTGTGATTTTGGGGTCATGAGTTTATCCACTCAGCTAAACAAATGAATTTATTATAATATATAATAGGAAAATACATTTTAGACTGTTTAGCCATGAAAATATTTATTTTATTTTGGTATAAGATTGAAAAGAAAGCAGCAAGTTACCCTACCAGTCTTTGAATTTGCATGACCAGGTTCACACTGGAAGAATATGCTAGCCATTTTCCAAAATTATTATAGAGTAAGACTATATATCTATAAAATATGAATGAATGTCTTTACAAGTAGAACTTTAAAAAATGTTAGAGGCACTGTAAAAAGGGAACCTTTGGTCAATGCACAAATAAACACACTAGGTTTGGAAGTACATTAACGTTTGCACAGTCATACATAGGGACATCCAACAATTCAAAGTGATAAGAGTGACTAGGAAACCACTGGATTAATGTGTTTATCAGAAATCTCACACAAGAATGGGTAGGAAAAGGGCTTTAATCAAAATCTCAGTAAATAAAGCCACTTTTGCTGGTGGAGTACACTTGCTAGAAATTAAATTTCCTACCTGAAATAATTTCTTGAAAGGAAACTAAATAAGCATCCCCTGGATCCTCCTGAAAAAGCCACCATGAGCATTGACAATAAATAACACACCAAAGACAATCCCAGCAACAAGGAGGAACTGGCTGTTTTTTCATTGGTTCCTTTTCCTCCTCAGCTACTTATTGGTTTTTTCTTTTTTCTTTCTTTTTAAATCTTTCATTAACAACAACAACAACAAAATGCCCTTTGGATAAGACCTATGAGAGAAGCCACTGGAGAGAACACAAGGACCAAAAGTATCTCAGAGGGACAAAGGAGACATTTAAGAACTCATCCAGTGATTAGGATGCTATGGAACAGTATAAGACAAGACAGCAAGACTGTGCAGTCAGTGGGTGGGACCCAGGGAATATTTTCTTTAGGATGCAATTCCGAGCTGGAGTATCAACTCACCTTTGGAGGAGACACCTATGATTATGAGATGGCTGACTAGGGTCAGTGGGATAATTTGTAGAATACAGTACAAAATGAAAATGTTGGATTTCTTATTAGAAGATTCAAGGAAAATGAATTTTCCTTTCTTTGGCAGACCCTCTCTCACTCTCCACCTGCCAGAGTGTTTATTTTCTTTTTAACACCCACCTGCTCATTCTAATGTGATTTCTCTGGTACATACCAAAGGAACCATTGTAGTGCCTCGCAGATGCCCCAGGTCCCAGTTAGGTGACACAGTACACAAAGCACATGCGCACACCTCAACTTGGGTGGCTGGTGGCAGACAGAAGCCTCAGCTAGCTGAATCATTCATTGGAGTCGGTGGTGCAGATTTTTTCCTGGAGACAGGAAGCAGTGAATGGAGGCTTCAAGGAACTGGCACCCATTCTTTGTCCCATTGGACTTAATTTCCAGAACATAAGTTCACAGATAAAATGAGGAAATTCCCAATGTTGACAGCAAAGGTTTAACCCTGAATACCAGGACCTTTCATGCACAGGGCCCCATGCGACTGTGTGGTCACATACCATGAAGCCAGTCTGTAGCAGAGCAGCCAGTGCTGAGAGACCTCCTTTCAAGTTGTTATTAAAATGAATGTAAATTCACCAGTTCTTCGAATAGAATTGCAAAATCTATGAGGGTTGCCGAATTAAGGAAGTGGGAGGAGGTGAGATGGAAGACAATGAATTACTGTGAATTTCATTATTCATGGAGAAAAAGCTTTTTAAACTTAAAAAAAAAATGCCACATGCAACTTCATTAAAAAATGCATGCAGATAGAATTTAGGTGGACACTGGAAACATTTTAAGGTGAAAAAAAGTTTCAGAGTACACGCTGGCTCACTGCCCTAGATTAAATGAGTAATGTGGGGAAGTGAGCAGCTGTTAAGACCAAACACAAAAAATCCTTCTCGTTATTTTTATCACTTTATGGAGGAAAAATGAGGTTATGGACTGAATTTTGTAAGCATAAAATATTTAACAATTGGTCATGGCTGCTTCCATTTCTTTTCTTAACCAGAATGCAACAGACCTGTTGTTGGCTGGTTCACAGTCATTGGAACTTACCCATTAAAGGGTACCCTGTGGACTTCAGAGTTGTGACTGCTGGACTCCATCACTCAGAAGCCAGAGAGGGAGGGCAGAAATGTGGGTAGATGACCCCACTCCTGTTTCTTCAACCAATGGCTGGTGGGGACTGAGGTATACATGCCCTAGCTCTACTAGCCCTTGGGTACTGTAGTTTGGGGGCATGCAATTTACAAGGTGTGTTAGAATTTTTCTATGACATTAAACTCAAGTCACCCTTGTAGTTGGCTTAGCAACTCACCCTTTATTGGCTCTTTTATTTTACTCAACTAATTAGCCCACTGAAAAAATAACTAAGTTAGAACCATGCCCCATCATTGATGAGACTAAGTACCAAATGTACTCTATGTAATTACAAAAAAATCAAGCTATTATATACTAAGAAAAAGTGAGAACATTTCTTTGTAACTTTAAAGATAACTTTCTTATGATATAAAAACTATAAGCCATAGGACAACTTAAATAAGTTTGATTGCAAAATAATTTTTCTTTAAAATATGAATTAAAAATTAGAAGATCCAAAACAAGATGATATATTTAGAAAATGCTGTACATAGAAAAAATGAACAGAAGATATAAATAGTTCTCAGAAAAGAAAATTACAAAAATTTCCTAACAAAGCTCAATTTCGACTAATTGTTTTTTTCCCTCTTTAAAAAAAAATGAAAGATAAAACTCTACTGAAATGCCAAAACTCTGGACTTCCACCAGTTTAATGGGTGAAGTGCAGTCACCCTTATTATCATTGGAGGGGAGAAGTACTGTCATAGACTCTGTAGGGATGCTGGTGGATGCAGTCATAGTTGGTCTTAATTTGGTAATATCTGCAAAGTTACAAATATATTTTCTCTTTTTCTCAGCAATTCTGCTTCTAAGAATATAACCTAAAGATTCATTTGCACATTGATATAAAAAATTATTCATTGTAGAAATGTTTGTTGTAGCAATAGATTACAAAAATATGCATAAGTATCACACTAATAAATATATAGAAGTGCATCTACAAAATTATGCAATCATAGAAAAGAAAGTACATTTTGTAGTACTTAAATGAAAACATTTCCAGAATATGACGCTATTAGACAATGTATAGAAAGCCACTCTTGAGGCCAGTTGCCTGAATGAAGAGGTTTTCAAGACAGAAGACATTAAATGATAAAACAAGGAAATTCTGAGATAACAAACTGTAGAAGTTCCACAAAGTCTAGCTTCTTTTTTCTTTAAAGGAGTTGGGCACTAGAATATAACATCATATTCATTTGCATATGCATAGAGAACCTCTGGAAGGATAGACAAGAAAGTGACAAGGATGCTTCCCTGTTTTATCTTTGGTGAGGACCGGAAGCAGGGTAGATGGAGGACTGAGATTATTTCCTTCTAAGTACATATTTAAATTTTTCACATGTGTAAATTCACTGCCAACTCAAAACATAGATCAGCAAACAATAAACAAAAGCAAATGAGTCAGAAGGAAAAACACAATCTGTTTTGCAAGGGAAAATGATGTTCCCTTCCTAAGTAGACGGAAAGAGATCTAAGTCATTTATACAGTTTTATGGCTCAGAAACTTCCTTGCAAAACATATTTTTTATAGCCTCTGCCAGCTAGCTTTGCAATAATGAATGCCGTGTAGTGTACTGCCCCTTGAGAACAGAGATGCACAGACTGTCTGCCCTGGTCAAGTAGTGAAAGTCTAAGCTGCCCTTAAATTTCTGAATTGCCTAAACTGCTTCACCATAGGCTCATAAAACTACTGTCTGAAAGGAAATGGATTCTACTCAAAGCAAATCAGCCTGTGAACAAATGCATATTTACCTCAATTTGAAAATGCAATCCACATCACAGATTTTGTTCTTCTTTATACTATTCATGTTCATTGAAATGAGACTCTGTATATCTTCAGACTTTGAAAATATCTTTATAAAACTTAGATTTGTTTGAAAATTCATATCTCTTTTCCAATTTTTTTCCTACTCCTTTTGTGCAGAGAGAGAGGCAACAGAAATAAATCATTCTTTTATGGTAGTGCATACATGAATGTTTCTGTAATTGTTTGTACATGTTTTTGCTGTTCATTTTGCTTTGAATTTGCCCATTCAATTAAATAAATAGAGTGCAAGAACTATTAATGTATTTAATGAGAAGTATTAAGCAGGGTTGTCCAGATGAACAAAATAGATGTAGCACATGCAGTTGCTGAGGATGAGTTCTACAATCTACCTTTTGCAAACTGGAAGCCCAGAAATAATAGCATAGTTTGAAAGCCTGAAAAAGGGGCATTGATGTGTGAGTCCACATGCAAGGGAAGAGAACTGATGTTTCAACCCCAAAAGTGAGGGAAAAGGGAGAGAGACAAGCTGGATATTCTCTTACGTTTTTGCTGTATTCAGGCCTTTAGGTACTGCACGATGCCCTTCCACAATAGGAAGGCTATTTGTTTTACTGAGTCTGCCTACTCAAATCCTAAATATATCCAGTAATGTTTTCATATATAAGCCTACAAATAATATTTAACCAAATACCTGAGCAGTACGTACCTAGTCAAATTGACACTTGAAACCATCATGGGAGGTGTATTAGTTAATTTTCTGTCTCTAGGACAAAACCTCTGACACCTACAATTTAATGAAGAGAAATTTATTTTAATTTTTAGTCTTAAAGAGATCAGTCCATGATTACGGTTCCAAGGAAAAAATGGCATGGTAAAACAGGAAAGCAGAGTTGCTAAACCTTTGGTAGCCAGAAAGCAGCTAGTGAAGAAGGGATTGAGGGAGGAATGTTCTCCCTCCAAAGACAAACATATATGTATGAACCCTGGCTTTCAAGATTAATGGTAATCATTGCTCTTGTAAAAAGAACTTTTGTAGAAGTTCTGGACATTTCTAGGCATTCTCTGGCTAAACTGCCAGAGAATTTGTATTGTGCAAGAGGAGAGCATGGACATTATGTGAGTGCTACACGCTCCTTGGGTGGGGGTAACCTGCCTACAATATGAAGGAGGAAAAGAGGCTTGACCACTTCTGCTTTTGCTCTTGCTGCTTTTCCTGTCTTGTGCTGCGTGGAAGTATTGCCTCTGTGCGCTGCCACCCTGCCTTGGAGCCAGCTGATTATAGACCAAAACCTCCATAAACTGAGAGTTAAATAAACCTTTCCTTCCTTAATTCTGGGCATCAGGTATTTTGTCTCAGCAGTGAGAGAAAAGTAACCAAGACAGGCTGCAAAAGAAGATAATGGCACTGGTAGCAATGAAATACAGCAAGGCGCAGAAAATATATACAACATGCAGCAGCAGGGCCTGGTGGGAGGGCGAAGATAGCACTGGCAAAGGAATCCAGGATTTCACACTGTTTGGAGGTGAGCAGTCAATTCCAGGAAATGTGTAAGTGGGAGGAGGGTCTGACTGTGAAATCATACTAAAACTCTCTTCCCAATGGAAAGAGGTAGAGGAACAGGAGAAGAAAGGTGTATGCCAGTACTAGATGGAATGACACACCAGGAAACTTTTTAGACTGGGACTAGAAAACAAGGCCACACAAAAATTAATTATTTCAATATGTAAAATTAGTCACCTTGCATAATACACAAAAATAATACCAAAAGGATCATAACTAACATACAAACTGAAACCAAAAAACTGGACAATCTTCATACTCCTAAACTGAAAATTATGAAAAGAGAAATAAAAAATATTAATACTAAAGAAAAATGGATACTCCCATATGTGCTATGTATACGTACCAACTCTATACAAGGAATGCACACATTATCTACTGCAGACATGCACAAACAAAGGACATGGTAAAGGGGATGGGTGGAAGGAAAAAGGAAGTAAGGAAAAAGGGATAAAAAAGAACTGAGGTACTTATGTGCATGCAGCAATTTCTTAAAAGGAATGTAAACATGTATTACATATGTGCCAACAAACTAAAATTTAAGAGATAACTTCAAACATCCAAAAAAGGCAAAGAAAACTGATAAACTGTATGTTATTACAATTTAAAGTTTCTGTTATTCAAAATAAAGAAAAACCCTAATAAAATGAAGCTGCAAGTCACAATTTACAACACCTGTATTTAAAAAATGACTTGCTGCCTTAGTGCCCTTTCTCATCACTGGGAGACAATATCCAGTCCCTACAAATAGAGGAAGACAGGCTTAATTTGGCTCACCGTTTCAAAACTGAGACAAGTAAGGATTCTGTAGTCTATGCGATGGAGTTCGTACCGCATTCTGTACTTAACAAGGATTTGGAAGATTTTGAGCAGGTTGGGGCCATGGTGAGATGAAAATTCTAGTGGTTGTGTGGAGAATGAACCCGAGGAAGACAAACCTGAATTTCCTGTTGAGTAGACATAGAAATCTGTTCCTCTGGGGGCTGGGGATTTAGCTCAGCGGCAAAAGCGCCTGCCTGGCAAGCACAAGGTCGTGAGTTCGGTTCCTGGTACCGGAGAAAAACCAAAAAAATAAAAAAATAAAAAAAAAATAAAAATACTGAACTGTATTCTTTAAAGGAATGAATTTTATCTTGTGTGACTCACACCTCACTAAATTAAAAATGTAATTCTTTTAAAATATACACAATTGCAT
>NW_004955426.1:20444090-20457175 GCF_000276665.1 Chinchilla lanigera | reverse complement strand
GGCAAGCACAAGGTCGTGAGTTCGGTTCCTGGTACCGGAGAAAAACCAAAAAAAAAAAAAAAAAAAAAAAAAAAATCTGTTCCTCTGGTGCACTTAACTCAGCTCTAATTCTGAAAGATGTAAGTGAAATTTTGAAGCAGTTCAACATGTCAACAGTCTATTTCTGCCATGACTCAAGCCATTTTGTGCTTTTATATAAAAAAGAGATTGTTTCCATATTAAATTGCTATAAATTGCTGAAAGCATTTATATCTTCCTAAATGGGATTATGTGACCGAAGAATTGTTAATGCTTTCTGTCCTGCACTTCCATGTTCTGTTCTCTCTTTTTTCAATCCACAAGTACAAATATTATTAGAAAACTAAACACCATACAGTCCAAGAGGACCATAAGTAAATTTCAGATTCCTTACATGATTATCAATCCTACATATGTAATGTTGCTTCTGCCCTGCAGAATTCCAGTAACCAAGGGGAAACATTTATTTCTGGTAAGATTAATCAATATCTAGCATAATCTACATTTCTCTGGCTTCATGGTAGAAGTTTCTTTTGAAGAATAACACCTGATTTTCTCTTTCCTAAGCACATAAGAAATCACCATTCCCAATCTTGTAACTGCTACCAGGGACTAAGGTAAGTGGAAGAGGTATGTACTCCTTTGTCAAGAAACATAGAACAGATATGAAATCACCATGCTATTTTTCCCCTGTCATCAAGAAATAATCCAGACCATGCAGATGTAATGTGGAAAGCTTCTATCAGCCTAGATCCCAGAGTGGCTGTGTGGAAAATCAGGCTCACCCCCCCATTTCTACCACAACTGCATTGTGCTATTCTTGTCATTGTCATGCTAAAGCACTGCTATTCCAGCTTTCATTTGTTAATGTAACATCACTGGATTATTCTATCTAATAAAATTTAAAAATCTGCTTGAGACTAGGATGACTACTATGTACCCTCTCTCCAGCCAGCTACATAGTCAAACTGTTAATATATAAATAATGAAGAAACCTCTCCATGTAGCTCCTAACACAGTTGATAATATCCTACCAGAGTTGGGTATTAAAAACTAAAGAATATTTATTTTCCCCCCAACATAGAAAATGATTTTGTGCGTGTGAACATCCATGTGTGTACACACTATTGCTTTGTCTTATAATGGCTTACAAGTCAACTAATTTCGCAGTTAAAAGTTGGTGAGTCTACAAGAGAAATCTTTTGAATAATTCCTGAACAATTTCTCATAAGACTCACACAGACTGTTAGTATACTAGACTTGTTTAGAATAAAAGTAATATCTTACTGCCCTGGGCAAGAAGAAAGCAGCTAGGTACTTATCAAATGGTCTGGCTTGGAACAACAGAAGTTGGTGACAGAGTCATTCTCTTCACCTAGGGGTTGACTTTGTAAACTGACAAAAAGAATCGTTTAAGATGCTGGTTTTCTTACTTCAAAGAAAGTGACTTTCTATTTCTCAGAAAAATCAACATACTCTCCAGAGTCACATAGGAAGATCTTCTTGACATCGAAGGGCTTTTCTCCGAAACTATGTTGGTGAAGGAAGTGAAAAAATATCAGAACCCCTCAGGTAGAGGTAAACATGGAGGAGTAAAAGTGTTTGAGAGGGTTTTAGTTTGCCAAAGCAAATTCCAAATGTTTAAGTCATGGTTGGAAAGTGTACACTAAACAAATAAATCACTTACATTTTTTTGCACTGTAGCTGTGTGTACTAAGACTAGTTCTTGGTGAGGTAGGAAGATAACATGTCTTCCTTGTGCAGCTTTATTTGTTACCCCCCATCCCTTGTGCAGCTTTATTTGTTGATTTCCTCTCCAGTTTGGCAGCCTGGTGTGGCTCTTCTCTGCGCTACGTTCCCCTCAGAGCTCTTCTGCAAATTTTACCATCTGAAAGGAAATCAGCTCCTCCATGGCTAGTGAGGGCAAAGCAGAACTCTATGCTTTGTAACAGTCTCCTGTCACTGTAGGAAAATGTCTAATTCACACAGTCATCCCACTGTGTGCATGAGGAATTGGTTCCAGAACCACCTTGTATATCGAACTTCACCTTTGATATCTGAGATTATCAAAGTTCCTCAGATCCATAATATGAAGTGTTAGATGCATGTAAGCTATGCACATCCTCCCATACACCTTAAATTGTTTCTAGGTACCTAATAAAATGCAAATGCTGTGCTACAAAAATAATTGTCATACTGTAGTACTGAGGGAATATGTTCAAAAACAGTGTATGTATGTTCCATGCAGACACAATTTTTCAAACATTTTGATCAACAATTTGTTGAATATACATATGTGGAACCCGTAGATATAGAGGGTGTACTATCATTTGAATTTTATCTCTTCTAGACTAAGCTGCCTGATTATGTCAGCAGTGACAACTTGCTGAATTAAGAAACCTGCACTTCTTTGAATCAAAAGACACTTTTGAATGTCCTTAAATCAAAAATACATCGATGGTCTTTTGACTTGTACCTGCAAAGCACATATGCATTGTGTATTTCTCTGACATGATCAGTACGGTAGATAACAATTTACCTTCCCTACTGGGAAAGAAAGAGAACAAGTATAGAAATATTTCTTGAAAGAATGGGAAGATGAAATGGACAGTTAGTTTGCAGAAGAAACCCCTCACAAAGCAATTGTTTTTCATGTACTGTGAAAAAATGAAACTGCCTTCTGACACCATTGAGGACTGAACTAGAGCAAAAAGTGGCAGGTAGAAAACAAGGATCAATATGAGGAGTCTTTTGTTAAAATTGGCCAAAAGTTAGAAAGATTTCTAAACCTAAACTAAAGTAAAGAGAAATTGTTGCATGTAACTAAAAGCAGAGCAGGAAGGAAGAAGTAGCAGAGGGAAGGATAAGAACAGCAGCTAGCACCAACAGAAGTTACTTTTTGTCTTGAGTAAGTACTGAAAAGTTCTCCTTGTAATAAATAATTCAATAGAAACTGCCCACATCCCAAATATTATTCTAATCTTCGTTGTCATTTTGCAGATGAGGAAATATAGGTAGAGAAGTTAAGAATAATTAAGAAACACTCTCAGTTACTCAGCAGTGACTAGAGCTGGGATTTTGAAATGAGTCAGGTAGGCTGGAGCCTGTAATTTACTGACCTTTTAAATGATTTGCCTTCTTCCCTTGCAGTTGCCCACAGTCAACTCAGGTTCAAAAATATATGCCATGGAAAATTCAGGAAATAAATAGTTGATAAATTTCAAGTTGTGTGCCATACTGAGTAGCATGATAAAATTTCATGCCTTCCCACTTCAATACATCCATAAAGAAAATCATTTGTTTGTCCAGAGTATCCACACTGCGTAAACTACTTGCCTGCTAGTCCTTCACTCACTTTCTTTATTATCAGGTCAACTGTTGTGGCAAAAAATGCACTGTGTTCAGGTAACATTTAGTAGCCTAATGCTATGTCAGAATGCCTATGTCGTTCACCCCACTTCATCTAATCATGTAGACATTGTGTCAGCTCCTAGCAGCACAGGAAGGATGAGTACAGGACAAGAGTATATTTTGAGATAGAGACAGCATTTACATAATGTTTACTACTGTTTAATTGTTGTTATTATGAGTTGTTGTTACACACTACCTGTGCCTAATTTATAAATTAACTTGATCATAGGCATGCGTAGGACAAGAACACAGTATATGTAGGGTTCAATACTCTCCGAGGATTCAAGCTGTCTTGAGGTTCTTGGAACATAACCCCCCAGACAAGAGGGAACATTGTCTTTGAGAGAAAGGGAAATGGGTGGGCAGCTCAGAAGAAAGCAAGAGACAATATAGGTAGGGGAAGGTAATTTTTGTTTACATTATGGAGACATCTAGATACAAACCATAACAATTAGTTTTTAGGGTTGATTTCATTTACATTTATCATATTCTTTCTTCTCACTGATATTTCTGTCTTCATCTAGGCTTATTGTTCCTTCTGCCTAAAGAACTCCTTTCACTGTGCTTATGAAGTTTATTGATGACAAAATAATTCAGAAGTTACTTAAGGATGTTGTCTATGGTTATAGAAATCTAGGTTGGCAGTTATTTTCTTTTAGCACTCTGAATGTCGTTTAAGTAAGTCATTCATTTTAAGTGAAGTCAGCCTTCCATATCTGTGAGTATGCATCCAAAAACTCAACCAAATGTGACAGAAAATGTTCAAAAAAATTGTGTTTGTACTGAGCATGTACAATGCAAAATATAGGTAACAAAATAAATTATTACTCTTAATAAATAAACACAGAGGCTCATACAAACGTTAGACCTGGTAGAAGAGGTTAGGAAGTATCTCTAGGAAGACATTATTCCTTGTTCAAAGCAAACATTGATTTGAAATAAAAGACACTAGAAGTCAGTAAAACTGCTTACTCCTTAGATCTGTAAAGTATCAAGAAAGCACATTGATTTGAGGATAGAGGTAAATACGGGAAATAATGAGGAGGGTATTATTATAACTTAACTAAAATAAAAGATTTTAATGCTTTAGAGAATGAAGGCACTGTAGCAAAAAGATGATGCAGTAGATAGCTGGCTGCTAACTGATGGTCTTTCTCGTTCTTCTAAAAATGAATTGGACTCCACAAACTCTTGACTTATTGAAAGTTAATTACTCTGAAGGCAGATGAAATGCCAAGATTTATGCCTACTTTGACCTTAATTATGGTCAGGAAAAATTTACTGAGAATATGAAAGTGGAAGCATCTAAAGTAAAAACGTTAAATATGCTGATGGAATTTGTAATGTGAAAGGAAGGTAACAATGGGTACAAAGTCCATGATATTCACTGGGCTTTAGGAGTCATAATTTCAGAGTTAACCTCATGTAACCTTGATAATAATGCAAATAGTTACTTTTACCACTTACCTCAGAAAGGTAACACAGTTGATTGCTTTATATCTCTTTACTGTCTCCCTGATTTCTATGTTATTGTTATGTATTTTGTATAATATACATTTTAATCACTATGGAATATTTTAATATTAGTTTTTATATTAATGTCTTAGTTACTTTTCTCATTACTGGGACAAAATACCTGACACCTAAAGTTAAAAGGGAAAGGTTTATTTAGCTCAGAGTTTGTAGAAGTTTCAGTCCATAGTCAGCTGGCTCCAAGGCAGGGTGGCATGGCAGAGGGCCAACAGTTTGTGACAGTGGAAGGCAGCAAAAACAATGAGAGAGAGCCAGACAAGCCTCTTTTTATTCCTTATATTGTATCGAGTCAACAGGGAGTAGGGCTTGCCAATCCAGTCAGTAGACTGATCTAGCAATTACCCACCCTTAATCCCAGCATCACACTACAAATCAATCACACATTAGGTTCAGCCACTTCCGGGGAAGAAAAACTGACTGCACAAGGCAATATGGGGACATCTAGACACAAGGCATAACAATTAGTTTTTAGAGTTGATTTCATTTACAGTTATATTCTTTTTTCTCACTGATATTTCTGTCTTCATCTAGGCTTATTGTTCCTTCTGCCTAAAGAACTCCTTTCACTGTATTTATGAAGTTTATTGATGACAAAATAATTCAGAAGTTACTTCAGGATATTGTCTACGATTATAGAAATCTAGGCTGGCAGTTATTTTAGCACTTTGAATGTCATTTTTAAGTAAGTCATTCATTTTAATTGAAGTCAGCCTTCCATCTCTGTGAGTCTGCGTCCACAAACTCAACCAAATGTGACAGAAAATGTTCAAAAAAATTGTGTTTGTACTGAACATGTACAAAACTTTTCTTGTCATTATTTCCTAAACACAACAATCTATATTGCTTTTACATCATACTAGGATTTGTAATTACCCAGAGATGATTAAGGTATATGGGAGGATATAAGTCATTTTATATGAGACTTAATCAACCACAGATTTTCAGTTTCTGTCTTTAGTTGAGATGTGATGGTATCTGGTTTATTATCACTCATGTTAGGAAGTAAATTGTCGCTATTATTGTGGTTTCTTTGAAGGTTGTCTTTTTTTCTATGTCATTTCTAAGATATAGTTCTGATTTTTAGCCAGTCTGGGTATTTTGTACCTGAGTATTATTTGTTATGGTAATGATTGTTTGATCAATTGATTAATTATATTTTTGCTAGTTGGGGTTCTCTGAGATTCTTGAGTCTATGATCTGGGATCTTTTACCTGCTTTGGAAACTTCTTTACTATTATTTGTTTCAAAATTGCTTCTGCCTCAGTCTGTGAGCATAATTATAGATATATCATAATTTTAAGCATAGTTCACATGATGTGCATACTTTTATCCCATTGTCCTCTGCATATTTTCTTTGCGTGTGCACTTCATTACTAATCTAGTCTTCTACTGTATTATTAAGTATGGTCACTAAACGCTAAATTTTAGATACTAAATTTTTTTAGTTTTGGTATGTGCATTTTATTTTCTCTTATAGAATTTAGTTCTAAGTGAATCTTTATCTTGTCATGTTTTCTCTATTTTTCCTCTGCATTATGAAGATATTAATCATAGTTGTGTTAAAATCTTTGTCCACTTCAAGTTCTGAATCATCTGTAGACCTGCTTCTATTGTGTAGTTTTTCTCTCTTGGTATTAATGAATGGTCTTAACTCATCTGGTATTTAGAATTTTTATTGTATTCCAGACATTGAGTACAAAAAGTGTATAGAGCTTCTGTATGTTTTTTTATTCCTCTGATAGGGTTCAGTCTTTCCTCTAACAAGCAGGTAGAGGAGTAATCAACATAATCCAATCCAAAACTGAAGTGCCTCAGGGCAAGGATAAAATTTGGCAAAATCCAGTCTTCCTTCAGGTCTCCACTGTTCCTAGAAAGTTTTCCTTTAAGAGTCCCATTAACGGGCTGGGGGTTTAGCTCAGCGGCAAAAGTGCCTGCCTGGCAAGCGCAAGGTCGTGAGTTCGGTTCCCGGTACTGGAGAAAAACCAAAAAAAAAATAAAAAAAAAAAAAAAAAAAAAAAAAAAAAGAGTCCCATTAACATTCTGATGGTCTGTGATTCCATGACCCTGAAATTATGCAGACAATTTAGTTTAGACATCCTTCCACACAGGTCATTGATTTATGAGGCTACAGGTTTCACTCTACTTTCCAGAAGCTTTGGACTAAGCCTCTTATAAAGCTTTAAAATTAAACCAATATCTTGAATAGGCAATCAATAATGTGCCTGAGGAGCTACCAATTCTCAGGTATTGCCGCAGTAATCCTGTGCAAATGTTAAAAGTTTTATTGGTTTCTTTTTCCTCAGAGCTGACCTTTGCCACTTAGTACCAGTATTCAGCCTTTACCCCTTGCTCATAAATATTTACATTAAAAATAAAATTTACTCATCCCCTCAGATTAAATTTGAATGGTGTGCCCTCTCAGAAATGTAAATTCTTGTAGTTATTGTTTTCAGAGGCTTTTGATTTACTTAAGAATATGAATTTTCTTTTTCAGTTTATCTGAGTTTTTTATTTGGCGTTAACAAAAATGTTCGCTTGCCACAAATTGTTATGTTCTACCGAGAAGTGGAAGTCTATATAGGTTCTTACTTCATATAAGAAAGGTCATAAAATTTGGGGAAATTTTGTAACATGCTCAAGTTTCACGCTAAATACACATGCATACATATATGATGCAAATTATAATTCCTTCCCTGTACTCCCCCTGAAATCTACCATCTTGGAGTATACTTTTTTTTATAGGCAAATACCTCAAAAGAGAGAATATACTCATATGTTTTCTTTCTTTTCGCTATTCTCACAGCAACCAGCTTTCACTACTAAATTAAATAAACACGTTTGCCTAGGAATTTTGTGATATTATTGATATGATTTTCCTCCTAATTCTCTGAGGTTTTTTATTTGTAGTTGTCTTTCCTTCACTATATCTCAAGTATTCATGTCTCCCTGTTTAGTATTTGTCTTTACTACCTAGCAAAGAACATTTCATGCATGATATTTAATATGGGTCTATTTAGCTGGGCAAATAAATTATACTGGAGAGAAAAGTGAAAAGAAGGATATAAAACCAGCAATGAGTATAAATGAGTGTCACAACCTTATGATAAGATTAGAAACAGGCAGTCTGACATCTGAAATATACTACCCCTTTTTCAAAGGAGGAAAATGAATGAAAATGTCATCAATGCCTCACAAAAATTTGTAAAATAATGAATTGGGGGGGTGCTCACAAAGTAACCAGATTGTATTTTATTTGCACCTTGTTCAGTGATCTTCAGTTATTTAAAGGTAGGACAATTATTCAAAGGAATTGGAAATTTTAGATAGGAGTTTAAAAGGAACTGAGTTCTGTTTGTCATTAAAAAACTGCATGGAGCTTGCAAATATGTATGTGGTAAAGGAACATGTTCAGCCTTATTTTCAGATACTCCACGATTTTTCATTTGTTTTAAAAAACTCTAATTGTATGGATATTTATTTATCAAGCATGGATATGTATGTTTGCTCAATGATGTTCCAGATATAGTTGAATGGGAAAAAAAGGCCAGTAGACTGAAAATATTCACTGCTCAGTCTTAGTACCTTTGAAAATACCACCCCACAGTAATATCAGCTACCCCCAAAGCACGTATCGATCAGGGGAGGGCCTATGTCCCAGAGTTACATTTTGTTTTTGTTTTTGTTTTGTTTTGTTTTGTTTTGTTTTTGTTTTTCTCTGGTACCGGGAACCGAACTCACGACCTTGCGCTTGCTAGGCAGGCGCTTTTGCTGCTGAGCTAAATCCCCAGCCCCAGAGTTACATTTTGTAAATGTCAATTTAGCATGAAAACATACCACGGATAGCTACGTTGAAAGATAATATTCAGAACTGTAACTGACACTGAGTTTGCCGTTAATATACTTTAAGAATATAAATCTTACCATTGATAATTATAAAGTCTACCTTTTAATGATGATCTTCCTTATACCAATGCTCTGCTAGTAGTTTACATATACTTTTCACTTAAATCTCAACAGTGCTGAGGTAGAATCATTGTAACCATTTTATAGAAGAAACTAAAGTGTAGATACTGCAGTGTAAGAGTGAGATCTAGAAACCAGACTGCTGGAGTTTGATGCCTGGCTGTACTGCTTATTAGCTGTTATGCTTTGGGAAAGTTTCTTAACCTCTCTGCCCAGTTTTTCATATGAAAAGAATAAACTTGAATATAAAATAATGATTGCTAGCAGTTGGGAGAGACACCATGGGAAGGTAGATATAGGGAGGCTAGGTCTGGTCAATGTGCCCTGCATGCATGTATTGAAATATCACATTGAAACCCAATAATGTATAATTAATATATGTTAATATTAAATTGAATTAATAGGTAACCGCCACCGTCAGTTTAAATACAATAAGAGAGGCACAAAAGATGTGGAAAAGCATTTAGGAGACTTACCATAGCTCAGCTTAGATAGCATAATATTTCCTCCACTCTTGAAAGTTATTAGAAATGGACATAAAGGCCTGCATTTTAATTTTTTAAAAAAATTAATTATGCTAGTGGTGCAATTTAGATGCAGAATGTTCCCCAAAAGCCTCATGTGTTCAGAGCTGGGGCTTTTGGAAGGTGACTAGATCATGCAGTGTTATGCTCATTAGCAGATTAGTGCTCTACTGAGCTCAACAGCTGGATGTTCTGTTAGGAGGTGGGGCCTGGTTAAAGTTCTGTCACAGGGAACATGACCTGGAAGGGTGTATTCTTGTCCGTGGCTCTTCCTTTCTCTGCTTCCTGGCCACCATGGGATGAGAAGCTTTCCTCTACCTGGCCCTTCCACCATGCTGCTTTGCATTAGAGTCAGCCAGCTATGGACTGAAACTTCTGAAACTGTGAGCCAAAATAATCCTCTCCTCCTTTAAGTTCTTTTTTCAAGATTTTGTCTCAATGACAAGAAAGTGACTAAGACAATAAATAAAATTTGGATGATATGACATAGCTATAATACAGAAAAAAAAGTTCTTGTCAGCAATAATTCAGTGTGAGGCAATAATATATAGTTAATCAAAAATAATTTAAAATGATAAAAAAGTTTGGTTTTAAGTCATTTTATGAGAAGTATATTAATTACAGCAAATTGTTAGGGTGTAATTATCAATGGATTTTTCCTGTTTCCATACCTCTTGCAAACGGAGACACCAACTACCTTTGTTCTAAATTACCATTTTGTTACAGCTTGTATCTTGATGTTTGGCTGGATCTAGGTTGTGTGATACTGGGATTAAGGGTGTGTGGTACTGAACTAGTCTGTTGATTGGTTTAGCATAGTTCTTGGTATAGATACTGGGAAGGCCCACCCTGGGTGTGGGTGGCACCATCCAAAAGTCTTGTGGCCTGGATGGGATAAAAGGGAAGGAGAACCATGTTTCACTGCTCCTATTGCTTGCTGTCTTCTCACCTGCCACACCTTGAACTGTTTCTCCTCTCTGATGCCCCTCTGCCATGCTGCCTTGTCTTGAAGCCAGCTGACTAGGAACTGAACCCCCTACAAACTGAACTGAAATAAACCTTTCCTCCTTTAACTTTGGGTGTCCAATATTTTGTAACAGCAATGAGAGAAAATAACGAAGACACTTACAAAGTATATTTATCTAACAATACCTTGGAAGATAGAAATATTTTTTCCCTCTGAGACAAATGTCAAGCAGAATTAACTGTGGATTATAAAACATCAGGTTCTTTGAACTTACGGTTTCTCTCCCACAACACAAGCCATTGTGTGTGTGGGTATCACCTGACTCTTTTCACATTGCTTCATGGGAACCAGGACTCGGGCAACCAGCATCCAACTTAATCTTCTAGTTACTGTTATACTGGTGAGTAATAAACTATCTCTGACTTCTGAACTATAGGATCATCCCCTGCCATCATCCAAGGAACTGTGACCTAGCTAACTATGTCCTTTTAAGTAAGGTTAAATATTGGACACCTTACAGTTCTGGACAGTGTTACTCCCAAGAGCCTATTTTCTCCAGCTACACCCAGGCTATGTGCAACACTGTGAGTACAGTTGGCTGAGTTTCCATCAGGACCCAGACAACTGGGAAAAATCCTGGATATCATCAGATCCTACTACCAGAGGAGAGACAGATTCAAAAAAGGAACAATTATGCAAGTTAAGGGTTTTCCCTAGAAGATAGTTCCATGTTAGTAGAGAAATTCTATCTGTTGATTTTAACTACAGAATAAATCTGGGTCAGAATTGGATTAGAAGATCTTTCAAGTTCTTTCCAGGCGATGCTGTGAACCCTCCCGTCACGTGACTCGTAAGCCTTATTTAATAAAAGCGAATATTCATTGGTTAAGCAATACCCCTGAGGAAGCATATCACAACAGATGAAGGAACGCTACTGTTTGGTATCACACTAGTGGAGATTCCAAACTCAGATCAACAATTTACTATATGACCTTGCATTTAACTTCTGGAGTCCCTTATCTATCATATGAAAATCAGACTGCTTACTTCATAGTAAGGGTAAGTACTCAGTGAAGCAATGTGTGTAAGTACTTAATCACCCCCTCCATCAACAAAAGCACATGTTCAGTAATGTTTGAACAGCACTGCATCCAGTCTTGATGGGGTTTAATACACGAAGCCTCAATAAGTGTTTGTTAATAAATGGATGATACAGTAAAACAGTGTGGCTGACCTAAAAGCTAAGATCCTAAGATTAGTTCTCTCTCTCTCTCTCTCTTTCTCCCTCTCTCTCTTTCTCTCTGTCTCTCTCAGCATTGAGAGATATATTCATATGTGACTTCAACCAAAAGGTCACATTTGCTCTTGCCATCCACCCATAATTAAATGATACTGGCTATTCTGGAGGTAAGAGCATGGATGAGCTATCTCACTGTCACATCCTGTGACTGTTTTTCAGCTTCGTAACACTTCTGATTAGTTTCAGTGAGTCGGTTGCTTTGGCTTTACAATCTGAAGGATTTATAGCTTTTTGTGAAGTTACTTAAAAGTGCTCCAAAAAAAATTACACTTAGAAAATGGATAATAATGCAACAATTTAATACTGGTTATATCCATTTTCCCCCTTCAACTCCAATTTATTTATCTGATGGACTAATTGGGAGAAATAAATTTGTTTCCAATCATTTACCCCCACGTAGAAGAACAGCCTTCTGTCTACATGAAAAAGTGTAGGAAACCTTGCTTAGCTGAAATTATTTCAGCTATGTACTATTATTCAGAGACTTCTTAAAAACAACATAAAGGAATAGATTTTGTGCTGGGCCACCCAAAAGCCTTGACATCAGATGAGCCTGTGGATGCCGTAGCAACTGCTGCTTTGTAGTCATGGTAACGGCCTTGTGCTCCATAGGCAAAACCAATGAGCTTTAAGCATCACTACATTCTGGCTAAGCTTCTCTGACCTTAGCAGAGAGCAACAAGATCTGTCTGTTCTTCCAAGTGCACGTGTCCCTCAGCGGGCAGAGAAAATGTGCACAGTGTACCTGATTTAAATGTCACACTTAGATTATTCAAACAAGTAAATCCTTATTGTAATTTGGTAGGTTAAATGATATGCTTTTCTTAACATGAGTATTGATTTCAGTTACTCAGGAGCATTGCTACAAAAGGAGAGTATGGTTTGGGTATTGTGATAACTAAACATTTCAGCAAAGTAAAATACATAGATTTTCCTTCACTTGCACAGATTGGAAACCCCAGGGACCTGAAATATAAATTTCATGTGTTTTCTTGAATATTCTTCCTCTCATTCAAGATGGTAATGAAGGACACTAACATCTTTTAAATTAACATGTTACTTCAAAGTTGCAGTAGCACAAAACAAATTTGTAATTTAATATATACCTGGCCTGCAATTCTTTAGTTTTTTTCTTGTTTTTCTTTTTAACTTTAAAGATAAAAGAACAAAAACATATTAACAAACAAACAAACATAAACAAAACAACACTGAAACAATAGAAGCAATACAGAACTTCAGACAAGGTGATAGGAGATTAACAATAGTTGTTGTATCACATATGGTTATTTTCAAATTGGTTACACAGTTAAATAAATATGGGCATGTAAGACTGATCAAGCAATTAAATATTAACTGTTCCTTTCAATAA
>NW_004955426.1:20368626-20443990 GCF_000276665.1 Chinchilla lanigera | reverse complement strand
ATATATATATATATATATATATACATATATATATATGTATATATATATGTATATATATATATATATATTTTCCTTCTTTCCTTTTCTGTTTTTCTTCATTCCAGCTGGTCCTTCTCTTTGAGCAATTTTTTTTCCCTGTCACAATATCCACTATACCCTTCAGATTTTATTCACTCTTTCAGGTTCTTACACTTGTAAGACAATATTATACATGTGGGTCTGATTTATTTTGCTTATGAGTAGGGACTCTAGATGCATCCATTTACCTACAAAAGCCTCGAGTTTACCTTTCTTCATAGCTGCTCAATACGCCATTATGTAAAAATAGCACATCTTTTTTATCCATTCCTCAGTTGATGGGCATTTGGGTTGCTTCCATGATTTAGCTATTACAAATTGAGCAGCTATAAACGTAGGTGCACATATGTCACTGTGGTATAATGTTTGTAGTTCTTCAGGAAAAACACCCAAAAGGGAAATAACTGGGTTGAATGGGACCTCTAGTCCTAATTTACTGAGGAATCTCCAGACTGATCTCCACCGTGGTTGCACCAATCTACACTCCCACCAACAGTGGAGAAGGGTTCCTTTTTTCCCACAGCCTCACCAGCGTTTGTTATTGGTTAATTTCTTGATGATAGCCATTCTCTCTTGGGTGAGATGGAATTTCAGTGTTGTTTTAATTTGCATTTCTTGAATGACTAATAATGTTGAACATTTTTTCATGTATATATTTACCATTTGTATTTCTTTATCTGAGAAGTGTATTCACCTCAGATGTCCAGTTTTGGATTGGGTCTTTGAATTTGGGGGAGCTGATTTTTTTAGTTCTTTATATGTTCTAGATAGAAGTCCTTTGTCCAAGGGACAGTTGGCTAAAAATTTTTCCCAATTTGAGGGTTTTCTTTTTACTCTGTTGGTAATATTTTTAGATGTGCAAAAACTTTTCAATAAGATGAGATCCCAGTTGTTGATTCTTTGAAGTATTTCCTGTGCAGTTTGGTTTTTGTTCATGAACTCTCTGCCTACTCCTGTGTTTTCAAGATTTTTACCTACTTTCTCTTCCAGTAGATTTAGTGTTTCTGTTTTAATATTTAAATATTTGATCCATTTTGATTTGTGTTTTGTGCATGGTGATAGACATGGGTCTAGATTCAGGCTTTGGCATGTGGTGAGCCAGTTCTTCCAGCACCATTTATTAAAGAGGCTATCTTTCTTCTGGTGAACTTGTTTGGCCCCTTTGTCAAAAATAAGTTGGCTGAGTGTGTTTGTGGTTGTGGCTGCACCTTCCATTCTGTTCTATTGATCCTCAGATCTGGTTTTTTGCCAATACCAATGTCTTGGCTACATTTTTGTCATTGCTGAGACAAAATACCTGACACCCAAAATTAAGGAAGGGAAGGTTTATTTAGCTTACAGTTTGTGGAGGTTTCAGTCCATACTTGGCTCTCTCCAAGGCAGAGTGGCACATGGCAGAAGGCAACTGTTCATGGCCGTGGAAAATAGAAAAGCAACAACAAGAGCAAAAGAGAAGAGGGGTGGTAGGCAGCCTCCTTCCCTCAATTACACTGTATGTGAACTATCTGCCCCAGGACAGGTGTAGCACTCACATCCATAATTCCAACTTTGGACCATGAATCAGTCATGACTCTAGTAGCCTGCTCCATGACTGCATAAGGCTTTGGGGGAACACCCAGACACAAACCATAACATTTCACCTCTAGTGCCCCAAAGACTCATGCCCATCCCGTTATGCAAAAGGCATTTTAGTCCATCTCTAAGAGTTGCCAAAGTCCTCACAGTTCAGCATTGCTGAAAAGTCCAAGTCCCAAGTCTCCTCTGAGATGTAAAGCAACTTTTAGCTGTGAGTCCCTGTGCAAATGACAACAAAGTTAAACACTTTCAACATCCAATGGTACAAGATAAACATTACCATTCCAAAAGGTACAAACAGAGGTATACAAAGCATTGGGACCAGAGCAAGTCCAAAATCTAGCAGGGCTAACATTATGTCCTGTAGTTCCATGTCCAGCATCTGAAGCAATCTGTGGCACAGTGAGAGCTCCAAAGGGCTTGCATGACCACCCCTATGGCAGTTCCAGTAGTTGCAGCTCCCATGGCTTCTGTCTTGGGCCCACTTTATGCACTTCTTGCAGCTTTCCTCAGACAATCCACATTTCTGGCTTTTCCAAACTTTTGGGGTCTCCACTGCACCTCTCACTTCACACTCACAGCTTCACACACTGCCCTCAGAGGCAAAGTTCCTGGCCACCCAGGCCTTCTGAAATCCAGGTGGAAGCCTTCTAAACCTCAGAACTCTTGCATTCTGCATGCACCTAAAACTAGCACCATATGGATGATGCCAAGGTCTGCTGCCACATGGAGCAGTAGGCAAGCTTTGCTCTCTCTTGGCCATAGGGGTTGAATGCCTGGATTGCTGAGCACTATAAACGTGATTCTGGGGAACAAATTTTCTATGTTACCACCACTCTGGAACCTGGTGTGGCTGCCACCACCATTCTGGAACATGGCGCTCTGCAACTTTCTCCTCAAGGCAAGGTCTCTCACCTTTGCAGTTTTGAGGCTGCAAAGGGTGGAGACTTGCTACTTGTGATGCTCTCAGGCCATCTTTTCTATTCCCTTGTTCCTTCTCAGCAATGGAGATCTTCTCAGCCTTGTCTTTGCAGTCCACAGCTTTACTGGAACTTCCTTTCTGGCCACACTCACAATATTTTAAATTATCCTGCTGAGCTTTTTGCTCTTGATTCTCAATGTAAATCTGGCTAAAAATACCCAGCAATAGCCATGCTACTGCCTCAGCATTCAACTGCTTAGAAATTTCTTTGTCAGATTAATCAGTCTGCTGCCCCTAGTATCAGTCTCAGGCAGTTTCTGGACACAAGCAAAATGAAGACAAACTTTCTGCCAAGCCACAACACACATCATCTGGAATCCAGCACCCAATGCAGCCCTTCTTCCCAGAAGAAACCTCCCAAACCCAGTCTTTACCAGCAAGATTTCTATGAGCCTTCTAGTCTTCTGAGCCCTGACCAGAATCTCCCATACAGAAGAGCCAAAGGCGTTCCAGCTCTACTCTTTCAGGTGACATCTCTGAACCTTTCCAAACACTTCCCACAAGCCATTTCCAAAGGCTCTTGAACCACACGGTAATGTATAGTTACAGCTCCTCTGGTACCAAATTCTGTCTTAGTTACATTTTTCTCATTGCTGAGACAAAATACCTGACACCCAAAATTAAGGAAGGGAAGATTTATTTAGTTTATAGTTTGTGGAGGTTTCAGTCCGTACTTGGCTGGCTCCAAGGCAGAGTGGCACATGGCAGAAGGCAACTGTTCATAGCAGTGGAAGATAGCAAAGCAACAACAAGAACAAAAGGGAGGAGGGGTGGTAGGCAGCCTCTTTCCTCTCTCCTTTACACTATATGCAAACTATCCACCCCAGGGCAGGTGTAGCACTCACAGCCATAATTCCAACATTGGACCATGAATCAAACATAACTCTAGAGTCCAGCCCCATGACTGCATGAAGCTTTAGGGGGATATCCAGACACAAACCATAACAACCATGCAGATTTTATCACAGATATTCCTTGCTCATGGATTCGAAGAACGAACACTGTGAAAATGCCCATACTCCCAGAATTGCTATAAAGATTCAATACAATCCCAATTAAAATGTCATTAGTATACCTCACAGATCTACAGAAAACATTCCTAAAATTCATCTGGAACCAGAAGAGATCCAGAATAGCAAAACAATCCAGGGCAACAAAGACAAGTCAGATGGCATCATAATCCTTGACTTGAAATTGTACTACAAGGCCACTGCAATTCTTTAGGAAAGGCTTGTGATTTCCACTGAATACATCATTCCTAAAAGTGAGATAGTAAGCAATAGCCCTCAAAGCTGCTGTTCATCTTTCTGAAGCTTAAAAGCATAAAGTAGTCAAGGCTAAGTATACCATTCATGAAAATGACATGAGTAAATTCGTTTCATTTAAGTCTGCTAGATGTTAATGGTAACTTATATATACTTGTTTAATTCCATATGCAAATGCATAACACCAAAACAAATGTTTTCCAATAGTACATTCTTTACCTCTGTTTGCTTCTTTCATACTTCATAGCACAGTATCAAAAATAGCTCAAAAAATTAAGCTGTGAATTGTGTTTATATTGTATTTATCCTTTATTCAAGGTCCATTTTTAAAAATGTATTCTATTGGTGTTCCCATTGCAGGTGAATATAAGACAAAAACTCTGTAAGAAAAATTACTCTTCATAAATCAGTTTCAGTTAAATGTAATTCAAATGGTTCTTACCTTCCTCAGGTCGCATGAATAGCTCTTTCATTCATATTTTCAAAGTATATAAAGTACTTATTGTGGTTTATTTTAAATACCACTGAATATATAGAAAAAGATGAGAAGTGGCTCTTTCTCTCAGGAAACTTGCCAACTAGGCCTCATTAAAGTGGATCTTCATCTTTGGTCAGCTGAGTTACATCAAACAATGATGTAATGACACAAATTCTCCCGTCTTCATTTCCTACAAAACACATGGAAACCTAGAAGTTTACTTCTCATTGATTTTACTGAGTTCAAGTGTTTCATTGATTTTATTTCGCTACCTCAAAGTCCTGAAGCTTATTGTTCTTAAAGCAAGTTATTGTACTTGAGTGTTTTTACAGGCATTTTGCAATCATGGATGTGCTGTTACTGAGTACTTCTTATCACCAGTCCATAAAATAGTATTCTAGATATTTTTACTAGAATGGAAATTTTTTTCTAGTAGGGCTACTACAGCTGTTTGCTTCATGGCATTTTTGGACCCACAGTTTATAAAAGACAAAGAAGGTGTTGCTGGTGAATATGTTGGAATTGTCATAAAATGGGCAACAAAGGAAAATTTTCAATGAAACTTAGATTTGGTGAACTAAAGTTAAAAGAAACTTTTATCCAAGAAATGATTTCAATCTTAAATTTTGGACTGGCTGTATGAAATGTAAAAGCCAAATAGCACCAAAGTATTTTGAAAGTTTTTGGATTTTACTATGAATTCCTTTGATAATAGAACATTTAGAAATATGTTCAGATTATTTTATTTTATCCTCAAAACCTTCAGATTTTATTTTGTCCTCAGTCAGTCAATGTAGTCTTTGCTAATACCTGCTAAACAGAAAAATTTAAGGAAAATTATTGTATTTCAAACTCACAAAAATAATATGGTTGAAACAGACATTTGAGCCATCTAGGCCAACCCTATCTTTTGTAAATAAGGAAATTACTACCACTATGCTAAGTCTCCTTCAAGTTTAAAATTTCCAATTTGACTGTTTCTTTTTTTCGGTTTTTTCTTTTTTTGTTTGTTTGTTTTTTGTTTTTCTCCGGTACCGGGAACCGAACTCACAACCTTGCGCTTGCCAGGCAGGCGCTTTTGCCGCTGAGCTAAATCCCCAGCCCCATTGACTGTTTCTTGACAACCCAATCAAACTGACAAAATATTTTGGCACCTGTGTTAACTTCTAGTCCAGTAAGTGTTGCTTGTTTTCAGGAGGATTTATTTGATTCACCTGCAGCAACTTCTTTTTTTACTCTATTTTTCTTCTTTATTTCACTTAATTTTAACCACTTTAAGTCAAATGATGACTCAGTAACAAAGTTCACAAAAGTTTCTAAGAGAAATCTATTAACTAGTCTTCAGCGAGGTAAGTTGTAGTGCTAGAGACTTGGCTCAAATATGTGGAAGAACTGGATAACAATAACAACGTTTCAAAACAAATTTTGAGTTTTCCAAATTCATGATTTGTTTTATATTTAGGATGTCTTTTGTCTCCATTATATTGTGTGTATTCTCTGTGCTCTCTCATATTTTCAATTTATTTCCTATTCTTTAACAATTCTCTTCTAACAATAAACTTATCCTTATTTATGAGTGTCTTCAAAGTAGCCATGAGTGTCTTAAAAGTAGCCAAGCTGAGCTGTCCCTTGACTTTTAGTGTTTGAATAGGAATGTAAGCTAAATATGTACTCATAGTCCTGTATAACAATTCTGATTCTGCAAAGGAACTTTGTGAGAGAGTGTATACACACACACACACACACACACACACACACACACACACACACCTATAGATAAGCAAATCTTAGCTATAAGCTGGAAACAAGCCTAAGGTTTGAGAAAAGGTTGTCTTCAGCAGCACTTTGTCAGCATTCCCTTCTGTTTAAGTGACTTTCTCAGACTTTGTGGCCCCAAGGGCACATCTCTTTGTTGTGTCTTTGGCAAGCATATAAAGGTGTTTCCTCACTCCCAGCACCTTGTGTCCTACTGTTTTCTTTTTCTCTACCCACTTTGAAAACTTTTTTGCTCTGCGTATTATGCTCTTAAGATCCTAATCTCTAGGACTAGCTCTAATCTTCTAAATTATTTTTCTAAAAACACTAATGGAAGATAATGGTTTAATGTGTACCACAAAAGGACCTTTCTGGCTTTAACCTAAATAAGCTAGGAATTTCTAGTTCTCTGGCAGGTTGGCTGGGGATATTTTAAGGATTCATGCCTTGCTATACTTTTTAATTCATTCAGTGAATGGTGACTATAAGCTGCCCTCTTTACTTAGACAATCAGATCTAGGTGTTCCTTTGGAAAACATAATACCTTCATCTACTAAGGATCTGTTATGAGCCTCTATTAGTTTTTAGGGTTGTTTTAACAAAATTGTCACAGTCTAGGTGGATTAAACAATGGAAATTTATTTTCTCACAGTCCTACAGGCTTAGATCAGGCTTAGATTGTCAGAATTGGTTTCTCCTTGGCTTGTGATGAGTATGCTATTGGCTATGTTCTCAACAGTCTTTCCTCTGAACTCATGCTTGTCTGTGTCCTATTCTCCTTTCTTGTAAGGATACCCGTTATACTGCATTACAGCCCACCCATATGACTACATTATTATTGACTATATCGTTAAAACCCTTATCTGTAAATATACCCCTATTATGAGTCACCCACCAAAGACTAGAACTTCATCAGTTCAGCCCGTAACATAGATTCACACTACGTTAAATAATGTACATGTTATTTTAATCATTAAAAAGAATTAGAGTAGCTCATCTTATTGTTCAGATTTTTCTGTTGAATAAATGAGGACCAGGAAAAATCAGTTACTTATCCAAAGTCATAAAACTACCAGGCAGTGAGAATAGAAATTCAACAGACCATGTTTTTCTGCTAAACCACTGTACCTCCAACTAAGATTTAGGGCCAGTCAGCTTGGCTCTTGGATACGTTGATCATTTTTCCTGGAATTTTTATTCCATTGGAAACAAAGATTTAATCAGTATGTGGACAAAGATTCTTCTAGAGACTATGTTCAATAAACAGAAAAATGAGTTAGATTTCAATAGGGTCTCTTTAAATTAGCAAATATTTTTAAAAGGCTTTTGGGCCAGGGATATAGCTCAGTGGCACAAGCACCTTCCTGGCAAGCACAAAGTTCTGAGTTCAATTCCTGGTACTAAAAATAAATAAATAAATAAATAAAAATAAAAGGTTTTGATTTTTCTTCAATAATAAGAAAGTCTCATTATTTTTCTTTGTGTTTTTCCTGGCACTAGTGACAGTTTTAGAAATACCTACAAAAAATTTAAAAACCAAAAAGTGAAAACATGTTATTTTATATTACTTTATAGGTAAGAATTTTTGTGTAGTGTTTCTAAAGAAAGGGGAAAAAATCAATGGAGAAGAGTGAAAAATTACAGTTAGAATATTGAAATGTATACAGGGAGATGGAAAATTGTTGAGCTTGTGATAAAAAATCTTTCTTGTCCAGTCCTTATCATAGAAAAGCATAAGAAATACATTTGCAGCATATAGGTGGTAACACTTGCAATGCCACTTACCATAGTGTAGCTAAAATGCTTGAACAAATCCACTGCTACTGAGTGATAATAGGATAATTTAGCAATAGAGAAAAGGAAAAAAATTATGTTCTTCAGATCTAATTCTAAAAGTAGTAATTTTAGCAAAGGCCCGATGCTGCGCTCTGGTTGTAAATCCTCAGCCGTGTCAAGCAACCCTGCAGGGCACTGATAGCTATCATTACTTTGCTGCCCAGGCTAGCACCCAGTAGTTATGGGATCAGCCTATGGGTCAGATGGCATGTGGGTAATTTGGTCTGTCTCTCGTCTTGGCCATTGAACTTCCTCCTAAATCCAGTTAGGCAACTTGTTGGATATTCTTAATCCACAGGTGAGTTGATAAAATTAGACAGTTAAGTTAGACAGATAATTTAAAATTAGACAGATCAATGTAAGTTCAAAATTAGACAGATAAATATAAGTTCATTAAAAGAAATAACTGTCTGAAATTAGATGGATAAATATAAGTTCATTAAAAGAAATAACTGAAAATCATTCTTAGAATCAGTATGTGATTGACAGCAGCATGTAGGAAAGAAACACCATGACTGGAAAATACACTCACACCTTTCATGGGAGGTGTGAGTGTAAGACGTGAGATTTCTCAAGTCTTCTGGGCAAGAAAATCAAGTTCCTGCCTGCCAGACCAGAAATTTCATTGCCAGCTAAACTGAAGGAAACTAAACACAAAAGAGATTACTCTACTGATTAAACTTTCAACTGATTTGCAAATCTTGACCCATTTCATTATACCTAGCTGTGTGCCAGGAAGTGAGACATATGAAAAGTGTTTAGAAATCACAACTTTTCTCCAATAAATAATTAATAACAACACTGTGATTCATTAGCTTATGATGAGCAGTAATGCTTACCCTCTTTCAGGTCACTGAACTCCTTTGGCAATCTTTTGAAGCTATAAAGCCTTTTCCTCGGAAAGCAAAAGAGTACACACAGGACCTTTGGAGGATGCCACAGACACGTTTCATATAAGCTCTAACATAAAAAGGTATAAATTTTCATTGATCAGTCTATTTGTCTCATCAGTTCAGGGTTTATCACTTCTAGAAAAATAAGTAGATATAAGGCTGTTTGATATGGCTATCACTAGGGATAGAGAAATTAATATTAGATTATTTTATATAAGATAAGACAAAATAAGACATTCTGCTTATGAAGAAGTTGTGTATCAGGAGTTAGTAATCATAGATATCCTTTGCTAACGCATCAGTAGC
Source organism: Chinchilla lanigera (assembly GCF_000276665.1). NCBI lineage: Eukaryota > Metazoa > Chordata > Mammalia > Rodentia > Chinchillidae > Chinchilla > Chinchilla lanigera. The sequence continues at coordinate 20,434,822 of NW_004955426.1, read as the reverse complement.
AGAGGTCAGTACAGAGATAAAGGCATAGGGCGAAGAGTGTATCCTGTTTTCTCTGCTCTAAATGATTCAGCCATAGGCGTATTTAACACTGTTTGTGATATATAGCCCCTATTCAAAACTTTCAGGTTAAATTTACCCTCATAAGGACATATCAACTCCAAAATACTCATTCAATCAACAAATGATTTTTCAGTAAACAAATACAATGATGACAATTACACACTGTCAATTCATGAAATTTAGAGACTGGAAAAGACAATATTTTAAAATTTACTTTTCCTTAAACTAAATAGGTAAAATAAAACAAACTGCAGCTAAGTCCCTTGAAATACCATCCAAAGTCAGTAAAGAACACTACCCCAACCCCAAATAAATAACTTGATTAAACTCCTACTACATCTAAAGCATTACCTGTAAAGAAGGCATAAGTTTAATGCTTATTCTTAATGAGTTTATAGTTTCACTGGGAAGATACTATGACTATTAGAAGTCATACAAATTTGATTTCAAGAATCTAATTCTAAAAAAAAATGTTACCTGTTTTCTTCTTTTTTATTTTATTAGTATAAGTTGGAGATACATGATGCTTACATTCTTGTTGGGTATGTATAACGTTGCTCATTTCTGATTCCCATACTACCCTCCCTGCCCCTTCTCCAGGTCTACTTTCTCACCTCCAAAATACCTGTTTTCTTCTAAAAAAAAAAAAAACTCATCTTTTCTGAAGCTCAGTTTCTTCTTCTTAAAATAGAGAAAATAATAGTTGCTTCATATATTGTTATAAATCTAAAAGACAAAATTTTAAAGGATAGTAGCATGTGTTCAATGAGAACTATCATGATTCCTAAAACAGATGCATAGTAATTTTTTTTAATAACAGCAAAACTTGCAGAGAATGACAAAATGCCAAATAATTAGCCCAGATGATAACATATTCTAAAAATGATAAGCACGGATCAAGGAGGTTAAAAGCTTCCAGGGAAAGTGGAACCTACGCTCTGCCTTAAAATCTGAGTAGGATTTGGTGCAGGAAGGAGAAGAGCATACTAGTTGCAAAGTGGTGTGAAAGGCTATGGAGAGTGGGTTCATGTTTTATTTGGGTAACAGTGAATATATTAATCTGTCTTGCATATATGATGAGTGAGGGAAAGTTGGGAAAATCTGAGTTGTATCTTAAGTCTTCAAGGAACAGTAAAAAAAATGAAGAACTTTTCATCAGAAAAATTCATATGTTTTAGAAAGTTTTATTACATCATCATGCACAGGATAAATTTCATTGTGTGCTAGGGGCTTAAGGGATGAAGATGGCAGGGTTGTTAAATGATGCTGGTTTTAAAAAGCTGGCACATGACGTAAAGGATCCAATGAGAGGATCCAATGAGGTGATAGAAGATCAAATAGAAATGGAAAAAAGGCAAGACTAGAAACATCAAAAAAAGATGAAGGTACTTACCGGTAAACTGGAAATAGAGATGACTTGCATAGGATCAGCAAGCAGGCGGTGGAGCTATAATAGTGGTCCTGAGTGACTTATGGGATAAGGGCACTAGGTATGAATGAAATTAGGAAGTGGATTTCTTTTGGCAGGCAGAAGTAACTTTAAACAGTTTACTTATTGCAGGGAGAACTCGGTCTCATTATTATTGGAATTCTTACATTTAGGGTAGAATATAGAATGTGAACTTGAGTAATGTAAGTGTGCAATTGAAAGTCATTCAAACTCAGAGCTGAAAATAGGGATTTGTATGGCTAGAGTATGAGATTTGTGGGGTTTTTTTAAAGAGAGAAAAAAACAATAAAAATGATACAATCAATTCTGTGGGACAGAGATAGGCTGTGTGTGTGCCCTATGATTGAGAACCCACAGATGTTTATTCTGTACCTTAATACTTACCATTTCCATGCAAACAAAAACAACATTCAACTACCAGCATCTGTAAATCTTTGCTTGACAATTTCCTTTGGGTGAGATGGTTCAGTGTTGTGTGTTCTGTTCTCTCTCCTAGAAAGAGTTCAGGAATAAAGTCCAGCTGTACTTTCCCAGAATGGTAATTTGCTTAATGGCTCACCTTAATGCCTTCCTAAATCACTTCTCACTGATATTTCTTGGTAAATACTAATATCTCCTAAATTAGTTACTACTAAATTAATAGTTGGATCCTTTTATTTAGATGTGTCTTTGGGGACCTTCCACTACTTAGGTTAGAGGGAATGACCTACTGTGGTCTTTAGAGGGAGTAAACCAAGTGAATCCAAATTCAGGAAGGAGAGTAGGCCAAGAGAAAAGAATGGTGGGGTGCTGCACAGGTAAGACGGCCCAACCCACTTCGGGTGCAAGGGAAAAAGGAGATGCAAGTGTACTCTGGATCCCAACAGTGAAGCTGAACTTGGAATCAGGGTGCAAGTTTTAAGGAAAGATGATAGCTGTGTGTGTAATTTAATGAGATGAACTAAATTAATGCTCCCCCAAAACATCATAGAACGAAAAGGGAAGATGTGGAAATGAACTGGAATCTAGCCAGGTAAGGGAAGTTAAAAGCAGGAGGAGGTTATACCTCTAAGTCCTACAATCTACCCAAGTATGTCAGAGTTGCCAGAGCCAGGCAGAGGAAAAGGATTTGACTGGACGATTGGCGAAGGCTGGAATAAGTGGAGAGTTTTTGGAGACCTGTTATTACAAGGAATCGGTCACTCGTTTCTATTAAATTGCTTTTGGATTTCTCTGCACATAGCATGTGTCTACTAGGAGATGTATCCTTTATTATTCTTTTAATATTTGCATTTTAGGTTTCTCCTCTCTTTTCAATTCAGTACCATACTTTCGGAATCATCCCATCAAGGGCTCCCTGGTGTCCTGCTGTGTATCTGTGCTCCTTTTGATAGGATTACGCTGGCTGGCAAAAGGAGCAGTCATAGCCGACTGATCCAGTGACGTGGCAACGACTTGGCCTGCTACCTTCCACTGTTGTTCTGTTCCATCTTTCTGAGCTCAGTGTCAGCCTTATGCTCACCAGACTGAGCCAGGGGTTTATATGTATCTCCTGTCTGCTGCACTGTGGTTCACCTGTCTGTCAAGCCTGTTGGCCAGTTTTTGCAAGCATGTTTACTTCAGATGGCTAAATTATATCCTGTCTTTTACCCCTGAATGTGTGAACTCCTTATTTCACTCTCTGGCTTAGAGACTACACATCTTATAGTTCTTTGTGGAGGCTGTTATACCACACTCATCTGCTGGATAACATCTGAAATAGATATTAGAAATCAGCACTGGGAATGGCAAAAAAAGGAAGAAAATAAAATGTTCTGCTGTTATTACTGCTGCCACCCCAGGCCCCATTTCTCTGGGGAACATATCTAATCAGTGTATGATCCAGGTTCTTGGCACTTTCCTAACATTTCTAAAATTGCAAAGACATGACTGAAAAGAGTGACAAATAATATTATCTTGCCAAGTGAGGCTGCTTGATTTTTAATGTCAAGGCCTTGCTTCCTCAGGTTTCACAACTCTCTTTCAAATGTTCTGTACCCAAATGCTTTGGAAAATGGCAAAATCTCCTAATCTGATTCTTGGGCATGGGAAGCCTGTTGGGTGGAGAGATTCCAAAGAACTTTAAACAAATCCCTGTTGCTTGTAATAACTGTCAACACTGCTATTATAAACCTTCTTAGGAAATAATGTTGTGGGAAGCTATCTTTGTAGCTTAGGTAATATTTGAAAAAGCTAAAAGCCCATAGGGGGGTTAATCATGACACTCTAGTGGTGTCTCATGGGTGACACTGGTCAGCTGAAAGATTGCATAAAAGTATTTTCTAAGGAATCACTTGTCCAAGCAATTTAGAAAGATGCTAGAGTAATTTTTCTGCCTACTACACTAGGTAAAAAATAATGTTGATGCAAAATATTCAACTGGGAACAGTTGAGCTACATATATATATATTTATCTATATAGCTATTTATATATAAATATCTATATATTTCTTCTATAGATATTTATAGAATAAATAGATATTTCTTCTATAGATATTTATAGAATAAATATCTATAGATATTTATATATAGATATATAGATAAAGATAGATAGATATAGATAATTTGATTCCAAATATTTTAGATAGGTTATTTCTAGTCTTCAGAAAGAAGGACAACAGAGAATTCATCCAGGAAAGAAACCATATGACGTCAGTGTCAAAGAAGTACGCCTGTTCATGCTAAGCATACACATGTGTGGGAGAATGAGTTAAATCATTTTACTGTGTAGCATAATTATACTTACCAGTCAGTTTACCTTACAGCAACTTTGCCTTGGGCCTAACAATTCTATTGTAGTTGTACAGCAGGTTAATCTGGTAAATTCTTGTTTTAAAAAATGATTAATTACTTGTGCATTTTTTCTGTCCTACTGACTACAAAGGAATCATACTAATTAACCCTATCATATAAAGGAGGTAGGAAAAACTGATAGATATATCAGTGGCAGCAAGGAGAACATCAAAGATATTTGTAAATGTTCAACATCCTTGCCATTATTGAAGACATACCTGCACTCAAAACAACTCTATAATATTGTATAATACTGATGGTAGCCCAGTGTGCTGCCCCAAAGAGCACATTACTCACTATACAATACTTGGAGTAATAAAAACCATGGCATACGTGGTGTCTGTTTTTAAAGAGTGCTATACGTCAACTGTGTTTGTATTTTCAGAGAGATTTCTTTATAAATTCAAATCTAGTAGGATAAGTAAGCCCTTATTTTCTGAGTGTTCCTAAGATAATTACCTAACTGCAAGCTTATAACCATATGAACTTATCCTTAGGTGATCCATATTTATTTTTACAAACAGAAAGAGAATAAAGGCATGAAGTAAGGGGACATATACTTCTCAAGTAAAAGAAAAGCTTCCCAAGGGCAGCTTTGCAATATGACATTTAAAATGATTACTTGGTGACTGAAGGAGCTTATTGTAGAACCGACAGTGGGCATAAGAGTGGTGTAGCTGGACTTCAGTTGTTCTAAAGCCACTTGATTCATAGAAGGGAGATTCTTTTGTGTCAGTACTTTCGAAGTGTTTTTTTAACTAAGTTTAAAAAAAAAGTACCACTTTTTTTTTTTAACTTAGTGAGACACTACCTGTAGTGGTTGATTGATTATGTCAATTTGAGAAGTTTGGAAGCTTAACTAACCTTGGCCCATCTCAGAAATTCTACAACTTGGTGTGTAGAGGAGCCACCCTAGGGTGGATCATCACCTAGATGATATAAAAGGGAAATTAGGAAGGACAGAGGGACTTCCATTCTTCAGAGGAGCTCTGGTCTTCACCTTCAGCTTGGACGTTGTCTCCTGGCTTCTAGTGCAGACTGTTTGGCTTCCACCTTGGATCCTTCAGCCTGCTGTCAGAGACCCATGAGCCTTCTGATACGGACTTGCACGGAACTCTGTGGTGAACTCCAGATCCTAGACTGATTCCTTTGGTCTTCAGTGTGCAGACACCCTCTGCATGTTCCCTCATCCAACTCTTTGGCTGAGCATCATAAGCCAATTTTGTAATTTCTTATACATTTATATATCTTGTGTTATATCTGTTTCTCTAGTAAAATCCTGACTGACACACTATTAATTCCTTAATTTAACCCATTATCTGAGTACTTGTCTGTCCCAGATACTAAGGAATTAATAGGCACTGTCTCTTTTAATCTTTCCCACTGTGAAAGATAAGAACAGTAATTACTTTGATTTTACAAAGGAAAAACCAAGTTTGAGATTCAGTAAGTGCATTGGTTGGATGTAGACCTAGACCTAGAAATATAGAAAGAGAGCATTGGTTGGATGTAGACCTAGACCTAGAAATATAGAAAGAGAGCCAAAAACTGTATATGCACTTCAAGAAAAGAAAAATAGTACAGTATTTTTTCAACAGATGGCGTTACTCTTGTATGGGGGATCCTAGAAGATGTCGCCGATCACAAAAACCCCTCTACACTGCCATCCCTTAGAGAAGAAAGTGAAAATGCATGTGCAGCAATCTCAGTGTCCAAAATTGCACAAGCAGCAATTCACCATACTAATAAATGTTTGGAAGATAATGGGCACCATTTTGAGCAGCTTTTGTAATTGTAAAGGTCAAAGGTAACTTGCATAAATCTCATGATTGCCCAGTAAATTTAGTAATAAAATATTTATACAAATTTTTCTTTTCTGGAGTGTGTATACATTTTTTGGTCTCTATAAAGAGACAGAGATAGAGACAGAGGTAGAGATAGAGACAGAGACAGAGACACAGACACCGACAGAGATAGAGGTAGAGATATATATCTAAGGGAATTAAATAGGTTTATGGGATCAGAGGTAGGACAGCTGGAGAGTCACTAATATGAGTCTGTGTTAGAAATCTGAAGAAATTGGTTGATGTCCACAACAATGACAGCAAAAGATCCACCCACTCAAGCAGAACAGAACTCTTCAAAAGGTGCACAAAGTTTCTTTTTCTCTTCTATTTATTTCATCCAGATTACAAGTCTGTTATTGGTGGCACCAGCAATCATGGTGGATCCCTCTCAATTTGCTGGTCTAAGTGCCAGTCATCTCTGGATTCACCCACAGATGCATTCAGAAGTACACTTTATTAATCTACTAGGTGTTTCCTCATCCAGTCATGTGGACATATCACAATTACTATTGTATTATTAGTAACTGATAAATGACATAAATAAGATCAAACACTGAAGTGGAACCAAGGCTTAAAGCTAGGTAGGGCATGTGCTCTTCAACACTGGGCTGTAACGATTATTGGAAACTTAGTGCAAGATAAGTTGCATTTTCTGAAGCAATTCCAAAAGTCCTCTTTTGCAAGTGTCTTTGCAAGGTGTGATAAAAAAAATACGGTGAATGATGCTGGCAGGTGCCATCCAAAGGAAAGGCAATTTTATAAACAGAGTGTCCTCATCTACTTCATTCACTGAATCTGGTACCATGTGACTTCTGGCTCTTCCCTAAAGTCAAAATGTTTATAAAAGGTAAACATTTTGAGTTGATTCAAGATATGGAAACAACCACAACAGTGCAATGAAAGGACTTTCCGAAGTGAAGTGCTTCAGAAAGTGGCAAGAATAAATGAATAAGAGACATCTGTGACAAAACCTGGACAGCAGAAGAGAGGAAAGGGGAAAAGGAAAAGTTGTTATAGGTACATTGTTACAAGTACATTTTAGGTATGGTACATGTTATAAGTACAAGTAGGACACACATAAAACTTATTTGAACACACAGACACTCAATCTAGTAGCTTAATGACTAAGCTACAGGAGAGATCCTTTCTGTGTGAGCAGAGACAACTGTAAATATATGCAAACATTAGATTAAAATGAATGAAAAGGAGGTTTGCAGTATTGTTCAGATGTCAGTTTGGCTCTGTGTGGAGTTTTTAATGAAGCTTGACTAAAGATATTGCTGTGGATTTAATCAGTTTTTATGTTAATAGGGCCTGTTATCCTCCTCTTAATAAAGAAAAAATCAACACAAGGAGATAGAAAAATAAAAGAGGGCTGATAAGTGATCAGGGAATCCATGCCTATGAAGAGAGATATATAGCCAAAGATGTCAGGTCCACAATCTCCATACAGGCTCAGAAATGTGGCTTCCTATTACTAAATCCAACATTTCACTGGAAACAAAATGATCTAAGATGGAGAATAAAGAAGAAGTATGATGTACTTGTAGAAAAAGATGGCCTCATGAGTTGATCACTTTCATGAACTGAGTTCTGGAGCTTGGTTGATCTTAGACTATGCAGTGTTATGTGCCTTAAATGATCTCTTCCATGATGCTTACGGATCTTGGAGCCATTACTTATGAACTCTGAGAAACTGGGTTTATTTACTACTTCAATGTTCTCATCTGTGAAATTAGCATAATAATAGTACAACTTCATAGGCTTGAATATTCAAAGGAAGTTAATCACATAGCAAAATGTCTTACACAGAGTTAGCATTCAGTGAATAGTATTTGCATCCATTTGGTCTCACATAGTATCTCTGGTACTGAGAATAAGGCCTAGAACATTGCAGGTGCTATTTATTAGTTGGACCAATGAATGATCCTATTTCATATCAGGTATCAGGAGTTTTGTTGTTAAAATCAAACGTTTAATTATCATGAAAAAAAAAGAGAAATGGAGATTAGCAAAGATTGAGGCTTGAAAATACCGTATAACTAACAGTTTGTAATCTTTTTGGGTCTCACTGGTCCCTATGAGACTCTCAAGAAAGATGAAAGCAATCTCACCAAAACCTTCAGGTGCTTCCATACACAGATATCAAAGGTCTTCAAATATTTCCATGCTTTTCATGTTAAGAATTCCAGGTCATGAACTTAGAAAGTCCAAGGACAATGAATAGAGAGATAGGTATGTAGTAAGACACAAAAAGCTAGATCCTCCCTCCTTCCATCTCCTTCACACATGTAGTTTAAACAAGGAAAACTAGACTTATATTAACAGAGATTTAAATTTCCAAAAAGACTATAGAAGGAAGGCATGAAGACAAATTATTGTAATTGAGACACAGAATCTTGGCTTGTGCATGAGGAACTTCTGCAATTGAGATATTAACTCATCTCCTACTCAGCATGCTTTAGAAATAAACACCATTCTTTAGGAGGAATGCTTAGGAGAAAAATCAACCTCAGGGCTGAGGGTGCATTGAGAATTCCAGCAACAAATGTAGCACTACTGTTTCCTGTGCTAATGCTTTGAGTGACACGTTCTAGGCTGTGAAGGCCCGTGGTTACTCTGGGAGACATGGACACTGTACATGTCCTTGCACTGCAATGTGCAGAGCCTGACCTCACACTTCCCCTAAGCCTGTATTCAGCTAACAGTCAGAAAAGCACATTCATTTCTGGAAATTATAGGAAAAACAACTGTCACTATCTGCCATTGGCCTTCTAGACTTGGCATGGTCAGGCCTGACCTCAAAAGTGAGTCAAGGCCCCTCAGAATTTGTAGGCTCATTTTCCATTGTGGTTTACTGATAATTCTGTGTGTGTGTGTGTGTGTGTGTGTGTGTGTGTGTGTGTGTGTGACTGAGGATCTAACTCAGGAACATTCCACCACTGAGCTCCATCCCCAGACCCTTTTTAATTTTTATTCTGGGACAGAATCTTGCTAAGTTGCCCAGGCAGGGACTGAACTTGCAATCCTCCTCTTTCAGCCTCCAGAGAGCTGGGACTGTACTAGCCATGCCCAGCACTGGTAGGATATTTTCAAATGCAAGTTTACAATTCCTTCTTAAAAAATGATCCTGAACACCACTACCACATTCCCATGAAGAATACATTCAATTGTCATTAATACATTTTGCTATGTTTAAAGACAAATGTCACAGGTTTTTTTTTAGGGGGGTGGAGGGTAAAATATGAAAGACACAGTCCTGGCTTGAAAATAATGATAAGTCAAACATGTCTTCGAGGCAACAGCATGTGCCTTGACACAATGGAACCAAATGTACCCGAAGGCCATAAGAAGTTCACAGCCCACTAAAGAAACCAGACAAACAATTGTGAGTGTGCTGAGTATTGCTTGGAAAAGAAGAGGAAGTGACGAGGGCACATAAATGTGAGGGTTAAACTGAATTGGAGGTGCAAGAGGTAATTGAGAAAGGCTTTCTTTGGGAAGTGTTGTATAAATTCAGTAGAAAGTTCACTTTAAGAACAAAATGACGACCTCTGAAGCCCTACAGAGTCCTTCAAGTCACACTGCACACAAGGGCAAAATTGTGCAGAAAAGAAGGAGTCAAGGGAGATATGCAAGAGACAGAAGAATTAGAAATGCAGATGGGTAAAGAAAATGTGGTATATATACACAATGGAGTATTACTCTGCCAGAAAGAAGGAAAAACTTGAGTCATTTGTAGGAAAACAGATGCACCTTGAGACTAAATGTTAAGTGAAATAAATAAGAAACACAAGCTTAAATAGCATGTACTTGCTCTTGTATGAGAAACCCAAAATATAAATAAATAGCAAAATAAAAGACATTTAATAGGACTTAGAGAGAAAGATCTTTCTCAAACAGGAATGAGATCAAGCAAAGGAAGGATTAGAGAGAGAGAGAAGGAGCAGGGCATAAAGAAGAAAATTAAGAGATGCTATGTGCAAGCACCAACTCTCCACAGGAACATAATCATTACATACAGCAAACATGAACTAATAAAGATAAAAACCAACTACATAAATATTTTAAAATAAATACATAAGAAATTCAGGTGGGGCTGCAATTTGTCTTCGAGCCAAAGGGAAATGGAAAGAGAATGGGTGGAGTTTTCTGGAAACAAAATTATCTAAGATACAGCATAAGAAAGAAGAATGAGGAGATTATAACCACAAAAATGTATGCATAGTGACTAGCGTATGGGACTCCACATGGAAGAGAAGTAATAAGTGTTCTACTGTACATGTAAAGTACAGTAGTAATTTCTGAAAGCCATACAGAGAACTGGACTCAATGTACCAGAAATAGGAAGTCACTGAATGTTAAGTGAAAGAATGGCATGATAACATCAAAATTTTTTTTAAAGTAGGAGGCAGCTTTGATTGACTAAAGATGTGCTAGACTGAAGGAATCCATCTGACACAGTCAGATATGAAAAGATGAGGTCCTAAATCATGGCAATGGAAATAGAAAGAAAACTAACAAAAAGGGAGTTTCATGGTTAATTGATTATGCATAAACCAAAAGTTCATTATGAGATTTGAGCTCCCTGGGTAATTATAGGGGTGGGCTTAGTGCAAGGGACACGTTTGCAAGAGGAATTGGGCCAGACAATGCAAATTTAGCCTGGGATATTCGTGTTTGCAGCTTATTGTAATTCATTATTTCTTTGTTGCAGCCCTCTGCTTATTATTCCTTGTATAGTTACCTAATGACAACTTTGTCTAAGAAGAGTCTATGTTGTAGAGGAAGAAAATGGCCTCCTGGATATATTGACTGTAAATGAAGAGTCTCTTTCAGGGTATAATTGAATTTGCCTTGCTCTACATGTGAAAAAACCTTTGGGATTCTCCCCACATCAATGCGCAGCTCACGTACTTTATGAATTTTCACAAATTTGATTTCTTAAATACTCATTGAGTAGATACAGGGTGTTTTTGCTTGACTCATAGAATTTCTCTGAATAGGAAGGAGGCCAGTTTTATAGTGGTGATTTAATTTGCTTTCTAGTTTTGTTTTTCTTGTGATCATTCATTGAAAGGTCTTTGCTCATAGTGAAAGATGAACCTAAACTCAGACTTTATCTGTATTTATGGTAAAAATTATCAAGGTGCAGCTGAAAAAAATCAGTCTATTTCTTATTAAGAATTCACATTAACCAAATTTTTAATGCTGATAGAAAAGACATCTGCAGTCAAATGCTCTACCCCTAAACTATGCCCCCAGAAAAGGCATCTGTTTCAAGGATTATCTTGAGGTCCTTTTCCCTTGAGGCAGCTGTATAGAGTTTACAGTTGGGTCATTACCATTGAGCTATTGTGTCATAAAACAGAATTTACCTTATGTGATGGCATTAAGCTTTTCTCTTATCTTCTCCACTTAAATCTATCTTGTTCTCCTTTATAGGCTATAGTTTTGTAGGTGTAACCTTTTGTTTGCTTTCCTATTCATGTCATAAAGACAGACATCATTAACTTTGACAGTTTCACTTCCTTGCTACAAGTGATTTCTAGGTTTTGCTCACACATGAAGGCCATATGGGGTCACTCTAGGACAGCTGGAGGACTAGGTACTCAGTGCTCCCTACCTTCCCTCCAAATTTCACAGCACATTAAATCTACACTGGAAAGCATTGTTCTTTCGTTTTGAAAACTTTTTCTTGAGACATATTTGATGAAATTTTCTGGTAAGTAAATTTTTGTTCTTAAGGCCTTATTACAAGCCCTTATACACAAGATATTTTCTAAATTAGGTAGTTAAAGTTTATTTCTAAATTAGGTAGTGAAAGACTTTTACTAAATGATAGTTTTAAAATACTTAAAACTTATCAAAATACATACATACATATTTAATTGAACTCTTTACTAATTCAAAACAAATTTTTCCAAATCAGTAGCAATTAAGGAAGTTTGTTCTCATTTGAGAGAGAATATGGTCTTCAATTTCCTCTTGTACTAGAAAAAAAAACTGTGACCCATAATTAAGAACAGAATCTAAAATGTTGTGTCAATAGTAGTTTCCAGACAAAAACAAATCATAGCAATTGTCAGAAAGAGAGAAGTAAATGGTCATGTAATTTATTTAGGTGATTTGACATATGTATATATGTATTTAAGAAAGCCAGTGAATAATTAATAACTCAAGAACAATTATTTAGTAAGCACGCATTTTAAAAATACTGAAATTGCTTATGAATTGCCACTGTGTTAGTGTGAAAAGGAAAAGGAAAGGACAATAGGGAAAAAAATAACAGACTAAGGATGTGACAGGATGAGAAGAATGGGGTGGGCACACACAGACACTGAAAGGAAAGGCAGCCATCCTCCAAAGGAACTAAAACCAAGTTGGTCCTGAGGGACATGATCGAGAATCGCTTAGCTGTTACTGAACTTTTGTCACCATGGCCCGTCTTCCTGTGCACTGTGTCTTTAGGAAACATTTACCTTTCATTTTCTATCATTTGAAGTAAGCAGTTTCATCATCATTCTCCATTACCTAATTATTTTTTAGCTTTTCTCCCTGCAGACATTCTATTCTTAACAATCTAACATGAGGAGTGGAAAAATATTTCATATTTCAAAAAGGAAGCAGAAAAATCACTTGACTTGCAAATTTTAATATAGAACACAACACTTGCTGAGGTAACGACTGTCTTTATTGTAATGCAGTGCATAAATGTGTATACATGTGCACATGTCCACATACATAAACGCACAGGCTGCAAAGACACATATTTCTTCTGGCAAAACTGGAAGCATCTATATAACTTATTAAAATATATCACTACCTTTCATTAATTCAGAATATGTTCTCACACTGTAAGCTAAGAATTAAGCTTCACTTTGGGGTAATCCCAATAAATTACAGAGTTGAAAGGCAAAGAAAAAAAGCAACATTTTTATATTGAAAAATTTAACTCAGATGGGTAGAGACAGGATTAAGATTTTCTGTTTGGGAAGATACATTTAAATAAAATCTGTGCTTCTATTGATATGAATGATAATAATGCAAACAGCTAATATAAATGAACTGGACCCCATGGGTGAGGTACTGTGCTTAGTGCTTCATAAATCTAACTTTCTATGAAGTAAGGAGTACAAATGCTCCTGAATTTCAAACAGCTTTAGAAATATCTGGTTTTTTTTGGAATATTTGTTGTGAGTCTTCAAAATTTTAGGTTTCATGAAGAAAGGCAGTGTAGTATAATGAAAAGATAGACCTTTCTATTCTTCCTTGACAAACTGCTCTCAAAGTTGCGTGGTTAAAACAACAACTTTATTGTGCCTATGATTTTGTGTATTAATTCCACAAAGAGCCTGACTATACAATTCTTACTTAGACTCTTGTAAACTGACGGTTCCCCAAAATTCATGCCTATCCATATCTCCAGTATATTATCCCCTTGGAAATAATATCTTTGCAGGTGTACTTAGTTAGGGATTTCAAAATGAAATTATCCTGGATTTAGATGAGATCCTGACTCCAACGGCCGGTGTCCCTGTAAAAAAGAAGAGAAAACAGTGAGACACACAAATTAAAAGTCTGTGTGAAGAGGAAAAAATGCAGAGAATGGAGTTATATTACCCAAATCCTGGGAATGCCTGGGATCATTAGAACTTGGAAGAGGCAAGGAAAGATTCCTTACTAGAATGTACAAAGAAAAATGTAACTCCTCCGACCCCTTAATTCCAGGCTTCTACACTCAAGAACACAGAGGACAGTTTCTGCTGTTCAAGGCCTCTCCGTTTGTGGTAATTTGCTATATTGTCACCAGAAATGACTAGTCTCTCATGTGCTTGCATTCAAATATCAGCTACAGAATTTAACTGGGCTAGATATGAAGGATGATTCATTGACCTTATTGGAAAATTGCTGCTGGCTCTTGCCTGACAGCGAGCCAGGATGTCACCTGAGGGTATCCATTAACCTCCCAGTGAGCCTCTCCACGGGCCCACTTAGGGTTCTTGAAAGCATGATGCTTAACTTCCAAGACAAAAGGGCAAGTCCTGAGAACAAAGTCTCACAGAGGCCTGGGCAGAGACTTCCAAACTTTTTTATACCTCAGCCTCAGAAATTCCAGAGACTAACTCCCATTGCATTGCATTCTCCAGGAGGTCATTAAATCTAGCTCAGACCTGAGGAAGGGAAATTAGACTTCACACTTGATTCAGTGGAAGAGGTAAAAAATGCTCTGTAGCCATCTTTAAGTCAACCAAAGTGATCGAGTTCAAATCACAAGTCCATCATTTTTTATCTCAGAGCAAGTAACAAAATTACTTTTAAAAACCCCCTTTTCCATCGCTGAAATGAAAATGACCATAACAATGACTGCTTATTGCAGTGATTGTATGAAACCCAATAATGATGTTTCAGTCTTTGAAAATTACACAATAGACATGTACAAACACACAGACCGTCCATGTGTATGCAAATGGTGAAGCTAGGGAAACTGCAACTATATTAGCTGGATGGAAACAGAATGAGAGTTTCAGAAGTTACATTGTGGGAATCCCCTATTGCGGATCTGTTGCAGTTTCTGTATCTAGAGAATCATGCTGAGTGAGAATCATGCTGAGCTTCAGCATGAGATGGAATCTGGGAAGGAGATGTTGCCAAGGTGAGCTGCGGTCCTCAAACACCAAAAAACCCCAGCACCATTCTGAAAATTCAAGAGGCAATAGCCTCACCCAACCTCCGCACAAGGCAATTCTTCTGCCTTTCAGCTAAGGTTCAGTTTTGTATTTATGGAGTATTTTGTAACATTTGGACTCTCTGATCCTGATCATCATAATGAATACCCATCATCTTTCTGTATTAAGTGTACACAATCAAAGCTTTCCTTCCATCTCATTAAACTTTTCAAAATAAGCAAGCATTGTTACTATGTGGGCAAGCATAAGATAAAATTATAATAATGCCAGAAACTGTTGGTCTAGTTCTCTTTCACCTGACCAACTCATACTTCTCCCTATTTCTTGAGACGTGACTTTAGGCTAACACTTCACATTTATTTTAATATATATTTGCAAAAATATAACTCACATGTTATTAAACAAGTACTTTAAGATTTTATTGCTTAGACTAGATAAGAGGAGTTTCCTGAAGAAAACATATTGTGTTGAATATCAGAGGTGATATATTGACCAGGCAAAAATCCCAAAGGTGACTAGCGGAGGGGCTGGAATTTGAGAAACACTTCTGTAGGTGGAGAAGTGGAAACTTAAGAGGTAAACAGCTTCACCTTTCCTTGATGCATCTCTAAGTCACTCAGAGTATGTTCTTAACTTAGACCCATGATATTTGTAATGTACCCCTGCAAGCAGCTCCGTGTAGAGTTTCCTTGCCCCAGCTTCTGTGAGTGAAGCAGTGCCCAGTGTGGTACATGTCAGCTGACTGCTTCTTCTGCAAAGCAGGCATATGTGAACTTCAAACAACTGCTATTTTGTCATTAATCTGATTCAAGTAATAATATGATGATATCAATAAGGAGCAAGAGGACTCGGTTTTCACTTCTCATTTCTGCCCCTTTTAACTATGTAACCTGGAGTAATAACTTAGACTCTGAATTTCTGTTTTCCTCAGCTGTGAAACAGAGTATCCCCAAAGAGCATTGTGTTGCTTATAGGGTTGTTATATCAAATAACACAAGGTATGTGGAACTTTGGTGCCAGTACTGAGAAGAGCTACACAGATAGATGCCAATACTGAGCACCCAATTAGACTGTGGAAAACTGTTACTAATGGCACTTACAGGGAAAACATTCTTAAAATGAGCTGCAATGAGACTCCAGATTTGCCTATAATGCTCAAACTCAAGGTGTTTTCCTAAGTGCCTGTATGACTTATGTGCCTCAACTTCTTCAAGTGTAAAAATGGAAATAATAAGAATGCCCAGTTCACATGGATTTTGTAAATACCGAATATGTTAGCGCATGTGAAGTGCTTGGAACAATGGCACTTATTCTGAGTATATATTCAATAAGTTAACTATTAGTATCAAGCTGCTGTGTGGAGCTACTGCTGGTGAGAATTGTGAGCACTTTTTGGGATAATTTTGTTGAAATACGCCAAATTGGCAATTTTTTGCTTTGTATTTCCCATTGAACTGTAGGTTCTAAATAGATTGGAGGGAAAACAGATTTTAGAGGACACATGATTTTTTCTCTTGTATTTAATGTCTATGATTTATCCAAATAAGCATTTTATAATATTTTGAGTTGTAGGGTTTTTTTTACAATATCTATGTTAACTTTTCCTAAGATCAGTGATGTTAAAGAATAGTGATTAACCTATGGGATCTATAATTGCCAGAGTTTGAATTCCAATCCTGCTGTTTCCTAAATACTGTGCTATCTTAAGCTTCAATGCACCAGTAACTTATAAATTGGAGTTCATAAATACTTGTTATTATGACTGAGAGATACAGGGAGGGAAGAGATGAGAATCTTATATAAATATCTGTTCCTGTTATTGGATAAATTTATAGTAGAATCTATAGAACTACCTTCCAAGTTTCTCACATGGTACGGTTAGATACAGGGTTGAAGATAAAGACTGATGTATTTAAGTAATGATACTATGACCCCTGATTCTGCCTACTTGTTTCATTTTACCTCCCATTATTATTATTAGGAAAAATGCTCTATTAGCTGGAGGTAACTTGAATAAACATGGCGCACATTCTTTTCTTGCAAGATTCTTTAACCTCAGTACTTCAGTAAGACCTCAGGACTGTGTACCTTCCCTGTCTTTACTACTGAATATTATCTTGCTACTTTTTCATGTTTCTACCTAGCACCTTGTTTATGTTGTTAACTTCTGAAGAAACAGGTAAGTTTTCATTCCAGAATTTCTAGACTTCTATCCCAAAGTATCCAAAATGCATAATAACTATTGAAATTGACTCTTGGTTTGTGGAAACTGGGTATTTGGAGTTACTAACAGTTAGATACCCTAGTCCTAGCACATTTAAAAGGTTACAATTGCACAAGTTCCTGCGGGATTTATGCCATGTGGAATTTGCCTCTTGAGTTCCATTCAAATCAACTCTACTAAACTAAAACACAGAAATAATTTTAACCAAACAACACATTATCCATTGTACCATCACGATTTTAAAAGAAATGCACACATTCCAAAGACTTGACCTTAGAGGCTCACTGAGATTGAAATACACTCATTTTACGCAAGCCGTGTGTTTAGATCTGTGCCCTAAAGGTCAAGGTAGATTATATCCTCAGCCTTGGACCTTGCTTACACTGTGACCGAGGCATTTTATGGTGAACACTGACCCTGGTGGAACTAGGTAAAAGCAATTTATGGCAAGTGTTTCAAAATCTTCCTCCTCCTGTATAAACTATTTTTTCACTTTGTTTGTCTAACAAACAACACATTCAAGTAGAGGAAAGACATATGAACAGAATTATGTCAGGGGTGCTGGGAGGGGATGTGAGTAATAAAATAACAGCTGGAATAAGAACTGACCAGTAGGATAAGATCCTTCTAAAAATTACCTTATTTTAACCATCACATGACTCCAGGTGTTCAGACCTTAAAATCCATAGAATTATAAGCCTTTATGGAATATTATATTGATCTTTATTTCCTTTTAACAAAGGGGAAGTTCTTGAGTTGGGCAGTTAAGAAAATAACTCTAGAATACCTTAATCTTTACTTACTCTCTCTGGACATCTGAATCTTAATTCTGTTCCACAGTATCCTCTCTTTTTTCCCCGGGGTAAATACATCCTAATTAATAGTAAGTTATCAGCCAAAGAAATAAAATCATGAAGGGAAACATACCTAAGAGCTCTTCTGTTACCTCTGTGGTAACTTGCAATAGGCTTTAAGCTTTAAGTGACTCATCAAATCCATGGGGCCTGAGTTGCTCAGAAAGAAGAATATGCAGAACAGCACTAGAAAGACCTGCGACAGCCTTGAATCAACAAGAGCTTTGAAGCAGTGACCTTGTGGTCATCCTGCGTCACAAATTCCAATGGATGTCAAAGCCCTCAGAACCACAGCTAGAGTCCTTAGTCTGACACATCCATTTTTAACTCTTTCCTCTGGTGTCCTACTACCACACTGGTTCAACTTCCTCTCCCAACATTTTTTAAATTTATTTTCAAATTAGGCTTTACATAGTTTTTATGAGATTGATATATTAAAAAAAGAGATTGATTTATGAATATATTCTCTGAATATTTATTAAGAGAAACAAATATACCTATAATCAATAAAAACATTAAGATTTGTTGTTTCTGACTGAATCTATGGTTTCTTGTAGGAACTGTATGTTCATTTCTAAATATTTGAAAATAAACTCATCATCAAAATATAAATGAACACATGTCAAAGATTTTGCTTAAACAATTCACAAGAAACTTAATTGGCAATAAATCACAGTTTATTTCAAAGGCCGACACAAAGAGCAGACGCATTTGTGGACAATTAGAAATGCTAATTGGAATGTAGTCTCAAATGGACTGTGAAATTGTTATCTTATTTCTCCTGTGCTAACTCGAGTGTTCTATCTGATGGGACTGGATTCCACTATGTACATTAACAAAGAAAAGCTGAAAATGCTAGGCTCATTGTGCAGAAATTTGTTCGGGAAGATACTCCTTATGAAACTCTCAATCCCCAACCTCCTTTCCTAATCCTATTGTAAATCTTAAAATCACAGTTTGATATTTCAAAATAATATAGAATATATTATACATGTTCATTTATGTGTTGGATAAATATTTACACACTAGATATGTTGATTGCTTCAAAAGAAAAGAACAGTGAACAACCAGACAAAAATTTTTACTATTCTAGAATTTAAACACAAATTTTCAAATTTTAAATATTGGATATTTAATGTGTTGTTGAGTGGAGAGAAATACTACAGAATAAAGTAGGGAGGTAGGTTCAGTAGATAATTAAATATCGTGTGAGTTGAGGAAGCATGGAACTCTTAAAATTGTGCGGTCCAGGAATACCTTACAAACATCTAAAGGCAAGAGACTGACCCATTCAGATATCCAGGAAGCGAGTGCATGTTTTCCAAACACAAGGACTTCCAGCAAGAGAATGGCTTGTGGTGTTCAAGATACAACAAGGTAGCCAGTGTGAGTAAGGAGAAAAGAAACATTTTTCTCTCCTCAGAAATATTGAATATAAGACTCATTGTCTGACCCTGACATACCATGAACCTTTTTGGGACTATGGCAGACTACAAAAAGAATCAACTGTGAGTGAACAAACAAATGAGGGAATGATTTAATTTAATTTGCTTTTTCCAGTACAGTTCATAAAATACTAGTAACGTGAGTTTTGGGAGTTTATATATTTTCCTCTCTAAAATTCAAGAGAAGTTAACATTTTTTAAGTAAAAAAGAAAAAAACCCCTTATTTTTAACAGCTTCTGACTAATTTCTTTCTCCTTATTTTCAGACAGCTTGTTTTAGAGAAAATATTCTTTCTTCTCTATTCTTTTATATTTAAGAATTAAAATTAATGTAATCAAAGAGAGTTGATGTTGGAGAATGTGTATTACTTCTCAAAAGTAGGCCTTTAAAAAAGCCTGATAGAAGTGCTTTGCCAACAATAAGAATTAGTAACGTTAGAGAAGGGGTAAGGGATGAGGTGAGAGGGAACAAGGGAAAAAAAGACTAAGAGGGTGAATATGTTCAAAGCATGATATATGCATGTTTGTAAAGTCCAAGTCAAACGCATTAGTCTTTCACAATTACTATCCATGAATGATTAAATCATTTTCCTTTAACTTAAAATGTGGCCAGATATGTATTAAATCATATAAATTTCATTATTTTTCACTTTGCCAAATTATGAGTCCTTCCTGGTTCCATAGCATTGTTAATGTGCACTGCAGATGAGATAGAATTCTTAAAGCTATTAACATTATTTCACGTGTATTCTATTTATATGGCAATTCATTATTTGAAAATAGTACCTAGACATTTATTCCTCTCTAAACCATGTCCCATTAACTAAGGGAACAAAATTTTTAACAGCTGTATCTTCGTTACTATTCTCTCCTTGCTGGGACAAAATACCTGACACCTAGAATTAAGGAAGGAAAGGTGTATTTAGATTGCAGTTTGTGGAGGTTTCAGTCTATAATCATCTGGCTCCAAGGCAGGGTGGCAGGGCACAGGGGCAACACTTGAAGGTGGCACAAGACAGCAAAAACAGCAAGAGCAAGAAGGGATGCAGAGCAAGCCTCTTTCCCTCCCTTATATTGTAAGCAAGCTCCCCCCACCCAGGGGGCGTGCAGCACTCACACCATCTCAATGCCCTCCTCCTGCACAGGCTCAGGATGATACAAAGTAAGGACCCTGCTCCCTGCTCAGTCACTTAGCGAACCTTCTAAACTTCTCAAGTTGACACAATGAACAACATTCCAGAGTGGGAAGGACATGTCCTCCTCACCCCAGGATGCAGAACTTCGGAGTCACTTAGTCAAGCCTTTAGACTCCTCAAGTTGACACAAGACTTGTACAGTTCAGAAATGAAAGTATTAACTAAGGGGATAAAATCTTTAACAGACAGAAATGCATATATTAGTTTTGTCACATGCTGTATCAGTAGTCTCTCCTTTCATCTCTCATTGTTTCTTTCTCTCCTTTACTCTGCTACAATAACAGATTGTAAGAATATTTTGGGATATTTATATTTATGTCCCTTTTGTTTATATGGAAATGAAGAAAAAGGGAAAGTAAAAATAAGTTTTATTTGATGAAACAAATTTATCTATATGTGTGTGTATATTGTGTACATGTGCACATGACATTGAGCTGTATCATCTTCATCACCACCTAACTTTAATTCAGAATG
The DNA here is from genome assembly GCF_000276665.1 of Chinchilla lanigera. NCBI lineage: Eukaryota > Metazoa > Chordata > Mammalia > Rodentia > Chinchillidae > Chinchilla > Chinchilla lanigera. The sequence goes on along the minus strand of NW_004955426.1, from coordinate 20,413,771 downwards.
CTGAGTAACTTTCATTGTTGACCGTATTTTTCAATATTTAGAAAGAAGTTGGAGGAAGCTACTTTTTCCTTCTTTTTCTCTGTCTCCTAAGTGCTGTCCCTGGCTTCATGTGTAGCTATTTAGTATGATAAATTTTCAGTCAATCCAGTGTATCTCCCAGCATCCCTTAACAGCATCCCTTCTTACCTGTATCCCCTCACTCACTAAAAATTGATAGGTTTTGAAAATTTCCAAACTGTATCTTTAAATATTATCCCACTGGCATTTTTCCATAAAATAGTTTGTTATTTTCTCTTTCCTCTCTCTTCATAAATGTGCTTATCCCAGGTCCTGGAATAGTTCTCATTTTGTCCTGTCCCAGAGGTTGTATATTAACACAAAATTTAGGTGACATAGAGAACAGGATAAATGAGACAGAACTTGGACATCTCTGAGATTGAGATTGTTCATACTGTTTTTCATATATAGCTTGTCAATAATTTGGAAAGAGCAGAGGAGTTTTGAACTCTAGAACCCATGGTTCAAATACAGTATTTGCTCTAACATATACCAGAATTGTGGCCTTTGGAAAATTGTGGCCTCTGTGAGCTTTGGTTCTTCTTTAAAAAAATGGAGGTGACATTCTGGTACTTAACTCCAAAAGCGCTTATGAGAATTTAAAAAGCATAAGTTCTTGTCTTTAAAATCACTATTTCATTTAATTTTTTACCACCTTTGAAACCATTTTTGTGCCAGTTTTACAGATGAGACACTGAATATTCATTACTCATGACAGAATTAGCATTCATTTGTTCATTCAATAAATATGTTTGGAGAGATAAGTAAGCTCCCTTGGGTAGCCTTCCACTCTAGGGAAGGACATGACAGCAAACATGAAGCAAATATGCAAATGAGAATTTTTAAAATGTCCTATTTATTTATTTTGTTTGTCTGTTTGTTTTTGTTTTTTGGTACAGGGTCTCACTATGTAGTTCTGTGGGCTTGGAACTCACTATGTAGCTCGGGCTGTCCTTCAACTCTCCTCAGTCCTTTTGCCTCAGTCTCCCAAGTGCTGGAATCAGAGATGTGCTACCATACCCTGCTACAAATTAGAATATGGAAGTTATAAGTGTAATGAGATAAATAAAACAAGGCAATTAAGAGACAGCAATGGAAAAAGAAAGGAGAGCACAGGGAGTTCCGAAAGGTCCCTGAACAAATGTCGCTCAAACTGAGACCAAATGAAGAGCTGCAGAATGGCAGAGCAAGCAGAGGGAAAAGCCAAACCGAAGCAAAGGACTGTGCTTTAAGTGTGTGCTACAGGTTAGGGGGGTGAAAAGCTGCCTGTCCTACCAGGGAGCCTCCACCTCTGAGCCAGTCTTACATGGCTGTAAAGCTACCAATAGAACGGATGGCTCTGTGACACAGCAGAAGACTCAGCGCTCTTTTGTGACTATAATGTCCTTAGTCATCCGTGTATTTGTTTGCCACCCTGTGGTTTGAAGGCAATGGAAGGGCACAGAAGGTTAGTGTGCCTGTCTTATTTCTTTCATGGCGCTAACACAATAGGAAGCTTCCTCAGTATCAATCTTCATTGGAGAAGTGATCTGTCAGTGAACAAAGCAATCCAAGCTATTGCATGGCTGCAGGGGCATCATAGAGCACATTTTGCTCAGCTCTTTTGAACTCAGCTAACTGGTCTCAGGTTAGAGCAGCAACAAAGCTACACAGATAGATGTTTGTAAGCCAGGTGTTCCTTGACTCTTGCTACTTCCTGTTGCTACGTTTACTTCCTCTTGTGGCTCTGATCACTGTTCCAAGACCTGAGTGTTTTAAAAGTAGTTAGAATTTGGAGGGAGATGTTGGTCAGATTTCTGACCAAGGCTCAAATTAATTTGGTAATCCTCTCTGGTTAATCTGTCATTTACAAGTTTTAGTGTGAAAAATGGAGGATATTCTCAAATGAAAGAGGAAGTATTCACATGTGGATATAGAAAAGGCAGGAAACTGGAAGCCCAAAGAAGATCTTAAGTGCAGCAATAATATAAAACTACGCTGATGTAACATGATTGTAGTGCTTACCAGGCAACACAAAGCTTTACGTTTGAATAGTTTTCCAAGTAAAAGCCCACTGTAGTATGAATGACTAGTTTTCCAAGTGAAAGCCCATGTAGTATGAATGACTGGGAAGCAGCTCAGAACTGATGGTCTGTAAGAATTAGAAAGTAACAAATATAAATTGTATGCTACTTGTATTAGGTATACTTTTCCCAGAGCTTCTGTAACAAAATTTCCAAAATTGTGTGAGTTAAAGGAACAAATTGATTGTCTCACACTTCTAAAGCCTGCAAGCCTGAAATGAAGACGTCTCCCCTGGCAGTTCTAGGCAAGAATCCTCCCTTGACTACCAGTTTTTGGTATTTTCCAGCAATCTTTGGGGATTATTGGTTTGTAAATGCACCGCCCAGATCATACAGCCCATTCTCTCCCAATGTGTCTCCATGGTTTCTTTCCTCTGTGCATATCTAACTACTGTCCATGGTTTCTACTTATAAACACACCAATCATGTTATACTGGGTCCACTCTAATGACCTAATTTTAACTTGATCACTTCTGTAAAGATGCTATTTTCAAATGAGAACACATTCTAATAATAGAGGTGAGAACTCCAACATCTTTTGTAAGAGGAATAAATTCCAGTCTATTGGTTATACTGAGTTGTATTTTCAGTTTTTTAACCTAGATTGCCCAAATAGAGGTTGTCACATTCAACAAAAACTTAGGATGCCCAGTTAAGCTGGAATTTCAGATAAATAACCAATATTTTCCCAAAACAAAGCATGAGACACTTTAAAAACTGTCTGAAACACAAAATCATGTGGGTGACTTATGTTTCATGTAAGACAGGCCCTCATGAACTTTTCATTCTCTGGCTGCTCCTAACTGATGTTCTGCCTCCCTACAAGAGATGCCTGTGCTAAAAGTCTGAACTCTGGATTCTAGCACCCACTGTGCTATAGGTGTTGGATTTAACAGAGGCATTTTCCATCACCAACACTGTTTCTTCATCACTTAAAATAGTAATAAGGCTAGGTGCGGTGGCTTACATCTGTAATCCCAGGTAAGAGGCTGAAGCAGAAGGATCATGAGTTTAAGCCCAGTTTGGGCAACTTAGTGGGACCTTGCCACAAAATAAATTTTTGAAAAAGGGCTGGAGGTGTTACTCAATGATAGAGTGCTTGCCAAGTGTATGTGAAGCCCTGGATTCAAATCCCAGTATGGCAAAAAAGGGTGTGTGTGTGTGTGTGTGTGTGTGTGTGTGTGTATGTGAGAGAGAGAGAGAGAGAGAGAGAGAGAGAGAGAGAGAGAGAGAGAGATGTTTGTCTCTCCTACTTACTTAAATTATGGTTGTGATGTTCAAACATAACACAGGAAATGAACACAATTCTGAAATAGTCATGTTATCATAATGAAGAAGTTTTTATTTGTATAGCTTCCAACTGTGTAGCTTTCTGCCTTATTCTTTGCTGTGAATTCCATCACTACATATCAGCAGGTGGTGTGTAGGCACCTCCCTCCCTTCCCTGTAAGAGAATGAATGGTCTGCTTCTAGAACCATTGCCACTGATTTATGCTTCACAGGACTGAAGAATTAAAATAAGAAATACTGGCTAGATAAGTGACTCCCTGAGTTGATAACCAGGACTCTGCTTTTAGGCCTCTACTCTGAAATATAAAAATATTTTTCCACCAACATATTAATACATCTCTTCCTCTGAAAATGAATTAGTGTTTGTGTACCAGTAGGCAAAATAAAATCACTCTTTAAATTTAAATTCACAGAAAAGTCTCATTACAAAGAAAAAAAGGAGGAAATTAAAAGGATCCCTGAAATTCTGAGTGTCGCAATCACAGTCATTCATTAACACACTGCAACCAATTCTAGAGAAAATTTTCAAATAAGAACTGAAATAATTACTCATCCTTGCTAAATAAATGCTCAATATGGTTGTTATTAAAATGAAAATCTGTCGTTTCTGTTTTGACTCTGAGGGCCCGTAAGTAAGAAAGCCTGACAGCTGCTTTAAATCCATGCACCTAAGGAGGAAAATTATATGGTTTATCCAATAAGAAGACTGGCTTGTGTTTTAAATTCTGTCCTTAAGGGGTGTCTTACAGATGTTAAAAGACTTTCCTGCATTTATTTAAAGCAAAGTGCTCTTGTCAGAATTTACAAAAAGTACCATAATTTGTAACAGTAATTTTAATAGATTGTTATTGTCTATGTAGCATTTCAGGATATTTATCATTCAATGAGATCCCTAAATGAATTATTATATGTACGTAAGTGTACTTACTATGAGTGAATCAATATAGGGCTTATGTTTGGATTGTACATTTAAGTAGTGTGATGGATTGACAACTGCTGGTCAATTTATAACCCCCAGCTGAATTGAGTAAGGATGGTGCTGGGTGTGGGAGGCCCACTTGAGGACTGTTGCCAGCAGTATAAGAGGCAGAATTGCGGAAGAAGAAATTAGGCTGTTGGGAACAGAGAAAAGCTGTTGGGAGCTGGTAGAAGCTGGAAGGAGCTGTTGGAGGAGCTTGTCATGCTGCTTTTCCTGATGAACATGGCTGTTTTCATCCTTTGAGGAGCTCAGGACCTTGTTGGCACTGAGAATGCCTCAGTTCACTTTGGGGGAGCTCTGGCCCTCACTCTGAGCATTGCTATCTGGCTCCGGAGTGGAAGATGGTAAAGTGCCAGTTTCCTGGAGAAGCTTGCTGCACTGGTTTTCCTGATGGGAACTCAGCTGTCTTCATCATTGGAGGAGTTTAGGACCTCATTGATGCTGAGGATGGCTGTGGTACATTCCGGGGGAGCTCTGGTTCTTACTTGAGCATCGCTTCCTCTCTCTAGTGTAGATCCCTCAGCCTGCTAGTATAGGTCCTTCATCCCATTGGCACAGACTTTCTGGATCCCACCACTGACCTTTGGGCCTTCCCAGTGCAGATCCATGAAAAAGACCTGCATGAGACGTTGTCATGGGATCTGGGTCTCCAGTTGGGTTCATGGGAGACATTGTTATGGGCTCTAGGTCTTCAGCCGGACTCATGCAGGACGTGTTCACAGGATCCAGGCCCACAGCTGGATTCTTTGGTGGTTAGTGTGTGGACAGATTTCCTGGACGTTCTTGTATATGATTCTTTGGGTGACTATTATAAATAATCTTATAAAATATGTGTCCTGTATTACATTATTTCCCTTACAAATATCCCCCACACCAACACAAGTAGTTTACTGTCAAGTGTTATACAAAACCATTTAACTTTTTGCTTTTATGAAACATTCATTTATCTTCTGCCTCCTGTGAAGCTCTTGTACACTATTTGTCAATGTGTGTAGTCTATACCTCTAATTGTAGGTCATGAAAAGAACGAATTCTATGATATTGTCAAGGACAGCAGTGTTCAAATATTTATTTTGTCTAGAAAAGCTAACTTCTTGTTTTAACTGTAACTTGGAATTCTAATTAAAATTTTCCTTTTTAATTATCTCATGTTTAATTTACAATGTAGCCTCAAGGCACTGGTATTTTTTAATAGTGATGCTATAATAACCAGTGACTGCTCTTGTTTCCTACTGTCCATGCCACAGAGATGGAAGATAGCTATAGAGCTAGAAAGTCTGTGGGGAAAAATAGGCCTGCACACTTCGGCTCTCCCACTGTGGACACGGAGCTCCCAGCTGAGAGGAGGCTAGAAGGATGAGGGCCCATCTGCCAAGAGGATGCCCTGTGAAAACACACCCACATATGAACCCCAAAAGTTTCCACTATCTGAGAACTCTAGGTGGCTTTCCACAAACTCAGAGTTCTTAAACATCGACCAGAGAATGAGCTTGCAAGAGTAATCTGAGTGTGATATCCTTCGCTTTAGTACTATTTAGAGATATTTCATTCTTAGAGTGTCGTATCTATTTTTTTTCTTTAGGTTTGCATGTTCTATGACAGATGACAATGTATTGGAGCTATAACAGAGCTAAAGCAGAGAATGCATGCCAGTAAAGGATATCATCATATTCTTTGAAGTAAATCATTTGCTACTCTCAGTATGTCAAACTCCCCCCATTCACTATCTCCTACTTTTGCAATAAATAAATGAACATTGCAAAACACTTTCACATTGTTTATCTTCTATTTTTGTGTCCATTTTAGAATTGAGGAATATGAGTCTCAAAGAGGCAGGGCGACATTCCCAGAATTACACAATTGTGCTGAAAACATACCTTCCACCCAGATATTTGACACACGGCCCAGCTCCAACTTCACACAGAAGTTGCATTCTTATTTCCTCTGCTGTGAATGTGTAAGTGGTTCAGAAAACTCTGGGAATGAAAAATCACTATAAAATCTTGATGTCAACTTACCAATTCATTTCTTTCAAAATTCAAATCACTATAGTTCCCCCCACCAGGAACCATCACTTACAGTAATTATTCACAGAAAACTATTTATTTGAACTTACTCTGGTATAAGGATTATGGAAAGTATTGGGATCTATTTATGACTGGTCAAGATATAAGACATGTATACCCCTAGCCTTATAGACTCTGCAGACTGTGGAGGGAGATAGTTATGTGAGTAATTCCAACACTACACAATGTCATCAATTTTATAAGGGAAGTATGAGGTACTGCTGAGAGGTTGTTATAGGACCCCATACCATCACTAATGCAAGCAGCATTTATAGGGTGGTTTTTGCATGACAGGCATGGTGTTACTGGATTACAAGTGTTATTTTAATGAATTCTTGCTCAGGCTTATGCTGTCCTAGGTGAAGAAAATGAAACACTACGAAAAGTTAACCCATGTATGAGTTTCAAAGAAAAGCAAAGCCCAATTCAACCAGGCTATGTGGTTTATGTCCATATTTCCATCTATTTCCATTAGAACTATCTCAAAGGAAAGGTTAAAACATTTTTGTTACCAAGTTAGCACATTTTTTTCCAGGGGACACAAAGTGAAAAGTAATGATTGACTTGAAATAAAATTTATTGAAACAGACTTTTTACAAAACTGAAATAAATTCCACAAGAAATGTAACAAAATTTGCCGAGGGAACAAGTTTATCTTAATATTCCAACTGACCCAGTAGTTGAATCTAAGGATTTGGTTGTTATGCTCATTCCTGTTATGCTGATGCATAGTTTTTCTCTTCTGTAAATCAAACAGGAGAGTGAAAATCAACAAATGGTATCACTGTGGCCATAGAGGACCTGGGAGGTGGAACCTTCGTGTTTTGTTACTTGAGAAACACCTAAACTTCAAATATATTAAATCTTCCCTCTTAGCATGCTGATCAGGGGCCACTGATCAGCACACTGAGTGATATATTTCCTCATTTCTTTCAAATCTTTTCTGAGTTTCATTTCTCACAATTAAAAAAAATTCACATTTTCACATTGAACAAACTTTCTGCTTACATTGGTTATAAAGCTTTTATATCAAGTAAGTCATTATTCACTCATTGGGTAGGCCATGATTTTTCTTGTGGAAACTTAATTCTGATTATAAGACATTGTGGGCAAACCAGAGTTAAAGAAGGGTGGCAAAAGTGTTTAGCAACAAGAGATACCATTTTTATTTTGCTTTGCTTTGTAGTTTAGAAAAGGAAATTGCATTGCTTTTGAAAATAAATGTGGTTAAATTGTAAACCATGCCACTTCTATTCTGACCTTCAACTGAAACTCCTTTTGTCGTGCTCAGAGCACACATAGTGCTGTCTAAAATGAATCTCAAGCAATATACATAGAACATTTATCCCAGACGTATTAGTCCATCAGAAATGTCCATTCCAACCTCTTATCCTAACTCTATACCTCTACTTCCTGTCCGAAAGAGTTGAAGTTAATTGATAAATTTAATCCAATCTTTTTGGAAGGAACACAAAAGGGGACAGAGAGGGAAACAAACAGAAGTTTAATCAAAACATTAGAATTTTCATCCCAGTTCTAAAATCTGGGTGACCTTCGGCTGTGGTTTCTCCTTTCTGGTCCTTTAATGGTTCATACAAATTGTGAGATAGACCTTCTCTGGGTCTGTTCCAACTCTGATATGATATATTTTCTAAGCCACTCTCCTGTAATGGATCTAAGCCTGCTTTTGATACATTAGAATTTTTATTATTGGTTCATCTGATATTAAAATGGTTTTGAATCCATATTTGGTTAGGCTGAATTCTGAAGGAATGAATTAAGGTCAGGGTTATGGGGACATTGCTCACCCTAGAAGGGGTTGTGGGTGTTTCCAAGCTGGGACAGATAAACCTATCTGGTCATCTCAGCCATTACAGTGTAACTGTAGAGGACAGACACAAACCAGAGCCAGATACTCCCAGATCATCATACTCTCATCATACTCTCAATTAGCCACAGCAGAGCCCTTTGTCTTAAATTAGTTTGAAGTCTGTCAGGGGAATCCAAATTACACAATGGCAGTTGTTGGGAGAAAACAATTAAAAAGTCACTCAGCAATACCATCGTGTCCTTGCAGAAAGCTTTGACAGGCAATACTCAAAAGTCTGAGAGAAATCTTTTCATTTCTGTTGCCTTCAGCAATAGCTAAGGTACTTCCCTACGATAACACCTTGTGTGGAGCACTGACGTGAGACAGCATTTCTTCTAGTGCAGCTCTGAGGAATCTCAAGTGAGATAAATAAGAATCTCAAGTAAGAGCTTTTTTCTACACTTGAGAGCAAGTAAATAAATAAATACAAACAAATTTTGTTTTGTTCATCACAGCAGGTAGAGAATATATTGATATGTCCAAGCCATATAACAAATATAACCCAAACAAACATCCTCAATTACTTTTGAATGCTTTCATTCTAAAGGTTTCCATCTTACCTAGTAGGCACTTGGTGGAGTCTTGCTATCTATTAATTTCTTGTTCTAATTACTTTTGGCAAGTCAGTGCTCTCAGAAAATGGAAAACTGCTTTCCACCATGGTTTGGTGGTTAAGATTCTGAATATAAATAAGCACAGCCAATATCATCCCTGAGCTTTCTAGAAATGGCCTAAGAGAACAGATTTGGCTGAGGGAATCCCAGTTCCTCCTGTCAGATTATAATCATCCATTCTTGACTTCATTTCTGGTATAACTATTTTGAAGTTTCACTGTTTTGAGCTGCAGTTATAAAAATTCCAACATGAAACTTACTCTTTAGTAATTAAGAAAGTAGAATCACAATTTTTAGTGATGGAGATTTAGTGCGGGCAAAATGAAGATAGCTGGGTAACAGACATGCCCTCCTTCAAAATGCAATTCAGTGAGTCAGCTGAATTTGTTTCCTCTGATATTTCCAAAGAACTGAGATAGACTTATTTTGCGTCAGTTCCTCACTTCATCAACTGATGATAGAATCATATCTTTGACCCTAAAACTCACACAAGCACTAGACTTAAGATATTGAATATAGTCCCAGTGAAAGTCCAGTTGCTGCCATTGACATGTTGAGGGTAGTTTCTTCAGAAAGTATCTAAAAACTAAAGAAAGTAGACAGTTGTCATGTGGATTCTCAGCAAACCTGTTTTAACGCAGAAAGAAGGAGGGCACTATGGGTTTCAGAGTAGCCTCAAATTTGAGCTGATGTCCTATAATCAATAGCAGATGGCATGTGGACTCTTCCTGAAATATTTGCCATGTTTAGATAGAAAAAGCCTTTAAAGATGAGGAGGTGTGGATCACTGGATCATGAAAAAGCCTGTAAAGATGAGGAGGTGTGGATCATGTCTTGCAATATGGAATAAGGAAAAAGTTCAGAGAATGCATTTCTATGCACTAGTGAAAGGTGAAGATGTAAGAAAAAGCATCTTGAAGTGGTCTTCAATCTCTGCATTTGTGTTTTTGTTTGTTTCTTTTCTATTTAATTGATTGTTTAAAATTTATGTCCACCTCATTTTCCAGCATTGTAAATTATGAGAATGGTTCTGAATCACGTCTTCCAGTTTTGCACAGTTTACAGAAAGAATTATAAGGGCTACCCAGTCAATCAACTAGCTCAACCTATTTACCTACTGTCACAAAGCTCAATTATTTTGATCAAAATTGCATGCCTATATCTGGTAATTTGAATGACTACTTTGAATATAACAATATGCAATATAACAACCATTGTTGATTTCCTATGATCTTGTTTTGAAATCCTGCATTATTTTAATGATTTTTTGTTTTTTATTCTCTTTAAAATAAAAAAAAATGTGATGATACGTTACTTCTGGGAAGAAGTCATAGATGACCTAGTGATTTCAGCCTCATGGTCTTTCTCTTGGATTTGCACACTTGGAGAAACTAGTTACCATGTTGGGAAGACAATCAGACTTCCTTCTGGAAATGCCTCTTTGTGAAGAGCAAGTGAAACCAAGAATCAGGAATTGAGGGGTCCTGCTAATGAAATATGAGTAAGCTTGGAAGCAGGTGCATTTGACCAACCAATTCTTGAATGACCACACTCTTGTCCAATACCTCAGTCTTAACCTCATGGAAGACCTTGAACCAAAATTACCCAGCTGAGTTGCTCCCTAAAGCTGACTTTTAGAAACCAAAAGATAAAAATAGATACTGCTTTTGGCCATCAAACTTTGGAGAAATTTTTATGCTGCAGTAGATAAATTAATAAACATTTCCTGGTATCAAATGATTTAAAGTAGTTATTTTATCTTTATTTCCCTAAACCAATATACTCTGAAGTTAATTCTTGTATCTCCTTAAAAAGCAAATTTAGGAAATTTCTTAACCAACTCAATCACATATACAATCTTATTCCAAAAATACGATACTAAAAAGATGTCACAGTCGCATTGGTTACAGAAATAGGCTTAAAGGATTATTCTTTGAAACTTGAGCCACACACACACACACACATATACAACTGCAATTTATTGATCTGTTGGTATATATTTTAGCAAGATGTTAAACTGGGATTAAGATCAAAATAAAAAAAGATTTGAAGGTTATCATTTGTGAAATGAAATCACTTCAAGAAATTCCTCAGTGCTTTAATTATTATATATAGAAAAATCTCTGTATCCCTCCTCTACAGATTGTTAGCACTTAGAACATTAAGCTTTCCTGCCATTTTTCAGTGCCAGTTTTCTCTTTATTTGAGAGGTAAACACTGAATATGACTCATTCATTGTCACATCTCCCTGGGAAATCCTCAATGCAGCTAAATAAACTGACACTTAGAAAACACTGTGGTTTAAAAATCTGCTCCTACATTTTGCAATATTTTATGAACATGCTGGCAATGCAAGCTTCTGACTGACTGGAGATATCCCACATGGGAAGCATAGCCCTGGGGCCTCTAATTTCAATCCCTCAAGTTGTATGTTGGCCTGAAAATCTCTACAGCCAAGTCAAAGTAACTCTTAATAAGTGTTTAATGATTTGATAAATCAGTCACTGAAATATTTTTTGATGATTCTGCACTGTTTGCTGAAAAGAAAATTGAGTGTATTTTAATCATCATTGCGAAGCTTCCTTCCTGTAGTTTTGTGAAATAATTCCCTAATGAAAATAAATGCCTGGGTCATCAAGAAGATAAGACAAAATAAATTTCCCCATGCTTCTTTCATTTGTTGGCTAAAAGATATTGGCTTTAATAAACCATTCCACAAAGTATAAATACTTCAAAATATATTCTGTGCCATAAACACAGTTTTACTTGCCAAAATTTAAAAATCGTAAGAGAAAATGCCAGTAACCATAAGTTACACAATTTGTGCTCCACTCTTATTTATTCAGTTTTCTTTTTGCCAAATGAGCCAGTCAACAATGGAGGAAGGCAATAAATCTAAGTCAACCCATCAGTACCTCAAAGAAGAAGGGACCTAGCCCGTATGCTCTAGTGACCTCCATATTCGATGTCAGAACACTCTCTGGCCAAATAAAGAAGAGAAAGAACTGCTTGTTCCCTTTATCAATCCCTAAGTACTGTAGCTCAAGGCAGTGGCTACTATAGGTTTATTCTGCAGAGCTTCAATTACTAAAAATGTAAGTTATTTATAAGTTTGATCTTAATTAGTACCTTTTCCAGTGTTTTTCCTGGATTTATTTGTTCATTGCACACCTACTTTGTGAGCAGGGCTCATCTTATTTAAGTTTTTGATGACTTGATCCTTGGAGAGTTAACTGGCTGTAGAGTTTCATTAATCCATGTTCAAGGGCCAGAGATTCAGTCTTCTAAAACATATGTATTATGACAAATTTCTAACCAAAAGGCCACAGATTTTTAATGATGACACTCCAATTCTAAAATGTGCTCAGATGTCTTGTGGTCATAAAATGAGATTTATAACACTGTCTCATAAAATTTTCTACAATTTTAACAGAGGTGTGTTTTTATCCAGTGCACTCTTTACTGCACTATCCAGTACAATTGCTACTAATCGCAAATGGTTTCTGAGCAGTGAAATGTGTTGAGTGCAGCTGAGAAACTCAGTTTTTAATTTCAGTTCATTCTGATTGAAGTCATATGTCGTGTTGTTTAGCAACAAAGATATGCTCTAAGAAATGCACCCATGAGCAACTATGTTGTAAGAATACTAGGAAGTCTATTACATAAATCTGGATGGCATAATTCATTGCTTATCTGGGTTAGATAGTATAGTCACCATTGCAGATGTTGTGCATCATTGACTAAAATACATTTTTATATGGGGTACGACTCTTAATTTAAACTTGACTACCACACTAGATGGTATAAATGGAGTTTTGTAAATAAGTGTCTTTAGCCTTGTGAACTAGAGGAGTTGCAAAATTGAAAATGTCTGAGAAAGGCTAAGTAGAATACAATCCCACCCAACAATCTCTTGTCTTAAGCCTGTAAATTGCAAGAAAGGTGTAGCAGTATCTATGCAAACCAGGAAATCTATTTGACTAGCTCTCAGTAGCCTTGGCTTTCCCATGCCTTTCAAATGTTATGTTTGTATGAGTTGATATCCTCTTTTAGAGTCTGCAGAGAATTTTAGAGTTATGGAGATCTCAGCTCATGCTGAGCCATGAATGCATGACTTGATGCTGCTGAAATGGGCTCTTATCCAATGCACCTGCCACCTATAATTATGACTTTGTTTCCTTCACTTTGCTAGTTATAATATAGCTGATCAAAATACTTATAATCCCTGCACTGTGGGAAAGGCACTCAGTTTTGGTGTGAAAAGTCTCCTTTCCTTAACCACTAAGAAATTCTGATGCTTTCTCTCCACTTTTCTGGTATAGTTATTCAAAGGGGCATTCGTGAGTAAGTGTGGAAACCATCAGCAAAGACCAAAAACAATTTTTAACTGTTCACAATGGAAAGACATTCATTTTAAAAGTAAGTTCTATGCACCTTTATATTTCCATATTCTTATATTTGCACAGTTTAATATTTTAAATAGTGCCCACAGGGTTAGCTCTTCTGAATGAGGACGAATGGATAAGTAATATTTCACTACATTTTTGAGGGTCCAAATTTACAAATTGGATGTTGGGGGATTACTAGGCCCTTTATGAAATGATGGATTATATTTAAAAGCATCTGTGTCCATTCATTTACATATAAATGCGCATAAAGTTTATATAAATATCTGAGCCTAATTTACTTGTTTCATATTCTCTAAGGTTCTGGGAAATTGCTTACACCTACTAAGAGTGATAGAAAGGGGAGAAAAAACAATGCCCAAATTACATTGTGTTAATGAAAATAAAAACTATTATTAGAATCATAGAAATTCACAAAAAATATAGAAAAATAACTTTATGCAAATGACAAATTTCTGGTTTTATCCAATATTTAACAGGAGTGCTATATTGTTTACATGTTATTTTATGGAGAACATTCATCTTTTCTTGCTTAAGAAGTGAATGTAGTGTCTAAGGTGAAAGCATAACATCTTTGAGCTGTTCTTCCTACCCTGGCTGCCAGACATAGCTATGTCCTACCCCTTCCTCTCCTTTCTCATCAGTAGGGTCAGGCTTAGAGGGGCACCAAGATGCCTTCAAGCAGGTAAGGAATTCTGTCTGACAGCTTGATCTGAAGCTTCAGTAAGCTGCTCAACTTCCTCCCCAACATCCAGACCCTTGCTTACACCCTTGCCTGACTCTTTAGCTGGCTGCACTTGTGCCTGAGATTTGCAGTTTGTATTCCAATACCTTTTTGCTTTAGTTTCTCAAGTTCTGGCACATTATTCTTCCTTGGATTATTTTGTCTACCGGTTCCTTCTTGCTTTAGGTGAAGTTCATGAATGCAACACTTTCTCCACTTTACACTTGAGTTTCTATACTTATTCATTATAATTATTTGTTTACATTTTCTGGACTTACGAGTGTTAAATACAAAGTGAAATGCTGTTCAGAGAGATGAAGTAATCACCCGCAAAGCAACACTGTAAGTAAAGGGAAGATGGCTGGGTCTATGGTCTTACTTACATCCCAACATGTTTTCTGCCCTAGGCCTTGGTAAAATTCCAGCACTGAGAGCCACAATCTGTACTGACAGCAGGGAGTTCACTTCTCTGGATTGCTGTCCTACAGCCCCGTCTTTCCATACCATCTTCAGTAAAGACACCACATGAAAAGCAGAAAACTAAGACAGCAATATTTACCTAAAAAGTTAAAGACATAATAAAAGAATAAGCTTGGGTTTACAATCCATAAGCATAACAAAATCTTTTACACACATTTGTGGTTTATTAAGTGTTATTTCTTGTATGTAGATGTCCCCCCAAATCCTCATGCACTCATAAATGAAGATTTTCAGAGCTGGCTGGATTCAGAGCTGTGACGCTGGCATTAAGGGTATGTGGTACTAAATTAGTCCACTGATTGGTTTACCATAGTTCTGGGTATGAATAATGGAGAGGCCCATCCTTGAGTGTGGGTGGCACCTTGTAGCCTGGATGGGATAAAAGAGAAGTGGAGGTTTGTTTCACTGCTGCTTCACTGCTGCTTCTGCTTGCTGCTTTGCTTTCTCTTGCCTTCTTTGCCATGGACAATTTCTCCTCTATAATGTCCCTCTGCCATGCCACCCTGCCTTGGAGCCAGGTGACTATGGAATGAGACCTCTACAAATGGTGAGATGAAATACATCTTTCTTCCTTTAACTTTCTGATGTCACAGGGGGGCTGGAGATTTAGCTCAGTGGCACAGTGCCTGCCTGGCAAGCACAAGGTCCTGAGTTTGATTCCTGGTACCAGAAAAAAAAAATTTCTGATGTCATATATTCTGTTTCAGCAACAAGAGAAGTAGCCAAGACATTCAGGAAGCAGCGTAAACTTATGTAGTTCTACAAAAGGCTGATTCCAAACATTTCTAACATAAAATATTTTCATAATCAAGGAAGAGTTTCAACTTCTGTTGATTTAATAATTTAATTGAAGGAAATGTGATGATTGTGCTTTTTGTTTTACCCAATCATAAGCAATGTCATTTAGCTGAATCATCAGAATCATGAGACCAACTAAATGCTTTGGCATTCCTAGGACAGCATTCCCTTTACCAGTGGGCCATACTAGACTATCTGTCCCTTGAAAAAGTGCGTATACTATTTAAACATCCTATCCATCTCTTTGTGAGTATTTGAACATTCCAATCTGGAAGGTTCATGTACTCTGAGCTATCCTGCCAAGCCACATTCACAGGAGAACTGATTCAAAGAGTGTACCTTAAGTCTGTAAGTCTTTCTTTCTATGAAATTGTGAAAACCAATTATAATATCCATTGAACAATGGACACCCTAACTTAAAGAATACACTAAGTGATCTCACTCATTCATTAGAACTATGTATGTAGTGTTGAGCAGAAGTAATAGCTTACTTTACCTCACTAAATAGTGTCTAACTAACAGAAGTGAAAAATATTAAAGAAGTTTGCTCAGGATTGAGAAATGAAATTAAGAGACATTTGGATGTATTGGCAGGAAATTGGTGTCCAGACTGTATGTGTTGGGCCTTTCTAAGTTCCACAGCTGCTTCACACACCAGGGGCAGAACAGTGTGACCACAGTTTCTGCTTTTGAAATGGGGGTTAGGTAATATGAAGAAGATGGTCATGTCACGGTGTTTGATCTGCAGTCTGTTTCAGTGTACAACAAATATCAAAAAGTCCCCTGGTCTGCAGCTGCTATTTTTGCTTCTTTCTTTATCAGAAGCCTCAATTGCTGTAAGCTGAGAGGATCAGCAAAAAAATAGTGTCTACAGAAAGGTAGAGTAGTATCCAAAGGCATCCACACCCACCAAGAGAGGAAAGGTGGTACAAAGGGAAGGAAGTAAGTAAGGAGGGAAATAAGGAAGGGATGAAGGAAGAAAGGAAGGAAGGAAGAAAAGAAGGACTACAGGAGTCCTTCGGGCATCACTCCAACTCATTAGATCTAGACAGAAGAAGAACTGCTTTTAAAAGCTCCACCTTGGCAAGACTACCACAAGGCCGTTGTTACCTCTGATATTGCTGTGGAGTCAATCTAGGCTGAAGTGGAAAATATCCAGCAGTGCCATGGCAACAGCAGACTGCTTCAGGAGTGGAGGGAAGGCACTCACTCCAGCAGGCCTGGCTGCAGGCTGGGAGAGTGTATACCTCCACACCCATGAGCGGGGCTCTGAGGACATGGCTGGCTCCGGCTCCTTTTCTCTGAGGACACCCTCCATTAGGGAAGACAGCAAAACAAGCCACAATTAGACCGACTGCATACACAGGGCTCAGGATAAGAGCGCAGGCAAGTGCACTTGTGATACTTATTTCACAATGAGCAGAGCTCATTCCTGCACTGCAATATGACAGTTCACCTTAGGATGTCAGAGAAGGAGCATCAGGCAATGCTACTGTGATACTGACAGGACAATCGTCCAGGAAGGTCCTACTGGGAACTCTCCTTCCCTCCCTCCCAAATATTAGCACCTGATTCAATGTAGCTACTGAGCAGGTTTTTTTCTTTAACATAAAGTTTTTGTATATCTTCTTTCAACTATTCCCTCATGAAGCTTGACCTTCCTCTCTTTTCTGTCCCTGCTTCATCACCCACCTCCTCTCATCAAATTCCTGGTGATGACAATAATATATAGCACCACTTAAGGTACCAGAATAAAACAATTGGATAGAATCTTTAAAAGAGTTTAACCCAGGGTGGCAATGGGCAAAGACAAATATGAAGAGCAGAGAGATCTATAAATTTTCTCTTTATCTACTACATTGTCACTTCATAGTCAATTAGATTTTTCTAACATTAAATTAAAGCAACATCAATTTCAGTCTTTCTCTGCCTCACTCACTCAAATTCCAGGAGTCATAAGGAACCATTGTTATTACCTGTATTTTCTATATCTTCATAAATGTATATAAGAACAGTGCATATGGATATGATATGTCTTGATGTCTTCAAGATGTGTATGAAAACGCTGTTGACCTATTGTAACTGCAAGGTGTCATACACGTTGTATCGCAGTAAACCAAAATACATATCCTTACATCAGAGAAAGGCTGTTAGTTGTCCCTTGATATATATTCTTTTTTTTTTTTTTTTTTTTTTTTTTTTGGTTTTTCTCTGGTACCGGGAACCGAACTCACGACCTTGCGCTTGCCAGGCAGGCACTTTGCCGCTGAGCTAAATCCCCAGGCCCCCCTTGATATATATTCTTCGCTTCTCCCACAGAGTAATAGAAATCTCAACTTTTCACCGGGCACAAAGCCACTTAAAATAGAGGCCACTTGGCCTATCTTCCTATGCAGTTAGATATATTCATATTACTAAATTTGGGCCAAAGGAATGAGAGCAGAAGTTATGAAGTAAATTTCAGGTTAAGTCTTTGAAGGACAAAGCTTGACTTTCCTGTCTGTATCTCCATCCTGCTTTTGAAAACACTTTTATTGATAAACTATGTGAGGCCAAGTAGGAAAAATCAATACCCTAGGGATAATAGAGCAAGAATATTTCCAATAACCTCATGGAATACACCCACTACACAACCCCTGAACCGTCTACCTCTGAGTAATATACAGGAAAGAAATAAAATTCTATCTTTTTAAAGCCAGTATTACTTTGATTTAAATATTTTCAGACTGTTAAACCTCAAAAGTGTAATTATATTTGAGTCCTCCACTATACCAACCTGGTCCAAAAACTTGGGGCTTTGTGAACAATGTCAGAGATTGCCTCAGGGTACCAGAAATCTGACCCAAGTAGCCAAGAATCAGTAAGAGCTGAGCTTCTAATGAGGCAAGAGGGATACTGGTCCCAAATTAGGAAATCAAATAGGGCAGGTCCAGGTCCAGTCTGACCAATTCACACAAAGTAGAGAGCCCTGGGGAGAGTACATGCAGGCTTTCAGACTATGGGAGGAAGGGGCATGTAGAGTTGCTGAGGCGTGTAGAGGCAAGAAGCTGTGTAGAGGAATTCCAATTATGCGAAGACCATGTCTCCCCACGTGAAATGTGGGAATATTTACTAGCTCAAACGTTCTGATCTCCTTTAGACCAAAGAAACCCTGGCTGACAGGCCTGGCTGCATGCCACTGTTCCCCAGCCTTAAAAGCATTTCACCTCTATTTCAGCAGGAAAATCGTGTTCAAGGCAAGTTGCCTCCTTGCAATGAAGCAGAAGTCTAACTGGGTAAGGGAAATCTAGACAATTGGGATTTTCCTGAAATCATTAGGAGAGAAAACCTTGAGCCCATGGTTAAATGGGACCACCTACTATGGTAGCCATCAGCCGTGTGTGTCTACTAAGTATATGAAATGTGGCTAGTCAAAATGAAATATGATATAAAATGAACTCTGAGAGCTTCAAATGAACAAGTGAACAAATTAAAACTGTGTTAAACAGTGACACTTTTAGATTAAATCAAATATATTACTCAAATCAGCTTCTTTTTACTTTATTTTTACTTTACAAGTAAAGTAAATAATAAAATGACACATGTAGCTCACATTATATTCTTATGGAACACCACTGGTTGAAACACATTGATATATAAGTCTACTCCTTCAAGAAAGTAACATATGACCAGTTTGACTGTAGGTACTACCTGTTCCAGTTAGATGAATCCATATATTTCCAGTTAACCCAAACACCTAGTCCTGACAATGAGATTCTGTGTGCCTTCGTGTCTGTGGAGATCATTGTTAAACAAATTCTTGTTCTTTTGAAATTGTCAAGAAGCAGCTCAAGCCAGTAAAAAACTGAAAAATCTACTTAGACTGGAAAGAATGGAGACTTTTTTATATACTGACTTTTCTCATTGACCTAAGTGTTCACTGTGATCTGTTCTACACTTGTGCATTTTATTAGCACAAAGAAAATGTATGCTTATACCTGATGCAACAGGGCAAAGAGTATAGAGAAAATTTAAACTGTTAGCCTTTTTAAAGTAGGAAATATCTTTCTCCTGCTGGCTCCACTGTGAAAACACAAACCGGACATTCAAAAAGTGGCTTGAGGTCCCCTAAGAAGCCATGGTTCATCTTCATTCTGGTAGACAGCTCAATATTTAGTAGAGTGTTTGAAAAGAAGTTAAAAAACACAAGCCTGAAATGTGCTGCTTTACCAATTTGTGTGCACATGACACAGTTAAGTTGTGTAAATTTGTGTGGTCTACAGAAACCAGGAAAAATCCACTTCACTGTGCTGTTGCATGAAATTAAAAGTCCTTTCTTTCCCCTTTGTTTCTCAGCTAAACAGCCTTTTGCCTTGGGAAGAAACCACTGTCATCCAAGTCTCCAGTGGCTTCTCATTTCCAAGCTGAACGTCCAGTATTCCCAAAGAAACACCCTTCCTTTTGGCTAAACAGTATATTAAACAATTAATTAATTATATAATACAGGCTACAACCAATCTTGTTTTTCTCATGTTCTTTTCTCTGGACTCCTTTAAATTTTTCCACATAAATCTAATTCTTTTAATTTCTGCTGGGATTTATGTTTTTAGAATGACAGAAAGAAAAATAGTTTTCAGTTAAATTAAAACCATGGGGTCTCATGGAAAGCATAGAAATAAGGAAGACAGGCGTGCCAGATGTTACACCAACTACTATATAAAATATAAAGTTTTGGGGAAAGAGGAAAGTCGATCAAGATGCATTGCCATACAGTTGCCCATGCAGTTCCAGCCCCTGCATGCTCTCCTTGCCTCTGTTGTAGGGTGAGCTTTGGGAAGATTCAGTAATTCTGCCTGCCCATCTTGCTTGCTCTGATCAGATGTGCTCTCCTGTCCCACTTCCCAGTTTCTGATCTATCAGAAGAAAGATCTCACTTGTACAGATGGTGTCAAGTAGACAAGCTTTTCCATCCAGTTTGACTTCACAGATCCCTTTCCTTGTTCTGTATAATCCTGTGAACCACATTAGGAATATTTTAATTATCTTTTTTGCAATGAAGGTTATTAAACACAATTGAACAAAAATCTTCCACATTTAACAAATAAATTTGCAATTGATATTTTTATGATATATAAGAACATTAAAGTGACATTTTCACAGATAATTAGAGACTCATACAATTTAATGTGATTAACCAGTTAAGAAAAATGCATGATTTATTGACAAATTCATTTTTAAGGCTTTCCACGTCTTTGGCTTTAATACCTAATATAAATCTAAGTTCAGTGGTTTGATTATACTGACATTGAGAAAAATTCTACCATACTCTTGAGTTATTTTCTTTTGTTTTATAAGAAAATAACTGACTTGTTTTTATAATGTTTACTTTAGATGACTAGATAAAATAAAATAAAATTTTTAATCATTTCTATGTAAATTACCCATTAAAGACATAGATAATGTTTACTATTTACTATTGAATGAAAATTCAAATCAGATTTATTTATCATAATATTTTTCTCTCTCTAATGTAGGCTTTTAAAATATTAGGGGGGATTTTGTATTTTTGTACTAGTTGATCAAATAAATAAAACATATCTATTCAAAGTTATTTTAAGGTGAAGTTATAGAATTGTGATAATTTTTATATTACATATTATTTCAACCTTAATAAACCTAATTTTCCTGAGTTTATATGCATAAATTCAATAATATATTACTAAGAACATAATAAGTAGCTTGAAGCTATAAATCATAGATTCTTGTTTTCAGTAATGTGGCAGATTACACATCCTGAGTGAAATGACTAAAATGCTAAGGAATACTTAAAACCATTATTTCACATGAATTGCCGAGCTGTTACAAAAGTGAGGAGTCTACTGATCTTGCAAGACAAAGTTTAATACATACTTTTGTTGGAAAGTGGAGAAGGTGGAGAGAGCTTAGCCCTGGAGTTTCTTCTGAACCATGGAGACCGTGAGCTTCCATTTGGACTTGGCTGTCCATGTAGGATACACAGTATGAGACAGTCATTCTCTAGAAAATCTAAGAAGTGAACTCCACGTAATTCTGGAATGTTACAGGATGACACCTTCAGTGTGAAGTTAAACAAACAAACAAACAAACAAAACCCACTGGTGTATAAAAGAGGACGACAAGGATTTATCTCAATCTAGGTACCAAGAAAAGGAAAAAGTTCCTGTAATAATTCATTTTTCTAAAATGGTCTTTATACATATTTTGTTTTGAATTTATGTTTTATGGTCCATAGACTGAAGTGGATAATTCAGGTTAAGTGTTTTTGGCTTTAGCTATGGATGAAACAATGGTGTCTACTGAGTATTATGAAAGCTTTCTTACATATCCCAGCAAGCCTTTAATTGGGCAGTATTATGTGACTAATTCTGACCAGTTGGCTCTGAATGTAAAAGACATGAATTATTTCTGAGCACAGTGGTAGAGCTGATGAGGCAAGACTAAAAAACACATGTGTTCCACATAAAGAAGCTACAAAATGTTGGAAATTCAGTCATCTTCTATGGAAATCACATGCCACAAAGAGTTCCCTGAACTTGCAGCAGACTTCACATGAACAGGAAACCAATCTTTGTTGTGTCAAGCAACTGAAATTTGGGACATGTTACCCTAACCTAACTACGGAGTACATTGCCAGGGTGATTCATAGTAGATACAACTAATCTCAGAAAGAATTAACCTGAACCAGTACTGAGAAACACTACAGATAAAAATCTAGGAACATGGACAATTCAACAATCAAAATAAAAGAACTACAAAAAAATCACAATGAATGAAATGCAGATGAAACAACTGTTGATAGAAACAGACCTCTAAAACTTTAAGTATCATAAACATACAACACACAACAGGAAATAACATTACAGTAGTCCTCTTTTATCCACAGGAAAATATTACAGGATATTCCTCTGATATCTGAAACCACAGAGAGTAATGCACCCTGTATACACTATGTTTTTTCCACGTATGACAATACCAATGACAAAGTTTAATTTATAAATTAGACACAATAAGAAATGAATAGTAGTGACTAGTAATAAAGTAGGACAATTATCACAATATTCTGTAATAAAAGTTATTGCAAATATATTAATTAATTCCAGAATTTTTTGTAATATTTTTACAACTGTTGACCATGGGTGTGCAGACAAGGGAGAGAGTTAAGTGTCATGCTGTATTTAAGACACGAAAGCATAGTGAGAAAATGTAACCAGGGAATAAGAATTGTATAATCTATGAAGGTTAAAAATGATTTAAATAGAACTAGTAGAAATAAAATATAATTAAAATCACATTCTTAATGGATTAGACAGCAAGTTATAAATAGTAGAAGAAACAGATCTGAAGACAAATCTAATTTAAAAAATACAAGATACAGTCAGAAAATATGAAAATATGAAAGGAGTTTGAGACACAAAATAAAGAAGATATAACATATTTAATTAGAGATTTAGAAAGAGACAGTAGAATGTGCAAAAAGTAATGTCAAATAATTGCATACCCATCCTTAGAACCTTTGAGCCAAGTAATTCTCTAGCAGGACAGACACACCCTAGGTCCATCAGGTGAAACTGCAGAATGCCTCAAAGAAAGAGTGCTTCAAAGCATCCAGAGACAGTGAACAACTTAGGGAGGAGGAGAAGCAGTAATAGAGCATTCTCAGAAATATATCTGCTGCCTTGATATACTTGCCAAATGAGAACCAGACACCCAGGAAATTTAACTGTCAAATGGAGTGAGAAATAAGTGGATTCCACACAAGAAACCGAGGGTGTTCACTGGCAAGAGAAAGTGAAAGGAAATCTTAAGGAGTACATTAGGTACAGGGAAATTTTGGAGGATCTATGATGGAAGATTAGTGATGTAAATAGAACAGAAAAATATGTAAATATATTGTTAAATATGTGGCTGATACCAGGCAAATATTGACAGAACCCAAACTAATACACTAAAACCCAATACATTGTAAATTTTTAAAAGCCAAAATTAAAATATCAATCAGCAAAAGCTTATAAACTGTAAAGAGAGGTGATCAAATTTGGCTTTTTTATAGAGAAGGCTATTCTAAGACAAGGATAAAGGTAAATATTATTATATTAATTATATACATAGTTACAGAACATTTAAATTTTAAATGAGCAGAAGAAAGAAAATGGAAAAAATCTCAAACAAAAGTAAGGCAAGGAAGAAAGAGGGAAAAAATAAAAAAAGATAAAGTGATACTAACAGGAGGGACCTAGTAAGATGGTAGAAGTTAACCCAAATATACAAGTATTCAAATGGAATTATATGAATTCATTCCTTAGTGCACATCCAAAGAAAATGCTACGTTACACAAAGCCAGGCACTTAAGTGTCCTGAGTAGAATAATAAAAAAAGACAAACACAGTACTGGAAATTTCTCAGGCAACCCATTCCACAATAGAATGAAAAATAAACTACTGTACACAGATACCCTTTCACTTATGATAAGGTTATGTTGAAATAAGCCTATCTAAACTGAACATGCATTTACTAAACCAAACCTCCTGTCTATTATAGCCCAGCAACACAGTACGGTGTAGAGCACTGTTTGTTTCCTCTTGTTTTCCCTCTTGACTTTGTGGCTGACTAGGATCTGTAGCTCAAGCTTTTTCAGCCTAGTAGAGAGGAGCCCACAGTATATATCTAATACTGGAAGATACCAAATTTCAAAATTCAAAGCATAGTTTCTGCTCAATGCTATGCTTTTGCACAGCCATAAAGTTGAAAAATTCTAAATTGAGCCATTATACATCAGGGGCTCTCTCGATGGTATAAAATAGAATCCTGTATGCATTGAAAATGAGCAGCTGACAACTACCTGCGATCGTATGGGAGAATCTCTCAAACATTATGTTAACTGACAGGAGACAAGCACAGAAGGGAATACAGTACGATTCCATTTACTTAAAGCACTAAAGCAGGCAAAACTAACCATGAGGTTAGAGGTCAGGCTACTAGGAGGAAGAGGAGAAGGGAGAAAAAATGTGACCAGAAAAGTGAGGGGCACTGGAGAGACAGTAAGGTTTTATTTCTTTCCTGGTATCAATTACACAATTAAGTTCAGGGGTTTTTTTTTGGGGGGGGGGTGTAACCAGGAACCAAAGTCAGGACCTTGTAAGCCCAAGGCAGGCACTTCTGCCACTGAGCTGTATCCCCAGCCCAAGTTTAGTTTCTAAAAATTCATGAAATGAGACATCCATGATTTATGAATATTTCTGTGTATTTATACAATTTCAGTAAGTTGTTTTAGAAATCCAGCAGCATGTTATTCATAAAAGACATAATTACCATTCAAGAAAACAGAAATGTTAAAAGTCAAAAATGGAAACTACCTGGTAGTAGCTAATTGAATGATTAAACAAAATGAACTCCAGAGCTAGAAAATATTACTAAAAATAAAAACACTCACTGAAAACTACATAAAAGTCCTGAATTTGTACCTAATATAAACTCAAAATATGCTAAGTGAAATTTTACTAGCGCTATTGACAAAGTTGCAAACATAAAATATTTGAGTACACTTCTACCGGCAAGGAATAAAAAAAAAAAAAAAAAAAAGTATAGACCACATAACAGCACAATTTAAAAGTTGAATAGATTCATTGCACCCAACAATTAGAGGATATATGTTTTTCTTAAACATGCACTGAATACTTATCAAAATCAGTCACATATACGGTCATAAAGCTGGCTTTGGAAAATTTTAAGAACTAATCACCCCACATATTTTATTTTCTAGCCAGAAGTTAGTTGAATTAAAAATCAATTTAAAAAGCAACTAAGAATAAATAAGTTTTATTTGGAAATTTAAGATCCACATGCATAATTCTATTCAAATATATAAAAATAAAGAAGTCATCATGCAGTAAAAAAATAATTAGAACAAAATAATAAAAATGCCACACATATGGAAATTTAGAGATAAATTTATATGTTTATATTATACATGAAGACTCAAAATTAGTGAGTTGCAAATATCTCACTAAAGGGTTTAAGGTTTATCCAAAGAGAGTTTACCCAAAGAAAGAAGGAAGAGAAACTGAAAGAACAAAATTTATGAAAGAAAATTCATAGATACAACAGAGATATCAGCAAAGCCAGAAGTTGAATCTTTGAACATGTCAATAATAGATCAATTTTGGGAAAAAAACAGAGCTTATTAAAATGTATTTTAGAAGAAAAATGTCTATAGTTTTTAAAAAATTGAGTAAGACAGGCATGGTGGTAAATGCCCATAAACCCAGCACTCTGGGTAGCTGAGGAAAGGATTATCAGTTTGATTGCAGCCTGGGATACATAGTGACTTGTCAAGATCCAGTATCAACTATTTTTAAAAAGGGGAGGGACTGGGGACTGGGAGCTCAATGTCCATTTCAGAAAAAAAATTGAGGAGGTAGAGAAAT
Source organism: Chinchilla lanigera (assembly GCF_000276665.1). Classification (NCBI taxonomy): domain Eukaryota; kingdom Metazoa; phylum Chordata; class Mammalia; order Rodentia; family Chinchillidae; genus Chinchilla; species Chinchilla lanigera. Next base: position 20,387,982 of record NW_004955426.1, on the reverse strand, counting down.
CCTCCCTTACATGTCTAAAATTACTAGGACCACATAGTTTTATTGCCAAACCCTAACACTGAAGAGCTAGATAACTCCTGACTTATATAAATTCTCATTATGAGAGAGAGAGAGAGGGAATTCCCAAAATCATGTTGTGACCAGCCTAATCTTTCTATTTTACTCAATGAAAAGTAGAAGTACAAGAAAGAAAATTACAAGGCGAGTCTCATTTTTACAAATAGAACAGAAAATTTTATACAAAATATTGGCACAACAAATCCAGTAATAAATGTGAAATGACCATTTTGGATTTATCCCAAGAAAACAGGAGACTGGTTACATGTAATTTGTTGCCTTAATGAGAAAACATGGTTATTTTTCAACAGATGCAGAAAAAGTATTTCATAAAGGAAAATCCATTCACAAAGAAATCTCTCAGCACATTCGGAACTGGAAAGGTGCTTGTTATTCCCTGCCGCTCTCCAGACTGTTCTCTGGCTGTCTCTACCTTGGTCTGGGCTCTGGAGTGCCAGCCTCTGAGGATGGCATCGTTTGGGCAAACTTAGCTACATGTGGGCAAGAAAACTTAAGGTGGGAAGCGAGATCAGTATTTCTTCCTGCTGGGTGCTGAGCTGGCTGTATGACTGCAACTTTTATCCCAGTTCCCAAATCCAGCCCTCACTGTGTATAGTAATTGCAGGTCTAGGGAACATAAACATCTTTCTGTTGTGTACCTAAGCTGTCCTTTATTTATTTCTGTAAACCCGCCTAAGCCTATAGAAATTCCTATCATATATGTTATTAACCTATGCTATAGATTGAATTTTGTAGCTCCCTCAAATTTATAATTTGAAATTCTAGGGGCTGGGGATTTAGCTCAGCGGCAAAGCGCCTGCCTGGTAAGCGCAAGGTCGTGAGTTCGGTTCCCGGTACCGGAGAAAAAAAAAAAAAAAAAAAAAAAAAAAAAAAAAAAAAAAAAAAAAAAAAATTCTAGCCTCTAGGACAGTAGAATGTAAGACTAGAAATAAGGTACTAAAAGAAATAAATTAAAATGCACCCGCCTTTAGGGTAGATGCAAATCAATAATACTACCATCCTTACCAGAAAAGATTAGGACACGGCCATGCCCAAAGCAAAGCCTAAGTGAGAACACCACTGAGAAAGGGTCATGTACAAGCTGAGGAGAGAAGTCACCAACTAAAATCAACGCTGCCAACACCTTGGGCTTGAGTTTCTAGTTTCTAGAACTATAGAAAGTAGATGTCCATTGTTTGAGTCACCCAAGCTGTGGTATTTTAGTAGAGTAGCACTAGCAAACTGATACAACTCATTGAGGACATCTACTAAGAAGACAAGACAAAACTAAACTAAAACAATATAGTGAATATAATCATTAGTAATGAAGTGATAAAAGTATTTCCTTTATTTTAAGTAAGAAGAAAGTATTCTCCATGTCACCTTTCAACATGAGAATGGAAGTCCAAGCAGTCTAGACTGTATGACAAGACAGTAAGACAAAAAGTAGAATTAAAAGTATAAAAAATGAGAAACAAAGAATAAAAACTATCACTGCTAATTCAACAAATTACTGATTTGAAGACATATTTAAACACTGTCAGGGCTGGGGATATAGTTCAGTGGTATAAGTCCTTACCTGGCAAATGCAAGGTCCTGAGTTCAATTCCCGGTGCCACAGGGGGAAAAAAAAAAAAAGAAAAGAAACAACAAAACCTATCTACATGGAAAACCCAAAAGAATTTACAGATAAATTGTTCAAATAAATAAGTTGATCTGATTTGCTTTTTTCAAAGTAAATATGCCAAAATGAATTGCATGTTTACATTCCAAAAGTGATCGGTTTAAAAGGTTAGCTTTAAATATTAGGCACTACAAAAGCAATAAGATAGAATAACTTAGGAATATTAGGAATAACTCTAACAGAAATCTATAAGGTTTTATGCAAAAAATGTTGTTAAGACAATTGACGTGAAAAGACATACCAAGACCTAGATAATGGAACTCAATACCATAAAATCAGTTGTCCCCTACATTGATTGGTGGTAGTCCAATCAATATCAATAGATTGTTTCTTGAAGTAACAATCTCACTCAAAAATATTTGTTGACCAGATGAGACCAAAGCAAGCCAATACACTTCTCCAACAATGAAGGCTTATTACAAAGCTATAGTCAAAACAATTAGTGTCAGGACAAGGATTAGCAAATAAATCCATGAATACAATAGAATTGAAGAAAGGAGAACAGAACAGAACAGAACAGAACAGAACAGAACAGAACAGAACAGAACAGAACAGAACAGAGTAGACTAGAATAGCCAGAGAGGCTATAAAAAAGCTCACATGAAAATGGAAATTTAGGGGGTGGGGATTTAGCTCAGCGGCAAAAGCGCCTGCCTGGCAAGTGCAAGGTCGTGAGTTCGGTTCCCGGTACCGGAGAAAAACCAAAAAAAAAAAAAAGAAAATGGAAATTTACAAAAAAAAACCCTTATGATTTTGCTGGGTGTGGTGGTGCACGTCCGCAATCCCAGCACTCGGAAGGCTGAGGCAGGAGGATTGCTGTGAGTTCGAGACCAGCCTGGGCTACAAAGTGAGCTCAAGTCCAGCATGAAATGCATATTGAGACCCTGTCTCCAAAAAAAAAAAAAAAAGTAAAAAGAAAATGGAAATTTAATTTATGAAAAAAGTAATATGATTTATATAACAGTGATTAAAGAGTGCATTCTAACTGGAAAGTGTTGGTACAGTTGGGAAAAATGATTCCAAGTAAATTTAAGATTTAATATTAAAGGAAAAACTACAAATAATGATAATTAAAAATAGAACATGTTGTTGACTCCTGGATAGGGAAGAAAAAGCCCAAACTAGATACTAGTAGTATGCACAAGGGCCTGAGTTCAGGCTCGAGTAAAGAAGAAAGAAAGAAGCAAACAAACAAAGAAACTAATATTCAAAACTTCAATCAACAAGAAAAAGGGAATTAACACTCTTCCTAACCAGAAAAAGGAAATGTTATCGCTGCACATAAGAATAAACACAAACAAACAAAAAAGAATAAAAACAAATTTTTCACACAAAAATAAAAGATCATTTTCACATTTGGAGAAATGAAAACCAGAACCACTATGACACTATTTCCTATTTAACTGGAAAAAAATTAGAAAGCTGGTCAATTCCAAGTGTAGGTGCATATATTGAGTAACATGAGTTCCCATCTAAAAAACTTAAAGATTACAGTCATTTTAGAAAACAGTACTACACTGCCATGCAGTAGCTTTCCACTTCCAAATAAATAACTTAAGGAAAGATTTGTACATACACACCAGGAACTTAGGGAAATACATGTGCATACACTCTGGGAATAGTATATTCATAAGTAAGCACATAAATATTCATCAGCAATAGAATACATAAATGCAATAATCAGTTTATATAGTGGACTAGCAATGAACACAAATAAGCCACTTAGACATCATATGTAAAGGAAAGAAGTAATAAAATCAGAGAGAGGAGATAGGGACAAGAATATACTTTTCCAAGTTGAACCTCCAGTAATCCACCTCCCATTGGGGTCCTCTTCCTATTGGCACCTTCAACTATAGAACCTTTTAATGGATTTTAGAAGACCTGATAGGAAGATTAAGGCTTAACCAGTCTCTTCTGTGAGCACTGGAGAGAAAGGCAGCTTGAGCGTGTGCTGATGCTGCAGGGAAAATTAATACAGCTGAGATTGTGCTGTGTCCTCAGTTCTGTTCCATGGATGGTGGGCGACAGATGAATCCTGTTTTACTCTTATTGCTTTGCCCATGTCTGAGTGAATAAAGCCAGGGTGCGCCAGTCACTCCGGCCTCCTTGTCAAAGGGGGACAAGAGCACCCTGGCCTCCCCATTTTAACCTATTCTGTGTTTCTTTGTGTTTCATCTTTGTTGCCCCTTGGTCAGGTACAAGGTCATAGCTTGGTCCCCTAACAGTGGATAAATACACGGATGAGTATAGTATCACACAATCTAATTACCTTCCAAATACTTGAGTCTTTTGAGGAATATTTCAGATTTAAACCGTAACATCTAACAGTTCAATTTAAAATGAGCTAAGGACTTGAACAGCCATTTCTCCAAAGATGTGCAAATGGCCAATATAGTCTTTTTAAAATGTTTATTTATGCATTACCAGGAAAATGCAAATCAAAATCATAATGAAATATCATCTCACACCTGTTTTGATAGTTGTCATTTTTAAAAAGTGTTGTTGAGGATATGAAGAAATTGAAATGCCTTCACACTGCTGGTGAGAATGCAAATGGCTTAGCTGCTATGGGAAAAGTATGGAAGTTCCTCAGAAAATTAAAAATGAAATTTCCATTTGGTCTAGTAATCCCATTTGGGGTACTTATCCAGAAGTATTATCCAGATCTTGAAGGGATATTAGCACTTCTGTGTACTTTGCAGCATTATTCACAATATATAGAAATAATCTAAATGTTTACTGATAAATGGATGAAAAATTTTGGTATGCACAAATAACAGAAAACTATTGAACCCTAAAAAAGAAAGAAGTCCTGTCATCTGTGAAAATATGGATGAACCTTGAGAACATTATGCTAATGTTCAGTCATAGACAAATGCTGTATGATACAAATTATATATTTAAAATAGTCAAATTCATAGAATCAAAGAGTGGAGGGCAAATGGGAAGCTACCAATAAATGGTCATAAAGTTTCTCTTAAGCAAGATGAATGAGTTCCAGAGATCTTCTGTATAACTTCACCTCTGGTCAACAAAATAGTGGAAAGAAAATAAGAAGACCATCAAATGTAAAAGAGTAACAAATAGACCTCCAGTGTAATGTTCACATGCCCCTTAGGCACCTGGTCAAGGGCACATTTGCTGCTTTGGGTCCAGGGGTTCATCTCTAGCCTATCAGCTATAAGCAGAGAGACAGGATCACCAGTTCCAAGCTCAGTCATCTCTGCTTGAGGAATCATCTGGAGTTGAGTTCCTCAGAAGAGATTGTGAATTAACACTATATATATATATATATATATATATATATATATATATATACACACACATACATATATATAACACTATATATATATAACAATATATATATATGTATATATATCTGCCTAAAATGTTTCTGTCTCATATAATATTTTTGATTTTTTTAATGGATAATGAAAGTGAGGATATTTTGCCATTATTTGTTATTCATTTTTAATAGATGAAAATTCCAAAAAAGAGATACCAAAGTTTGGCATAATTCTGAGAGATGAGAGAAATGGCCTTTTAAAACTCAATTTTGCCCCATCATGTATCTAAGGTAAATGCAGAAAAAGATGCACATGTAAATTACATGAAATGTGTATGTCTTATATCCTTGTTGCTGAGACACAACACCAGACATTCACAAGTTAAAGGAGGAAAGGTTTATTTCAGCTCACAGTCTGTAGAGGTTTCAGTGCGTAGTCATCTGGCTCCAAGGCAGCGTAGCATGGAAGAGGGGCATGACAGAAGAGAAACAGTCCATAGCAAGCAGGGCAGGCAGAAGGCAGCAGAGCAGCAAAGTACTGGGAGCAGCAGGAATAGCTTTCTCTTTATATTCTGTCCCTTTATATTCCACCCAGGCTACCCGCCTCATGGGTGGTGCTACCCATACCCAGGGTGGGGCAACCTTAATCCCAGCATCACACATCCCAATCCAACCACTTTTAAAATTCCCCACCTATGACCACATGGGCTTTGGGGTCAGGGGCATCTAGATACAGGCCATAATAATGTATAAACAGAAAATGTATAGAATGAGGTGGATGTATCTGTATAAACTTCTGTGAACCCTGCAAGTATCTGCACATACATGTTCATTGTTCAACTTTATGCTTTTCTTATGTCCATTCTCAATACCACTAGCTAACACCTTCATTTCAATTTTCCTCTCATCATTATAATTTTAAGTGACCAATGACTGAGCCTTTGAAACTTGGCACGTTTCTGACCCTCACAGTTCCTAGGCCATGCTTCTCTGTTTCTACACTACAGTCACAATCATCTTCTTTGTGATTTTTAACCCACCAAACCTCTCTGCTGTTATTGGAAAGATTCCTAGCTCACTCCTACATTCTCTGTGTCTACCATTGGTATGGTTTGTTTCTAGATGTCCTCCCAAAGCCTCATGCAGTCATGGGGTAGGCTTTTAGAATTTATGATTGATTCATGGGTGTGAGTTCTACACCTGCCCTGGGTAGTTTGCATACAATGTATGGGAGGCTGCTTGTTGCCAGTCCTCCATTTTGCTCTTGATGCTTTTGCTGTCTTCAGCCACCTTGAACTGTTGCCCTCTGCCATGTGCCACTCTGCCTTGGAGCCAGCCAAGTGTGGACTGAAACCTCCACAAACCGTAAGCTAAATAAACCTGTCCTTCCTTAATTATGGGCATCAGGTATTTTGTCTCAACAATGAGAGAAAAGTAACCAAGACTATCATTTAGAACAAACTAAGTTAAAACACAGGATCAAATAATCCAAAAATTTCAAAATTTAAGTAAACCTGGATTTATTTCTCACTTATGAGGCGTGCCACCATGGGAGGACCATGGTCTGCTCTGGATCATTTTCATTCTTCTTCTGGGCCCCAAGTGGATGGATCAGGTGCTATCCCTATAAAAGGAACAAGAGCAGAGAAAAGCCTGCTGTACCACACAATCTATTAATGCTTCCATCAAGAATTGCACTGAGGAAATCTGACAATCGCACTGTGTCAACAGGGAAGAGAAGAAGAATCCACCCTCAGGGAAGAAATACTGTTGCTGAAGAATACGATTGGGCTCCAACTTCGCCTTCACTTACTCTTCATTTGGTCTTGAACCTTTCTGGTTCTTTTTTCTTCAATTTGTACTTGTATTTGTACATGGCTGCAGCACATAGTGATTGTATTCCCCACGAGGAGTTGGCTCATGTACCTGACACATCTTAATTCTTTCTCACCCCCTTCCTGTCCTCCTTCTTCCACCTTTAGTCACCCTGCCATCTGCAAAAGGTGTATCTCCCTTTTTCCTAGCATATTTTATTCTGCTCTTTATTTCTATTTTGGGTCTCTCATGCAAAAGGAACCATGTGATATTTAAACTCATGTGTCTGATTTACTTCATTTAATATTATGGTCTCAGGATGCATCAATTTTCCTACAGGTAACTCAAGTTTATCCTTCTTTATGGAAGAGTGATACTCCACTGAGTATATATAGCCAATTTTCTTTATCCATTCGTCAGCTGAAAGACATATAGGCCACCTCCAAGATTTACCTATCATGAATTACACCACTATACACACGTGTATGCATGTATCATTGTAACATGATGTCCTGAACGCTTTTGAGAAGACATCTAGGAGAGAAATAGCTTGTTAAATGGATTTTCTAGTTTTAAAAGCTTTTCTGACTCTCCCACTTTGCTCATTTATTGTGTTCACAAATTATTTCCTACCTCTGATTGGTATTTATGATAGCTGTTTTATTTATACTTTTATTTTACTAATCAGCATTATTATATAACCAAGGTGTGGAATCAGTTTAACTGTCCATTAACTGATAACTGGATAAAGATGTGGTATTTATACACAACGGAATACTGTTTGGTTGTAAAAAGGAATGGAATCCTGCCAATTGTGACAGCATGAATGAAATTGGAGATCACTATGCTGTGTGAAATAAGCCAGGAACAGAAAGAAAAGTACCACATGACCTCACTCACATGTATAATCTAAAAAATAATCTTGATCTCAGCAGGCCCATTGGCATACTGTAGCTTCTTGGGGGACTGAGGCAAAAGGATCACAACTTCAAGTCTAGTCTGGGTAACACAGCAAAATGCTATCTCAAAAACCAAACAAAAGTTTCTGATCTTATAGAAGTTGATGGCATAATGATGGCTACCATGTGCTAGGGAGAAGAAGGTAAGGGACTAATATGGAAACATTGATCAGTGAGCACCAAGTTATAGATAAGAACAAGAAACTCTGGTGTGCTGCTACACAGTGGAGTAGCTATAGATAACAATTATGTACTTTACTGTATACCTCAAAAAGTAATGAGTAAGGTATTGAATGTTTTCATCATGAGAAAATGGCTGAGAAGATAGATAGATTTAACCTGATTTACATACTATACAGAACTAGGCATGTGACATACACCTGTAATCCTGGCACTTTTGCATTGGCAAGCAGAAACACTCAAACCACACCCAAGATTTGGAGGTAGATGTATTTTACCTTAACAAACACTGATTGGGATCTTCACAAAATATCAGGCCCTGAAGGCTCAGGGAAGGAGGTTTCTATGACACTGGAAAGGGGAAGTACAGAAATAGAGTATTTGGCTGTCTTTGATTAGTTCTTACAGTATGCATCATAGTGACCAGCTAAGCATTACAGTGGCCAGCTGTTTCTAAGAGACAGAAGCAACCAGAACTGTAACTGGAACTATTACCTAGGCAACTAAAATACTGACGTATACTGGTTGGGGGAGGGGCATTTTTCATTACACTCTGAGAGGCTAAGATTGGAGGATTGTGATTTTTGAGCCCAGACTTGACAATTTAGCAATTTAAAAAGATCCGGTTTCAAGATTAAAATAAGAAATCAGCTAAGGATATACTTCAGTGGGAAAACTCTAGTTCAGTGTCCAGCACCACACACACACACACACACACACACACACACACACACACACACCACACACAAACACTCACACACATACTCACACATTGATTAATGCTATACAACATATACATATATATACATATATGTTTCTCCAAAGACCGCCAAATATTTTCTATCCCTTACTATTTCCAACATCACTCAATTCCTACAGTCTCTACCAGTCTGCCAAAACATTAATTATACAGATTATAGGCTTATCTTCAAGATTCATGCATTTTGTGTATGATCATGCTCTATCAATTTTCCTAATAGAATTTAATCACTTTGAGAGTAAGGATCATATGTGACACCAAAAGCATGTTTTTAAATAAATATAGAAATTCAAATCCTAAGAACTTACCAAAGTCCTTTCCCACTTCCTCCACTTCCCATCACTTCAACATAAAAAATAAGAAATCAGTTAGGGATATAGCGCACTGGTGTTTAATTTTTTTACTCTTTGACTTTGGATAGTTTCTACTACTTTGTCAAGTTTGCTGGTATTTTCCCTGCAGTACCTAATTTCATTAATACCACCAGTGTAGTTATTATTTCATATATTGTATATTTCAGCTTCATTTTTGCTTTGTATGTTTTCTATATCACTCATTTTTCTTCATAACAATCACGTCCTAATTCACATTCTTAATCATATAAAATACACTTATAATAGCTGTTCAGCACTTTTTCTTACTAATTCTATCCTACTCATTTTTAGCCTTTTTTTATTTATTGATAAACCCCAACCTTCATTGTGGATTGTATTTTCCTGCTTCCTTGCACGTTGAATAATTGTTTGTTGGATATCAGGTACCATACATTGTGAATTTCATACTTTGGATATTGGACTTTGCTGTAATCCTATAAAAGATCTTGATACTATTTCTTAGATGTAGTTAAGTTCATTGGAATCAGTTTTACTCTTTCAAAGGCTGCTGTTAAGCTTTGATAGATGTACTGGGACACTTTTGGTTAGGTTTAATTTGATTCTACTATTGAGGCAGTATCTTTTTTGGGATTTCACACAATTTGTTATGTGTTAAATGGTCTTTTTATTCCAGCTACGGGGAACACAAACTGTTCCACCTTTGTCTGAGCTATCACATTTATGTCCTTTTCTCCTGTTTTGTGGCCCCTTACCTGTCATTTGTAGTTTCTGCACACACATGCACTGATCAATATCCAACTGAAGACTTGAGTGGGGCCCTATACACAGCTGCAGAGTAGCACTTTCTCTGTCTCTGTTCTCTTTTCCTTTCTTCCCGTTAAAGGTCTCTAAGCTGGTACTCTGCAAATTCTAAACATCAAAAAATGTAGCAGCCATAGACTCTGAAGTCTAAAATCCACTGTGTCCACAATTGAACAAACTCTAGGATTAAGCTGACTAAATTGCCATGTTCTCAAACTCCTACTGTTTTTAGAAGTTCTGTAGATGATAGTTCACTTAATCTCTTCTATCAAATAAAAATGCAATCACAAGTAACCTTGTCTTGTTCTGAAATCCAAGACTCTCAATCCACTGTTTTATTCTCTTTGACAAAGTTATGTGTGAATATCTATCACTTGTAACTCTGAGGATGAACGCCATGTTGTTCCCTCAGCCATAACATCAAGAGGATGAAGAGAAAATATTGTTATTGAGCTGTTGTTAATAACTGCCTTGACTCTTACTCACAATTTGACCCAGAATATGCTCTCCTGCAGCATGGTTATCTGTGCCATCTTCTCTGCCCTGAGTCTAGAAATTGTTTTGGAATATTTCTATGGTAGCGTAACTAGTGTTTAAGTACACAGGTGTTGGTGTTAGGCATACTCAGTCTTCCTCCTCTGCCTCTTGCTAATCCCAGTTTTCTCAGCTGTTAGAGGAAGATAGCCATGCTGTAAGATTTACGTACTTCAGAACATTGAAGTACTTAGCATTCATTCTGAATCTTAGTGAGAAATTGTTAACGTTCACTGTTACACCTGTTTTGTTATGTTATGACAAGGCTTCCCCTAGAACACTTCTATCTTTAGCAATAGAATCTGATGGGGTCTCTCCTTGAAAATCAAAAGCATTATTGTATTTACTTTGCTTGGCTCTGTAGGGTTTGGCACAATAACCAAGTAATTTTTTGTTCCACTAAAATGATTCAAACTCTTTGTGCTGGGCACCTGTGAGTTTGTACACCACAAGCATTTAATGCTCTTTTAATTAAACAGTATGAAAGCTGTGGAAATCTTGAACATAAGGTGGAAAAGTACAGGAAACACAGTGAGAAACAACTGGGTCAGTTGTAGGCTGAACAAATTATCCCTTCTAGAGATGTTGATTTTGCAGGGAACGGATAAACTTCTTTCTACCACCTGCCATACCTTTAAATTAAGTGATCTGGCCAGTTTTCTTACCCAGCTAAAAAAAATCAGATGAAAGCTATAAACTAATACACCCTCCATTGCCTTCAAGACAGGCTGAGTGCTGGCTGGGTTATTGGCTGTACAATTATACACACATGAAACTGCCTGTCATCTTCAAACTACTTTCACTTTTTACGGAGGCTCCCTTCAAATCATTGTTCATGAATAGCAATTGAGTTTGTTCTTTTGATTCACACTCAGTAACTGCTTCCAGGAACCTTTCCAATTTCTGCTTTTCCAGTAGTTATTTTACATGACACAACCCAAACGTCATTCCCTGAATATGCCCTAAATTCTGGTTATTAAAGTGCCTGAATAAGTAAGGTAATTTATTAAGACAAAGTAGCCACCTTTCACCTCCCACCCCTTTTGTCAGCTCCTGTAGCGGATTACATGGATTACAATTGTTTCTAAATCTCTCATTTAGCATGACTTTACATTTGGCAAAGAATCGGAGAAGATGAAATATCAGAAAATATACATGTGTCTCAGTGAAACTAATAATAAAAAAAAAACTGAATCATATTAAATGGCAATGAAAAGATTTACCCAGAAGTCAACTCAGGAAAATACTACGAGAGAGACTAAGAACGCAAAAATCTCCATTCTGAATTCCAACAGATTGCTACCATGTTTTCTTACTATAAAATAAGTATAGCCTTTTAATAGCTATGTGTATGTGGGTAACATGCTCAGGGAAATGGTTTATTATTGCTAATATAATCAGAATATGAATCTTACAGACCAATTTTCTCACAGGAATAGTTACTAATTTACATATATAGTTTGCATGAGATAGAATCACCATAAATGAAAAATACATATTAAGAGAATTAATTAATCAGAGATCAGTGAAAGGCAAAAACTCTGTCTTCAAAATGGGAAACGTCATAGCCAGTTTGTTGTCTTTATATATGTAATTCAATCTCTTATATGGCATAGAAGAATCAACTACTATTTTTGTTTGTTTGTTTGTTTTTGAGACAAGATCTTGCTATATAGTTTAGGCTGCCCTTGCCCCTAACTATATAGCCCCGTCTGGCCTCGAACTGGCAACAATTCTTCTGCCCTAGCCTCCTGAGTGCTGGGAATACAGGCGTGCACGCCACCATACCTGGCTTAAAACCAACTACTTTTTCAGAACCAATTACTTACTGCTTTGGCACTGTCCCATATTTTTTCCAGCACTCTTTTTGATAAAATACAAAACTAAAAGCAAAACTGGCTCATAGTTTAGTGTCTATGCATAGGAGCGCACACAAACATGCATGGGAGGGTGATGATGAGTGACCAAAAAAAGTTTATTGAGTGCTTACTCTTTGCTAGGCATAATGTGCACTGTCTTGCGTGATTGTCACAATATTCATAACGGTGGGTACTATTTTCCAAATTTATTTTACAGATGAGAAAAGAAGAGGAACCTTTCTGAAAAGAGCAGATCTTTCAGCACAAGCTTACCTCATTAACTCAGAATGCCCTAAAGTGCTCCTTACTTAGTTATGCCTTCCCTGGCCACCATACTCTCCATTGAATAGCCAGGGAGGGACCACCCAGGCCATTTATCCTTATATTTAAACAGGGTCTTAACAGATTTACAAAACGTCCTGAACCAAATCCTACTGAGAACTGTACTTACAAATGACAGTTCATGATGATATAAAAAGGTTGTATAGAAATTTCCTCTTTTTTCCCTACAAATCTGGTGATGCCCTCTGTATCTGAGAGAAAACTGCCTGTCCCTGGTCATTCTCAATTATCATCTAGTCTCCCCTGTCATCTTGGGGGACATATGCTTCTCCCTTCAGAAACCTCAAAATCACCCACAGTTCCTCCACTTCGTGTGTTCAGCGTTTATTATTAATTCTTTGAGAAGATTTTCTTTGCCTTTAATTCATTTTCAGAGATACTGGCTGCTGTGTTTCCTAGTTAACAGAAATGTTCACATGACACTGCAGCTCTGTCTCTCTCCAGCTTGGTGCTCTCTATCCGTGCCCTCTGTGGGGATGTATTCTCCAATTTCTCTCCTCCTCCGTACTAACTCCTCTTGTAAGGAGCCTTCCTTCCTGTTTAGATCCTGAACTGAGAACATCACACAGAGCAAATTCCAGCCTTTCAGGAACACTATGAACATGGCCTGGCATGTGAATTCTGGATGTAGAAACCAAGGTAATGTTACCTTCTTCTCTATTTTGAAACCTAACAGCTGAACATGATATGACTAAGCAGAGGGCAAACTGCACTTGAAAGCAACTAGGTCAAGGTTATTATTGATTAGTAATTTTGTACCCTGGTACCAGGTGGACAAAGTTCTATTATTGAGTCCATGTTGCAATCCTAAAATTGGACAAATTACAAAGTAAGGAGCTGGGACTTTGAGTCAGTATAGCACTAACGTTCTAGGTCTACAGCAAGATGCCTGAATTCCACGCCATATTACAGTGTTTATTATCTCCTTATAAGTGCTAAAGATCTTGGATATACTTCAGAGCAGTCTGGAAAACGTGGCACATTCTCTTAACAGCTCCAATGAGAACCAAAGGTGAATTTTGTAAAGTGAGTTTAGAACAAAATCATTTTAAATAGGAGAAAATACATTGTAATTGATTTTGAATGAGTTGGTTTTTAAAGTCATAGCTATTGAGAAAACTGTGGAAAAGAGAAACTTGTGGTGGCACTTAAGCTAAGTAATTATTTCCGTATTTTGAAGTTCAAGTTCTTTCACACACAAAGAGGTTTCTTTGCAGCATTGCTAATCTTTTAGCATGGTTAAGATTAGTCAATACAAATTATCTGTATTTGTACAACACCTTTCACCTGGTTCTTTTCCAGACTTCCAGCACAGTCTCCTTAATTTCCCCAGGGTTTTATTGAGCCATACATACTGCTTTATTCCTTAGGAATCTACAGACTATATAATTGAATTGGCAATGTTCACCATTACGAAAATAAAATCCTAATTTTGTGACTGTTTTCTGGCATGTCCAGTGTTTCCTGTTTTTATTGTTTGCTTTTAGTTATTCCTAAAGCATTTCATCAGTAATTTCTACTTTCAATCTATTTAACTGGGTATCTTTCTGAAAACTTATTTTTACCAACCTGAATTATACAACCTTGTCACGGTGCCCACACTACTTTAAATCTGTGTTCTCCAAAATGATTTTACAAATTCTGGCTTGGACAAAGTCCCTTTGCTCAGGCTGATATTTTCACCTGGGTTTTAATGAACCATTTTTTACTATCAATAGTTTTGAGTGTCTAAAAAAAGCATACAGTTTTTTCAAGAAATATATGTAATATTATTGTACTACTCTGTTTAAATTTGATCATTCATTGGTGCCTTTCTAGCACTTTTTAAACAGAGAGACTCATGGTTATGCACATGCACAAGCACCCACAAGTGCTTTTACCTGTATTCTAGAACAAACTGATATTAAGCTTAAAATTAAAAGTCTGGCACCTTCCACCGAAGATCAGCAGACCCTGGGCGATCATGGAATTCTATACAAAACAGATGAACAGTTTTACACGAAGTTGGAGGCAAAGATGAACTTCTTTTTTCTCTCCAGTTTGAAACCTAATACCTGAATGTGACTGGTGTGACCATGGGTAAGAACAGTGACAGCTTTTAAAACAGTTTGGATCCAAATCATTCTTACTCTTTCCATGACTGTCTACACCTCTGTGGTGCCCAAGGATTAACTCGGTAAAGAACTGGGTTAACACTCTTTCTCCATAGCATGAGCCAGCTACTAATGGAGCCAGGACTCTGTGTCCATAGAAACCTTGATAGTCCTCCAGTGTGGCCCTCCTTATCACACACCATGGAAAGTTCTAAGGCACAGATAGGGGTAAAGGGTCATAATCTGACATTTCCACAGATGTGGAAAAATTCCAAGTAGAGACCATTCTACATGGTTATTGTCTGTCAGTGAGTAGCGTGCACAGATGCACCTGACTCACACATAGTTCCCAAGGGGTCTGGATTACACATAAAACTTTAGCAGTCCTCTTTACGCTGCTATTCCTCCAGTTCTGGCCTCCTTTCTCAAATTCAAGACCAAATAGTCAAGAGTCTGCTAGTTATTTTGATTCAAATTTCTCGATAAACTGAGCTCCCAATCTCTCCTATATCTGCTCCTCTTGCTGTATTCTATATTTCAGGCATCATCATAGCAATATAGTGGTCCAAATCAAGTTCTGTAACCATCCTTGAGTTCATCCTCTCTTCACTTCCAACACACAATCCACCTCCCCACCACAAAATCACATATTGGTTCTGCCCTTCATGTATACTCCATTCTCCCAGACATCACTACCAATTGGATTCACATCATCTCTAGCTCAGAGAACCTTAATAACTTTCTAATTAGTATAATAACTTCCAAATGAGTCAAACACTAATAAGTTAGTCTCCTGGTTTCCAATCTTACTGCTCCCCTGCCAGCCCTCCAGACTCTTCTCTCCCACATACACAGGTTCTTACAGTTCCTCAAAGGCTATGTTCTCACTTTTACACCTGGGGCTGCACACATAGAGCCCTCCATGTGGACTCTTATGGTCTCTCTTGCTGGCAACCCCTACTGATCCCTCAAATCTCAGCTTAGATGCCTCTGGCTTAACCTCTGAATCTAAAGGCATTCTTTATGGTCCCGAAAGACTCATTACTTTCCCTGTTATAGGATTGAGCTAAAATTCCTGCTTGCTTGTTTATAGCCCAAGCAGGCTGCAGTTTCCATGGAACCCGGAACCCAATCTACCTTGCTTACTATTATATCCCTTGCAGATGGCCCAGATTTGGGGCACAGTTAGTATTCAGCAAATATTTATGAAGTCAGAAAGAAAATAGGAAATAGAAAAGTAAGGAAAGAAAGGAAACTAAATATAAACCCAACTGCTTTGTAAATATGTATGTAAATGTAAATAAATGTGTAAGTAAATAAATCCCTGAAATCAATGTTATATCTTGTTATTTGCCTCTTCATTATAAAGCTACACTATAAAGAAAAAAATTAACAAAGTCCATAATAGTTTCTTTTGTATATTTTAAGGTTTTGGTTTGCTTTGTTTTACAGGACTGGGGATTGTACTCAGGGCCTTCACACTAAGCTATATTCCCAGCCCTTTTTATTTTTAATTTTGAGACAGGGTCTTACTAAGTTGCTAAACTGCCCAGGCTAGACTCAAACTTGCGATCCTCTGCCTCAGTCCCCCAGAGTTCTAAGATTACCCTTTTGAACCATCACATACAGCTGGTAAATCAAATTTTAAATTGTCAGTTTCTTCTGAAAGTTAGAATAATATTTTAACACATAAGGGGCGAGTCACATTTAATAGAATAACAGTGTGGAGTTTTCCTATAATATATAATCTTTTTCATTAAGTTTTTAAAAATCTATATGTCATAAGTACCATCTACTTTAAGTGAAGTTTATCAAAATAACTATCTCATTATTAAGGTGGTCAGTTCCTCTGGGAGATTTCTGAACCACACTTCAATTCATCATTTTAATAAAAAAAAGTATCATACCAAAAAAAGAGAGGGGACCCTATTTACATCTTACCATAGAACACATGTGGATTTTAATAAAAGTGTTATCTTTCATACTTCTCCTTTAATGCACTCCAATGACCATACCCAATGCACCTTTCAGAATCAACTAAAGACCTTCCAAACATGAACCCACAGATATCCTAAATACCAATATATTCTAGTAAATAATACCAATATATTCTAGTAACTCCATCTTCTGGATGTTTTTAAATTCCTAGAGTAGTAAGACTAGAGGACCAAAGTCAACTTAGATGAAGTAGTGTTGCATTTATTTTTCAAAGTAAACGTGCAATTTCACAGCCCCAGACTTCCATTTGTCCATTATACTTTCCTCAGTCTGGGTCATTTCTGCTTCTGTGGCCACTTAAACTACTTCTCTCTCATCAAGAAAAGAATAGAACCAGAGACTAAGACAAAGCTGCTACTGTTCTATTTCTTTGTTTGTTTGTTTTTTTCTCATTTACTACTCTCTTTAAAATAAAGAAAGAAAAGAAAAATAAAGCCCCATAAATATGCTTCTAAACACACACACACACACACACACACACACACACACACACACACACAAACTGAACACATGCATATGTATCCTGCTCTTGAAAAAGACAGGGACACCTCACTGTGGATTTAGCATGAAATTGTCAGTTTAAATATTATTTATCCATTGCAAAGATGTAACAAAGTATTTAACAATGATATACTCAAAATGAGTTGTTTCATTCTGGTCTGAGAGTTGGATAAAGACCCAATTAACATTTCCCATCCCTGATGTCAGTAAGAGTACTGATAAGGCAAGTACCATGAGGTCTTCCAAATCTCTGACAGTTTCCTGTTTGGATAGAAAAAGAGATATACAGGAGCACATTAACAAAGCTACTAGACAAGGACAGACATGTTGAGTTATTGTCATCAATCCTTGCACGGTCAGAAGTAAAACTATAAGACTCTTATCTCAAAGCAATCTTCCTCTTTAATTGGATTTTTCCCATATCAACAAACCCAGTGTGAAAATTACATATTGTTCTAGTAAGTCTTGAGGCAAGATCCAAGAAATAGGCTCTTCCCTGCAGGACACAGTATAATGGCAAACTTTAGAGAGTTTCTAGAATCTCCCCATACAGAGATTTTTTTAAAGAGATGGCTTAGGTTTTCTTCAGATCCTAAATCTTTTGAGAAGGTTTAGTCATTTAAATTGTTAATAGTCATTTGTTTGTAAAAAGAGCAGTGTGTATTTGGGTTAGTTATAGAGCAACCTGTTTCTCCCAACAGCAAGCCCATCTGTTAACATGATGAAAATTTATTTTAGTCCTATTTTTCAAAAGATTCATTAAGATTTATAAGTACTCTTTTTCCCTTCTCTTTTCCTTTTCTTATGTCTTTTGTTTGCTTAGTTTTGGGTATTTAGGGTCAGTGCTGCCCACAGCTACTGTACAGTTACTAAAACTTTAAAATAATTCTATCCGCCTTTGAGAAATACATATAATCAAGATTTTATATAAAAACCATGAGTCTTGCTTTTATTTTTAATAGCTATGACCTTATGCATATTTTTGCATTCATCTCTATAATTTTATCTCCCTCATCTACATGCAATCTGCTTTAAACAACAAAACAAAGCATTGTCTGATTATTTACATTCTTTCTCCTTCCCAGTATTCTAAGACACTTTTTTGTACTAATGTTCATATTCTTATGACAGAGAGTCAGGACTATATTGTTCATCTTTATACTGATAGCACCTACCACAGAAAACTCCTTACACTACAAATCCAATAGAAGTTTGTAAATAAATGCCTGCTATAGCACAGGATATTGTATTAGCTACATATTTTAACTGTCTCCCTTGGTTTGTTTTATGTCCCTCCACAACTCATAGCAAACCAGAAGTTCAATAAATGAATTGTTAATGTCAAAATGAGTAGCAAGGTGGGTGAGCAAAGAAGCACAAGTTAACCCAGATTCAAGGACTTTGTCTCTTTCTCTCCAACTCTTTTCTTCCATTATAACCCCCAAAATGTGTTGACTCTTCTTTGGTCCTTCTTAAAAGCATGCAATCCACTGAAAAGAGGGGACAAATGAACCCAGCAAGCAACAAAGTGAGCTGTTGGTCTAGAGTCTGGGGAGAAGGGTGGAGATTGATCAAAGGAAAGCAAAAGTGGGTGAGTATTGTTTGCCAGTAGCAGTGAGCTAAGTGCAGTACAGTTCTGAAAGAGGAAGCAGAATATTCTGACCACACCTGAAATACGTGAATATTGAAGTATGCCTTTAATACTCCCCACTTACCTTGTTGTGCCTGCTCTTTTTAAGGAAAAGTATTTAAAGTGCCTGCAGTTGTTTCTGTAAAACACCAGAAAAATGTATCCTCTTTTTTGCTGTTAAGTCATTTAATGTGATCACAGATGAGAAGTATCTTACCTTGCATAGCTAATTGTTTTGAAACTAAGACAAGAACAACATTCTTCCTCCTTTTTGGCAACTTCCTGCTTCTACCTGGTTTTTAACTATAAGAAGTAAAAGATAACTGTACTGCTAATTTCTATTAGTTCATTGAGAAGAACGGTTTGTGCTTATATTTTTTGATCAATTTTTCATGCCTGTGTCTTGTACTCTGAACAACTACTCTGAAGACAGCAATACACAATATATTAACCATTATTAATCTCTTATTATCTTGTTTTGAAATTCTGTACTATTATTTTTATTTTTTTCTCTTTACA
>NW_004955426.1:20248453-20368526 GCF_000276665.1 Chinchilla lanigera | reverse complement strand
ATGGAAAAGAAAATTCTAGAGTAAGGTATGAGATAGAGCCAACTGGTAGCACCCACAACCAGGAGAAAAATCCAACTTTCAAAAATCTAAATAGGAGAACAAACAAAGAGTAGAATAAGGTTTTCCTACTCAACCCTGTCACTGAAAGTAGTAATGTGAATTTTCCTGTTCTTATTTTCTCAGTCTTAATTTTTTTATCAGTGCATGTTTGCAGCACATGAGGATTGCACTCACCATGGGGAGTTGATACATACACACATCTCAATTCTTCCCACTTCCCCTTCCCGCTCTCCCACACTCCCTTCCTTTTTGCAAAAGGTCTACCCCCTTACTTCCTATTATGTCTTTTATTTTGCTCTTCATTTATATTTTGGATTTCTCATATAAGGGAATCATGTAATATAGCCAAATGAGCTGTTTTAAACTTGGGGGTAGGAGGATCACTATTTTGTTTCTGTGTACCTTGCATCCAAGATGTTCAAAATGATTAACCAATATGAATCTCTCAGAATTTCCATCAGTACTTGCTATACTTCATAAATAGTTCTTATTCTGAAGGAAGAAAAATTCATAAATGATTTGATCAAAGTGTAGGCACATAACTTTAAGGAAGCCTAATGCTTAGGAGAAGACGAAAGATCTCGTAGTGTAAGCTTCTAAAAGGCTTTGTTGAGTGGTTTGTGTAAGAAATCTGAGAAACTGCATAGGAAATGTGTTTTGGTGACCAAACTGTGCAGGGCTCTTTCTCTTGATGCAGTACCACTCAACCACTCCAGGCTATGGGGTACCTCTGGCTATGAGCATTCACTCATCAGGTTTGAAAACTGCCTAGGTCAGCTTAGAGAATTCCTGTGGCTCAAGATGTAAGCTCAGAGTCAGATGTTGTGATGCCTGCTGCTTTGCCCTTGTTGCCCAGCATTTCTTTTCTATTCTGGGTCTCTTCTGGCTCTATATGAATGTTCAGGATAGTTTTCTCTAGTTCTATAAGGAATGCTCTTTGTATTTCGATTGGGATTGTGTTGAATATATATGTATATCAGTTTTGAGAGTATGCCCATTTTGACAATATTGGTTCTGCTTATCCAAGAACAGTGTACATCTTTCCATTTTCTGATGTCTTCTTCAATCTCATTTTTTAGAATACTGTAGTTTCTGTTGTAGATGTCTTTCATTTCCATGATTAGGTTAAGTCCTAGGTATTTAATTTTTCTTGATCCTACTGTAAATGGTATTGATTCCTCTAATTATTTTCTAAGTATAATTATAATTATTATATATGAATGCTATTGATTTTTGTGTGCTTTGTGTCCTACTACATTGCTGAAATTGGATATTAATTCTAAGTGTTTCAGTGGAATTCCCTGAGTCTTCTGTAAAGAACATAACATCCTCTATAATAATGATAGTTTGACTTTTTCCTTTCCTATATGTATCCTTTGTATTTCTTCCTCTTGCCTGATTTCTATGGATAATGTTTTCAGTACTATGTTGAACAGAATGGTGATAATGGGCATCCCTGTCTTGTTCCTGATTATAGAGGAACCATTTTCAATTTTTCCTGATTTAATCTGATGTCAGCCATTGATTCGTCACAAATGGCTTTTATCAGATTGAGGTAAGGTCCTTCTGTACCTATTCTAGAGGGGCTTTTAATTATCAAAAGGTGTGGATTTTGTTAAAAATTTGTTCCTGCAGTTACCAATAAGACAATGTGGTTATTTTCCTTGCTTCTATCTATGTCATGTATTATTGAATTGCATACACTGAACCCACTTTGCAACCCTGGAATGAAACCTACTTGTTCATGAAGTATGATTCTTTTGATGATGTGTTACATTATATTTTCCAGTATCCTACTAAGGATAAATGTATCTATGTTCATTAGGGAGATTGGACTGTAGTTGCCTTTTTTAGTCAGATCTTTGTCTGATTTGGGAACAAGAGTGATGCTGGCTTCCAGAAATAAGCTTGGAAGCACTCCTTCCCTTTCAATTTCATTGAAGTGTTTGAGGAGTATTGGTGATATCATGTCTTAAAGGTTTTGTAAAATTCATCAGTAAATCCATCAGGTCCTTGGTTTTTTTCAGGTAGTAGATATTTTATGTTACCTTATTTTGATATTTTATTTTATTTTTTATTAGTATATGCTTTCAGTACCTGCATTTTACAATAATCTTGAGAAGCTGGTACATGTACATAGTACAGCTTCTTTTCTTAATCCCCATTTCCCCCTCCCTTCCTCCTTCTCCAGTTCACCTTTCCCCTTTTTCATTCTTGTTGATATTGTTCAACAATATCATGTTTATGGCACATTCACGGAAGTTATTAGGACCTTGTACCTGACATATCTTCACTCTACCTATTTTCCCATCCCCTTCTTTTCACTCCAACCCCTTGGATCTTTGGGACCCTTCTGGTCTGCAAGAGATCCATTCCCTTGTCTTGATCTATCCTTTTTTTTTTTTTTTTTTGGTACCAGGAATCAAACTGGGGACATAGTGCTTGCCAGGTAGGCAAAATTCTGCTGAGCTATATTCCCAGCTTTTATTTTTCTCTTAGTTTGTACTGTGCCTTACTCAGATGAGATATACCATATGGTATTTAAGTTTGCATGTCTGATTTATTTCACTCAACATTATATTTTCTATGTGTTTCCATTTCCCTGCAAGTGTCTCCAATTTTAGTTCTTTGAGAAATCTTCACAATGATTTCCAGAATAGTTATAGGGTTTACATTTCCATCAACAATATAGGAGGGTTCTTTTTTCACTGAGGTTGTGCCCACATTTGTTACTTTTTGATTTCTTGATGATTGCCACCCTTTCTGGAGTAAGATGAAATTTTATCATTGTTTTAATTTTGATGTCTATAATGGCCAGAGATGTCTAACATTTTTTCATATATTTGGCCACTTTCTTTGTGAAGTGTCTGTTCATTTTGTTTACCCATTTCTTGACTAGGAGGTCTTTAATTTTAGGTGGCTGAATTCTTTTGAATTCTTTACATATTCTAGATATCAGTGCTCTGTCTGAGGAATTGCTAGAAATAATTTTTTCCCATTCTTTAGGTTGTCTCTTCAATCTATGAATCGATTCTTTTGAGATACAGAATCCTGGTATGCATGTTATTACTGCCTCATTCCATTGCTTGTTATTGGATTGTTCAAAATATTTATGTCTACTTGGTTTAGTGTCTTGGTTATTTTTCTCTCGTTGCTGAGGCAAAATACCCAATGCCCAAACTTAAGGAAGGAAAGGTTTATTTAGCCCACAGTTTGTGGAGGTTTCAGTCCATACTGAGCTGGCTGCACGGCAGAGTGGCACATGGCAGAGGGCAACAGTTCATGGCAGTGGAAGACAGCAAAAGCAACAGGAGCAAAAAGTAGGAGCAGCAGAAGAACAAGCCTCCTTCCCTCCCTTACATGTGTGCAAACTATCCGCCACAGGGCAGATGTAGCACTCACATCTGTAATTCCAGCATTAGACCATGAATCAATCATAAACTCTAGAAGCCTGCCCCATGACTGCATGAGGCTTTGGGGGGATGTGCAGACACAAACCATAACATTGCACCCCTGACCCCTCAAAGACTCATACCTATCCCTTTATGCAAAAGGTATTTAGTCCATTTGCAAGTTGCCAAAGTCCTAACAGTTTCAGCCTAGCTGAAAAGTCCAAGTACCAAGTCTCCTCCTAGATACAAGGCAAACTCTTAGTTGCAAGCCCCTGTACAAATGATGTTAAACATTTCCGTCATTCAGTGGCATAAAATAAACATTTTCATTCCAAAAGTTACAAAGAGGGAAATACAGAAGGATGGGTCCAAAGCAAGTCCAAAATCCAGCAGGGCTAACATGTCCTGTATTTCCATGTCCAACATCTGAAGCAACTTGTGGCAAATTGTAAGCTCCAAAGGGCTTTCCTGACTCTGCCCTACGGCACTTCTGGTGGTTGTAGCTCCCAGGGCTTCTCCCTTTGCTCCCTCTTTGCAGATTCTCCTCAGAGAATCCACATTTATGGCTATTCCAAAATTCTGGGTTCTCTACTGCACTTTTTGCTTCACACTCACAGCTTCACATAGTGCCTTCTAAGGGACACACTGCCTGGCTTCTCAGGCCTTCCAAAATCGAGATGAAAGCTTTTTTATCCTCATAACTCTTGCATTCTGGATGCTCCTATAACCAGCACCACATGGATGATGGCAAGGTCAACTGCCAGGTGGAGCAGGGGCCAAGCTTTCTTCTCTCTTGTCTGTAGGGGTTGAGTGCCCAGATGGATGAACACTCTGAATCCAATTCTGAGGAACAAATTCTCTATGCTGCCACTATTATGGAATCTGTTTAGGCCACTGCCACCATTCTGGAACATGGCACTCTGTGGCTTTATCCTCAAAGCAAAGTCTTTCATCTTTGCAGGTTTGAGGCTGCAAAGGGTGGAGACTTGCTGCCTCTTGTGATGCCCTCAGGCCATCTTTTATATTCTCCTGTTCCTTCTCAGCAATCGAGATCTCCTCAGCTCTATCTTTGTAATCCATAGCTTTACTGGAGCTTCCTTTCTGGCCAAACTCACAATGTTTTAAATCATCCTGCTGGGCTCTTTATTCTTTATTCTCAACCTCAATCTGGCTAAAAGCCCCCAACAATAGCCATACCACTGCCCCAACATTCGGCTGCCTTGAAATTTCTTTAACTCATTAATTCTTTAATTCATTGGTTCTTTGTACCATTTTAGTCTCAATTTCATTAATTTCTCCTCTGAACTTTATGATTTTCCTCATTAATTTCAGATTGGACTTGGATTATTCTTATATTTTAAATGTAGTATTTTGATGTTCCTCATTTGGTTATTTACTTGAACTTGTTTTTATTTTTTCTAATTCAAACCATCTTAGCAATGGAAAAGCAGAACTGTTTTCATTGTGTCCCATAGGTCTTGTGTGTTGTATTTTTGATTCCAGGAAATTTAATTTCTTCATTGATTTCTTCTGTGACTCTTTGGGGGTTCAGAATGTGTTATTAAGTTTCCAGATGTGCGCTACATTTTCTGTTATTTCTTCTGTGATTGATTTCTAGTTTCATTGCACAATGGGCTGATAAAAACATGAGCTAATTTTAATTCTTTTGTATTCTTCTAAGCTGGCTTTGTGGATTAGCATGTGATCTATTTCAGAGAAGTTCCATGTGCTGTTGAGAAGAATGTGTACTATGTTGTGTAGCGTAGAATACTCTGTTAATTCTATAGATAGCAATTAATTCTGTATGTTCAAGAGTGTGATATAGCTCTGGTTTTCATTGGTTTTTCATTTAATCTGTCAATCTCTTTGCAAAAGTGGTGTACTGAGTTTGCCCAGTATGATTGTCTTAGCATTTATTTGATCTTTGATGTCCAGCAGTATTTCTTTTTCTAGACAGCTCCTCCGGTATTTAGTGTGTACATATCTACAAATGTAATCCCTTCTTGGTGAATTATTCATTTAACTAGTATGAAATGGCCTTCTTTGTCCCTTTATCAGTTTTAGCTTGAAGTTTAAATTGTCCAAGAATAAGCTCGCTACTCCTTCTTTTTATTGACATCTGGGTACATGAAACATTGTTTTCCGTCCTTCAATTTTTGGTCAGTGAATGTTTTTTTGGATAAGAGGAGTTTCTTGAATGCAACAGACCAATGAATTATAGGGGGTTTTGTTTTGTTTTGTGTTTTGCTTTTTGGTTTTTGATCCAATTTGCCAGGTAATATCTTTTAATTTAATTTGGGAAACTGAGGCCATTAACACTGAGCGTTATTACTGACAGGTGTCGATTTACATCTATCATTGTACTTCTTTTCTATTGATGACTCTTGCTGTTCCTTTTTTTAATTTATTCACCTTGTTTGATGTATTCATTCCATATGTATTTTTGGCCTTGCTGGCTTACTTATCTCTGTGTAGGATATTCTTGAGTATTTTCTGGATGGCTGGTTAGGTGTTCATAAATCACTTGTATTGTTCTTTTTAATCAAATGTCCTTATTTCTCCATTTATTCTGGAAAAAAAAGTTTTTCCAGAAACTTAGTCTTGGTTAGAATTTATTTGCTTTTAGTGCTTGAAATACTTCAACCCAAGCTCTTCTGGTCTTTAAAGTTTGTCTTGAGAAGTCTGCTATAATTCTCATCAGTTTTACTTTTATATGTTTTTTTTTTCTGGTAGCTGTAAACATTTTTGTTAAACATCTAGCATTTGAATTATAATGTATTGGAAAAACTTCTTTTCTTCCTTGCAGTTGGTTGGTGTTCTGTAAGCCTCACTTATGGAATGTTGAACTCTTTCCTCATTTGTGGGAAGTTTACTGTTACGATATCTGCAAATAAATTTATCATTACATGTGTACTGCCTTCTTGTTTCCATCTATTCCAGTTAGCCATAAGTTAGGGTTCTTTTATTTATTTATTTTTTTTGGTTTTTCTCCGGTACCGGGAACTGAACCCATGACCTTGCGCTTGCCAGGCAGGTGCTTTGCCGCTGAGCTAAATCCCCAGCCCCAAGTTAGGGTTCTTAATGTCCTCTATTTTGGATAAATTTGTCTTTTTTTCTTTGTTTTTTTTTTTATTTTAAAGATAAAAAAACTGAAACATATTAACAGACACACAGACACAATTAAAACAACACAAAAACAATAAAAGCAATACAGAATTTCGTACAAGGTGATAGGAAATTAACAAAGGTTGTTATATTACATATTGATATCATCAAATTGGTTACTCAGATAAGCAAGTAGAGGCCTGTAAGATTGATCAAACAGTTAAACAATAACTGTTCCTTTCAATAACACAATAGAAATTAGTAGTACAATTATCTTAGCTATCTTGTGCATGTATATTCATATTTTTCCCTTCCTTCTTTCTCTTTTCTCTTTTCCCTCATCCCACTAATTCTTTCCTTCTGAGCAGTTTAAATTTGACTTTTTTATTGTTTGTAAGTCTTCTCTGAATAATTCATCATAATTTGCCATTTGGTCCTTGGTTTCTCAAACTTTCACACTGGTTATCTCTGCAATTTTATAAATTTTATAGAAGTTTTTATATTTGGTATTATTATATCTTTGGTTAACTCGACATTTGTATTTTGAACAGTTTTAGTCAGCTCTTCCAAATTGTTGTTTCCCCTAAATCCACACTGGTCATTTTGTATGAGACTCCCATAAACTTTTAGGTCATTCCTCTTTGAACCCACCAAGTGTCCTTAACTCTCTTTTAAACAACTTGCAAAGATTCACTACCTGATGTTTGCTGTCCTCCTCGTCAGTGTTCCCTGGATCTACTTTGGGAGAAATAAGAGAAAAAATATATATTTGCTTTCCTTTTCCTTTTGGTTTTGAGGACTGACATCAAATAGCGTAAGGAGAAGTTGTCATTAATATAAAGACCCTTTTATACGATACTGTAAGGTACCGTCTTCCACTGATGTGTTTTTAGCTTTATTTGTGCAGACTTAGGGTTTACTCCTTCAACTGTTTAATGTAAATGATTTGGACTCTGTTCCTGTGTGTTCATGAAAGAAAACAACATCAACAGATCTGATCAAACATTGATTAGACGTGATAACACTTGCACCCTCATCAATACTCTTTTCAACCCATGTTCAACTGTCATTAGCAGCTATTCTGCTAAATAGAAGAATATTGGGGGTAAAAGATGAAGTAATGGGTTAAAGAATAATTTAAGTCAGAAGAGGAGAGGTAAATAATAAAAAATAATAAGTGAGAAAACTAGATATGGGGTCAGATTCCATTGAAGATCTTTTAATTGGGTTGAAAGAATAGTGAAGGTTTTAAGAGGATAAATGTGGGGAAAGGATAGGATAGAGGATGAGGGAAGTACGCTTTGAAATTGAGGAAAGGTTGTCAGAATCCATTGATATATTTATGAACCTATAAAGTGAAAAGATGACAGGGGGACAAAGTAAGATAAGGAAGAACAAAAGGAATAGAATAAAGAGGACAGAAGGTGATACAAGAAAAGATAGTCGTGGATGAGAAAGCAGGGTATCATTAACTGAAAACTTGAGAGGAAGACTTTAAAAAGTTGGAGAAACAAGTAAAAAAAAAAAAAGTATTGCTACAGAAGCTCGAGTTAAGAAAAGCAATAGGGAGATGGGAAGAAGGAGAAAAAGCAAACACTAACTATATTGAAGCAACCCCTCTCCACCAAATATATGTGTAATACCCAGAACTCAAATCAAATACTCCAGCAAGAGAATGTACATGTGATTTACACGTGACCACTAGCCAGAAAACCCGAATGTTCACACAGTTCCATTATTGTTTTGTGGTCTGATTGCAGGCAGTCACACCAAACCCCCCTCTTTTGCTTTGAACTCAAAACCCAAACACATTTTGAAGTATTCTCCCCTCCAGCTCCTAGAGGGAATCTAATGCCCTGCTTGGCTTGGAGACTCCCTAAAGCCCCAGGCATGATGGGACCATGGAGTCTGGAGCAGCTTCAGTCAGGCAGGGACTTGGAGTCTATGGAGATGGTTCAGAGGGAGTCCACACGAATTTGATAGCATGGTTGCATGCCAGCAGGGGGTCTGTAGGAATCTGCGGGTGTGTTTTCTCACAGATGTGGGACCATAAGATTTGGCAGGCGATTTACTTAGGCAGGCTCCACAGAGCGGGCGGGCAGGACGTGCACCCGTGGGACTCTGCAGGCCCTGTTCGTGTGTTTAACCTCTCTGCCTGCCCTGGTGTGCATGGGCCTGTGCTTCACTTCCGTTGCCTTCAGCAAGCACTGGTGAGTATGCCCTTGCCCTTGGTGAGCGCTGGAGAGGATGCCGCTGGGCTGCAGGGTTTGGAGTAGAAGTAATAGGCAGAAGGGGCTGGTCTATGCAGTCCAGGAGTATACCCAGGAGTCCAGCCTCCACAGCGCTGGTTCATTGTTTTCCTGAGACTCTTTCAAATCCTCTATAATGGTTACTCCCCAGAGCAATCAAGCCTGGGGCAGTGCAGACCTCCCGTGGTGGCTCCACATCCCCTCTTCAATGATCTAGATGTTAAATTTAATCTGCAAATATTGCCTTTCCAATTAACTTTATGATTTAGGGTGCAAGACCCTACCCCAGTACAAAAAACCTGTGGCTTCAGTGTATGCTCTCTGAGCAACCCCCCACCACTGTGACTGCTCTAGTCAACCAACATAGAACTCTAAATTCCCTCATTATTGTCTTGCTGAAAAATTATGGCCAGAATGCTTTATGGTAAAACTAAATGAATTAAAATTTAATATTATAAAGTTTCATTGAAAAAATTTTCATGATCATGAAAAGTTTTTTAAAAATGTAAAATGTTTCCTCCACATTTATAAATTTGCAAGATTGTGTAGGACTTTTGAGGTCATCTACTCCAATCCCCTAATTTTTTTTTTTTTTTCTGGTACCAGGAATTGAACTCACAACCTTACGCTTGCCAGGCAGGCGCTGTGCCACTGAGCTAAATCCCCAGCCCCCAATCCCCTAACTGTATGAAGGAATAAAATAAGGCACAAGTTAGACCCAATGTTACACACTTAACCTATGACAGAGATAAGAGTAGAAACCTTGGTTCACAGGTCCCAGTGGCTTATTTTGTGGTATTTTTACTACTATCCCTCCAGATTGTTAAAATTTAGGTCTGGGATGTAGCTCAGTGGTAGACAACTTGCTTAGCATACACAAGGTCCTGAATTTCAATCCTCACTACTACAAAAGATTGTTAGAGTTGATAATTATCTAGAAATTATTAAATCCATAAAGTAAAAAGAACAGCAGTTAATGTAACATCCCAGATTTCTGAATTAAGTTTAATGACCTGTCATAAACACTGAAGTATGATTTAGTGAGGACTCTTATTAAAGTGACAGTGACCTCAATCCATGAAAGTGAGGTGGTGAATGTAATAGCTATATTATATACAATAAATTTCCTGCAAGTTTTTTTCTGTATGGCTTCCAATAAAAAAATTAGTTTTGGAAGTATGGTAGCTCATACTTGTAATCCCACTCTCTAGAAGACAGGTAGGGGTATTGCAAGTTTAGTCCCAGCTCAGGCAATTTAGTAACCCAACAAACCCTATCTCACAATAAAAAAACTAAAAGGGCTATGCATGTAGCTTAATGTGAAGGTCTTGGGTTCAGTCCTCAGTATCACAATCAGTCAATCAATAAATAAACAAATAAGCAAATAATTTTTAAACCACAAGTTTTCATAAAAGATTATCCTGTGGGTAATTTTCCTTTTATCTATCAAGTGGATCTCCCTTGGAAAAAATGTTTGAGATCTGTTTTGTATCTCAAGGGAATATTATCTCTTAAATCCTTATGCAAATAGGAAGCCATGGTTAAACTTCAAGGCCAGAAGTTACAGACATCCAGGCCTACAGAGCTGACACAAGCAATACTCTACGGAGAAGTCAGGATCCTGTTTCTTCAGCTGTGAACGCATGCATGCCCCAGGATATCCTGCCACCCTAAGACTTCAGGATTGGTTCTATAACACCTCCATATGTGCTTTTATATGACCATAGCTTACTTTTCTGGTCATAGGAACTATAAGTTTGGATCCACAATGTCTATCAAGAGCCTATGTTTCAAGACTTAATATGTAGTATGCTGCTATGGAAAGGTAGTGGGAGGTTTGGGAGTGAGGTGTAGTAGAAGGTGTTTAGATCACTGAGGTTGATCCCCTATGTGGGATCAGACCTCATTCTCACTCTCTTTTGCTTCCTGGATATGAGATGAACAATTTTGTTCCACTATGCACTCCTCCTATGAGTGCTATCTTGCCATAGGCCCAAAAGATCGTGGACTGAAACCTTCAAAACTATAGGCCAAAATAAGACTTTCCTTTTTATAAGTTATTTTGTTATAGTAACAAAAAGTAACATTGGAAATTATAGTAACAAAAACTAACATTGGTAACCCACAGCATAACTAACGAAAAGTACCACTTTTCAGTGGTTATGTTGATTACCAAAGTCTTATTTTGGCCTATAGTTTATTCTTTTTTGGAGAAAGAGAAAATCCAGAAGGATTATGACATAACCTTGTAAATGCACCTTTATTGTTCAGTTTCACGTGTTCTTCATCAAGCAAATTCTGAAAGAAGGTTCTAGTGCTTCCACCTGCCTTTAGAAAGGAGAATTAGATAATAAATGTCCCCATTTAATGAGAATCTGCTCTGATATTTTAAAACAAGTATATAAAGCCCAACATTGCAATCCTCCCAATATTTAGTTCATCCACAATCTAAAAATTACTTTACAGTAATCTCTCATATTACTTAAACCTCTAATAAAGTAACTGATGCTTGAAGAGATGCACTTGAAAATCAAACAACACCACACTGCTTTTGTAGAGTCAGAATATTAAGAGAACATTTCTTAGTTCAACTTGGGAATGGACAAGATAATTCATTGTGTATTGCCCTCAGTGAAGGAATCAAAATCTTTGTTTTAAGTTGGGGCAAAGAAGTTTTAATTTTGGAAATATCAATGGTTCTGGCTTGTCAAAGTCACAGGGTGTTAATCCAGCCTGACAATCTCATGTAAAAAAGATGTTCCATTATAGTAGATTGGGAAGTCCAGACCTGAATCTAATTTTATTTTTTCCGCTATGTCAAATATTGTCAATTTTATTTATTTAGGCTGATCTGAGGTATAGATTTTAGCAAACAGATTTAAACTTTCACCCAAATAAAGAATCCTTGGCAATTTTATAAACTGTGCAATAGAAAGTTCTTGTTTTTCACCTAGCTCTTTCTTTGGGAAGAAATGATTCAAACCCTCATGGCCTGAGGTTTTCCTGGAGTCAGTCTCTTGAGTGGTTCCTAAGTTGTTAGTGTGCATTTATGGCTGCAGAGCTGAACCAGCTGCAATGTTTCACTACCAAACTTTCCTCCTCTGTCTCATTAAGTGTCTCTGGAGTATCAAAACAAGGCATTTGGCAGCCAATTTCAGGAATGTTCATGTAGAGTTATGTAGAAACTCCTCAGGATTTCAGAGAGGGGAATTTTCCTTATACTGACCATGTTCCGGGGCAATTCAGAACACGTAAGGAAAGTTTCAATATCAACCATAGATTATGTCAGAATGACAATACAACAACCTAACATAAAAGTAGAGGATGAGCTGACAAAGGTAGAGGACAGCTCTGAATGAGCTACCTTGGCAGTACATCTCCCAGCTGGACAAGTCTTCTGATGACTGTATCCCCACAGATACCGTGACTCAACTTTCAGAGTTCTGAGGCAGAACCCTGCACTTAACTGCTTGCTGAATTTTTGACCCACAAAGACTGTGAATTTCATCAGTCGTGGAATGAGATTTACACAGCATTAGCTAACAAATGCAGGTGTTACAGCAAACTAAAAATTTAATGTCATAATCTAGAACCTAGAATACAGTCTTAGCCATGATAATAGTAAGGAAGAAGTAAACAAAAAAATTACAAGTGACAAAACTTAGTGTTTTTTTTTTTTGATAAAAGAAATGAGGAAAAGAAATAAACAAATGGTGTTACAAAGGTTATGGTGTTGCCTACAGTAAAAAAAATAGCAGTAGGGAGTAGAAGTGGCTTGAGAGGAAATCATTTTTAATCATGTAAGTGTAGAGAACTACACTATAAAGGATGCTATAGTGATAATTACAAATCGATGAGTTATAACAATTTCTCAAAAGTTGGTTAGCTCAATTACCTCATTTTACAGGTAAAGCCAAAGCAGTCACAAAAGTCCCTGCATGTAGATGAGCAGAGTGCTTGGTTTAGTGCTCTGTTTTTACCATCTTGAATTTCCTAATAATTTTTCAAAAAATGCCCTATATTTTTATTGAATTTATGGATTAAGTGGTTAGTCTCCTATACATTTTAACTTCCCTTTGTTGATTCAGAAAGAATTCCTTGATGAGTGTGGGGTTACCTGTTTCCTCTACAATCCTGAAACTGTGGATGGGAGAGGGGATGGGCAGAATGATTTTTTTCTTACCACGTTGCATTGTGTGTCATACATTTTGCTTGTTCCTACTAGTGGCTGCTTCCCTTGGTGGTGAAGCACCATAATGTCAATTAGTCTGAGACACAGATTGCCTTTACACTGCAAACAAGTGACACCCCTAATTTTCAAATACAGATTCTTCTTTAAGGAGACAGCGTTTCTCATTATGGAGATGCTGCTGCACTGGAGAATAATGAACCTACTGTTACATTGCACAATGTTGTGTGATATTTGTTAAATTATTCAAGCTGACTGAGGCTGATCTAATTTTGGTGAAAATATTGAGGAAATGCCTCTGTGAGCTCTAGTTAATGATAGTAAGCTGCAAATATTTTTTCCAGAGCTGTCTTTTGGTAGTAATAAACTGTTATGCCAAAATATGGCTCTTTTGTTAGGAGGTAAATTTTATAAGAAATAAAATGCAGATCTTTAGTGTACTCCAACTTTAATTATTACAAATAACAGTTTGTCACAAAAGGCAGGAACGGACAGGAACCATGTCCCCCACCCCAGCTGATGACAATGCTGGCTCTCTGGCCCCACATGAACTATAATGGAGACAGGAGCAGAGAGACCTCCCATCACTGCCATAGGACCTTGCACAATTCATGTGGGAGGCAAGAGGGCAGAGCCCAAAGTACCAAATGCTATGCAGCTTTGCTGCTGGGCCCTCTGCAGCACAGAGCAGAAGAAGTGACTATAAAAAGGTTGAACTGATTGAAGACAAGACCAACACCCAGGAAGAGAGTTTCATCCAAGAATGAAGTGTTAATGCTATGACAGAGACCAAGTAAGAGACAGTCTAGGGAGGCAGGCTTGGAGAGGGTGAGAGCTAAACAGGGATCCCTGGGAGACTCAGGCTCAGGCCAGGAGGACTGTGGGGACTGTACAATGTGGTGGGATGCCAGGTTTAGTGGATAGAATCTTCAGAGCAGGAGACCTGAAAGAGATGGCTTTTAATCCAGTGGTGCTTGAGCTTTTTCACAGCTGTCCAGATCCAGCAGAAATTAGTGGTCTGAATTACTATAGGTCAACATCTGGATGGCCTAAGTGTCTGCACTAAAATCTTAGACCTCTTTGCTCTAGTTAAGGGGAGTTTGTGAATAGTTCTTAGGATTTGTCAGTATTCAGTTGATATTGAGCTCTTGTGGCTGATGCCTTTACTACAATAGCCAAGGTGACGTAGTTATTGCTGTCCACTGGTTTTCTCTGTATGCCAATATCTGGATCGCCTGGGGGTAATAAACAATAATGTGGTTCACACTCAAAAAATAGGAAACTGGGAAAGAGAAGCAGCAAACCTCAGCACAAAAAATAAATAAACAAGAAAGTAGAAATATGACAAGACAAGGGAACAAAATGCATCCAAAAATTTCCAGCTGTCACAAAACCAATGCAAAGGTCATCAAGGGGGAGGAAATCATAAGCCAATAGCAGAAAGTTTTGAAAGGGTATCAGTGGAGGTAAAAATAGCTCAATAAAGTACTTGGCAAATTTAAAGAAGATATACTAAATCAGATAATGACTCTCATAAAACAAGTGATCAGCACATCTAGAGGAGGCACCAATAAAAATCTAGTGGAACTAAAGAAAGAGATTAAAAACATGAATGCCCAGCCTGAAAAAGAATGGAGTCCATAAAAAAGTTGCAAATGTAAATCCAGGAGATTAAAAATACGGTTAAAATTAAGGGTACCAAACCACTTTGAAGATATCACCATGTATTAACAGCAACCATTGATATTTTCCTACTAATCTGTCCATAACTCTATAATGTTTGTACTGTTCTCATGCTATTTCATAAATGGATGTATGTTTTTACTATGTGTTTCCTACAACAACCATTGAGAATAGTTAATGATTTTTCAATAGGACACTCATGTATAGCTCTATTTATTTTCTTTAGAAACCACTTTGAAGACACCAAAGTATAGTACAACAACCATTGATAATAACCTACCACTTTTGTCTGTAACTCACTATTATTTGTCTATTTGTTTTCCTGAGAAACTATTTTGTAGATAACAATATGTAAAACAACAACCACTGATAATTTCCTACCACTTTGTCTGTAATTTGGCAAGCCCCCCTATTACTATGTTATCCTTCTTTTACTCTTAAAATAATAAAAAATAAATAAATAAAACTAAGGGTACCAGAAGGAACCAATGTGAAGACAGAGTGTCAAATCTAGAGGATAGGCCTGGGGTCAATATCAATTAATGAGAAATACCTTGAAAACAACAACAGAATGTGAAAAAATGTATTTAGAAGCTATGAGATGACTCAAAAGGACTAATATAAGAGTAATTAGAATTAATGAAAATTGATACAGAATTAACTGGAATCAGAGGACAGCACAAAGACCATAGAACACTGTTTACATAAGTAATAGCAGAAAACTTTCCAGATATGGAAAAAAATTTAACATACACTAAATTAGACATATAGAATGCCAGTTAGCTATGATCAGAAAAAACACACCACCCCACATAATACTTAAAATACCAGAAATCCCACACAAGAGAAAAACAATAAATCACCTGTAAAGGAAAACCCATCGGAATTACAACAGACATGTCAACATAAGCCTTAAACATACGAAGATATTGGAATAAAGTGTTTCAAGCTGTAAAAGAAAACAACTTCCAACCCAGATTGTTTTATTCTGCAAAATTTTCTTTCAAAATTGATAAAGTAAGATATTCTCATGATAAAGGAAACCTAAATAAATTCATGACTGCCAAACCAACATCTAAAACATTTTACAAAGATATCCTAGAA
This sequence comes from Chinchilla lanigera, assembly GCF_000276665.1. Taxonomy (NCBI): domain Eukaryota; kingdom Metazoa; phylum Chordata; class Mammalia; order Rodentia; family Chinchillidae; genus Chinchilla; species Chinchilla lanigera. Next base: position 20,352,744 of record NW_004955426.1, on the reverse strand, counting down.
GAATACAATGAAGTTAACAATGTCAAAATATCCAATACAATAAATGCATTAGTTAGGTTAATTGATGCAACTAGAGAACATAATGTTGAGTGAAATAAGTCAAACACACAAATTTAAATGTTGTGTGTTATCTCATATAAGAGAAACGCAAAGCATATATATGCAAATAAGGAGCAAAATAAAACATAAATAAAAAGGAAGTGGGGAGAAGTTCAGATGGTTCTCCAAATTGCTTATTCTCTTGTTTCAAACCTATTTAATATATATGTTAATTTGTTTTACTTATAATACTAGTCTCTTAGTTCATTGAAAAGAAAGGTTTGTGACAATATTTGTTCTTTGTAGGAGAGAATTTTTATGTTGATGTTTTCTACTGAGTAACTGCTTTGAAGGTAATGATATACCATGTATGAACAATTGTTATTCTCTTTTTGTTGTTATGAAATGTTGGATTTTTTTATAAAAGAAAAACATAATAGTTTTACATGGAAATGGATCTTTTAAGCTCAGCATTCATTTACTTCATTCATTTAATAGTATATGGGATATTTGTGAACATTATATTTCTAGAACATTATAATATAATTATTTCATAGTGATATTTCATATATTGATGAAGAAATAGAATGAAAACATATAAATATTCTGGGGAGCAAACAATAATAAAAACAGCAAACAATCATCTTTTTATGTGAAACTATAGTCTTGCAAATAAATACACAAAATTAAACCTTCAAAAGCAATGGTGATAGGAAATGGTGCATATTAAAAGGGTGTTTTTATGCTTGAGTAATTAGTTCTTATAAGTAACTAAGTGGAGTGACAGAGGGTTTTTCTTTTGGCTATCTAGTATTGTGTGCTGCTTCCTAGATTGTTACAAAAAGACAAGATTTCTTATTTCACCTAATGAGCTTGCCATAGTGCAATTTTATAAATGCTAGAACAGGGCATCTTAACCTTGGTCTGTGGACTTCCAAAGGTCCATAGGACTATGAGGGACTGATAAATTTCCTTGAAGTTGGGCACAAAATGTGATATAGATATTAGCATTTGGAGAGCAATATGGTATTTCTCAGGCTAGAATTTGGGCCTTCTTTTCTATCTGTCATTACCACCTGATTTTAGAGGCAGTACAAATGCCATCTCCTAGAATCTGGGTCCAAACCACTATATTCCCCTACACTCCCCGTACTGGGAGGCTTTCCTTCCTTTAGACCCCTGTGCTTTTTCTCATCTATGTAATCCAGCTGTCTTTTGGCACATTTAGGTCTGTCTCTCCAATATGTTGGGAGGTCCTACAAGGCAAGTGTCATTGTTATTTTTTGCCTTTGTATTGTTTCATAATTCTTTCAGTATTTGGTGATATGGAGGCTTTTAAGAGGATCTCAATCTTAGAGCATCTTCCCTAGCACACTCTACAGGATCTGAAAAACCACCCCAAGCATCTCCCTATTTAACCCTCTCCTACCTTCAGGATGCCCTCGTTGGATCCCCCTTCAAGTCCACTCACATTTTATTGAATATTTTACATTCTTTCATCTTGTGAAGGTTAAACTGGTCAACTCAACTCAATTAAAGAGATTCCCAGAAAGGTGATTGGATGATGCATGTGGTATGATCACAAATGGATTAATCCACTGATGCTCACAGGTGGATATGCTAGTACAAGATGAGTTAAATCCTTGCTGGGGCTTTTCTTCTGTGCTTTGCTTTCTGGATGCAAATAACAAAGAATCTTTGCTCTGCCACACCTTTGTGCCATAATATTTCTGCCTTGGAGTCTGCTGATCATAGGCTGGAACTTCTGAAACTATAAGACAAAATAAACCCCTCTTCCTTTAAGTTGTAGGTGGCAGGTGTTTTTGTCCCAGTAATGGGAAAGTTGACCGATACAAATCTCACTTCAGTTTCTGCCTTTATCTCAATTGTATTGACAAGAAATGTTCAGATCTGGCTTAGGGAAATTATTTCTAGATCATAATATTATGTGATACAGTTTTTTAGGGTTTTGCATATTTGTGTCATGGAATAATAAATAAATCTCTTTGCTATCCTTTAACTTACTTGAAAATTTTGCCATGGTGCCATGGTGGTGGGCACATGTAATCCCAACACTGTGAGAGGCTGAGGCAGGAGGATCACAAGTTTGAACCCAGCCTGGGCAACTTAGTGACTTATTGAAATGCTATCTCAAAATAAAAAAATTTTAAGGGTTGGAAATATAACTTAATGTGAAGAACCTAGGAGTACTACCAAAAGAAAAAATCCTTCACTCTCTTTGAGTTAACTTGTGATAGAAAGTACAGGAGCCATGCAGTGTAAATTAATAGGACCTGCTTTAGAAGTCTGACATCCACTTAGTGCATGTGTGCTGAGTATGAATGCATATGTTTATGTATTTTGTTAGCTATTATTTTTCCACTTCTAATATAGTTCCCACCAAAATCTGTTTTATATTAAAATTGTTTACACAATTTGCCCTCCTCTTCTAAATTAGAGATCCCTGAGGGCTAGGGACCAGAACTCACTGTTCTTGGAGTCTTCCACAGGGTGCAGCACACACCATGTTTGCATGCAGAAGGTTCCAAATGCATGTGAGCTTAATTTGAAAGGAAATATTCACGGTGACATGAAATGAGACAGGAATACTCATCTAAGCACCTTTCTTCTCCATTAAGGCCTAGAACTATGCTTTCTGATCCAGCTGTGCCCTTCAACCAGTTTCACTGTATTTAGGTGGCATCCCCACTGCTTGGCACTGCAAGTGCCTGAAACACCTGGACATCAGCTAAAGCCCTGGATGGAATAGTTTTGTTTCTGTCATGCACTCCCAAAATCATTGTCCCGGTGCACAGGGGATCAGAGAGTAACTATGACAAGCAGAAGTATTTGACTGAAGTACTTTAAGGTGGGGCCTGAGGACCCCCTGCATCCACATCCACCACTCACAGCATCTTTCTCTACATTATTGAAGGCCTCAATTAAATTTGTTGGAACTTTTTAAAGATTCTGTTCTAGTTACATAGAACTTTCCTCCTCAGGGAAGATGAAATTTAAGCTTATCTATCACAAAAACCTTTTTTTATTTAGACAGCCTTTAGCAAACAGATCAAGAAGAAAGAAACACTCAGGAACATATAATACTTTTTTCTCAATTTAGGAATATTTATCTCCAAGCACTTTCAAACTGTAAAGAACAAAAATCTAACCACTTTCAGTCTAAAGGTAGTAGTTAGGCACTATAGAACAACTAGCCTTTTCTAGTCTTATTACTTTATAAGATTTACGTATAAAATTGTGTCAAAGAATTTTAGTTTTCTTTTGAAAAAAGAAAGAATTTTTTAATTGTAAGACTAAGGTGTCTCCTCCTGAAATTCATCCCTTCTCTTAATTTTACCCCCTGGCTATCCTGCCCCATTCAAAAGCAGTTGCACAAGTTGTCTCCAAGGTAGGCACTGGTCAAGTAGCCTATGCTGATGTTGGTATTCTATGCTCTCGCACACAAATCAACCCCCAAGTCTGTTTCCTTGCCTCCCACAGACCTCTGTGGGCTACTCTGCATTTCTGAAGTGCTTGGCAAATTACTGTCCGGTTTGCATCTAGCTAAATTGTATTTCACACAAGTGTGCTGTAGAGATTTAAGAAAATTAGAGTAAGTACTTAAGGGAACTAAGTTGTGGGTGTTTCTTAACATATGCTTAGCTTGAAGAAAAACTAAAGAAAGTATCTCGATGCCTTTAGGAGCTACCAGGTTATAAAAATTGAAAAATATGCAGTTGGATTCTCAGGCACATCTGACAAGCTCCCCCTCAATAAAATTATGCCAGCAGCAGACTGGATTTGGTCTTTGTTGCTGGCAGCGAGCAATGCCGAGGAAAAGGGGTGGCATCCTCAGCTCTTTCCTTGTAGAGAGTATCTGCCCCATTCAAACTTCATTTCTGTTGTAAACCACAGTATTTAACTCATTTTTTTCTTATTACCAGAATCTTTGACACCCTTTGCTTTACCAGAATGAAAGGTGATCTTTTCTTATAAATTATAGTCAGCTTTGGTGATTTGTAAGAAGACAGTGCTGGGAGATCTAATGCTCCTCTACAGAAACATAGGTGCTTCGTCTGCATGGGCACACATAAAGCTCCTCCTGAGTTCAGAGATATGTTGGACACAGACGTAGGGCTTCCCAAGTCATCAGAGAGAGTAAACAGGGTCTTACTTACAAATACCCTAAACAGAACATGTTTCTCTAAAGCTGGTTTTAACTTACTTACTAAGCACTGGCTCATGTACTCAAGAAAAGAAAATGACAGAACAAGGAATTGGGAAAATAAAAGGAAAGACAAAAGGAGGGAGAGAGAGGGGAAACGGGAAAAATCAGGAAAGGAGGAACAGGGAAAGAAGGAGGGAAGAAAATCCTCAGATGATGTCTTGGTTACCTTTCTCTCGCTGCTGGGACAAAATACCTGACACCCAAAATTAAGGAAGGAAAGGTTTATTTCGCTTACAGTGCGTGGAGGTTTCAGTCCGTACTAGGCATGATTATAAGGCAGAGTGGCACGTGGCAGAGGGCTGCATCTCAGGGCGGCAGCACACAGCTCAGCTGCAAGCACACACACCAGGGCGGAATCAGGGAGGAATGCCCCAAGCACTCTTTTCCTGTCCCTTACATATGCAAACTATCCACTCCCAGGTGGGTACAGCTCTCACACCCATATTCAAACTCTAATAGCCTGCCCCAGGGCCGCAGGAGGCTTTGGGGGGACACACAGGCATAAACCATAACAGATGAGAAGTACTTGTTTTTAGGCTCTGTGTTGTACACTTTCCCACACAAGGAAGAAATCAGGAGGCACAGGTGCTGGGTCATCTCCCCTGTGCCACGTACCTAGTGGGACCCAGACCGGGTTATCTCCATCCTCTTCTTTCCATTGCTCCTCTTCTACCCGCAGGGTCATTTTGCTCTCCTCAAACACACTTGCCAGCTTCTCTTTAATGGGGATGGAACAAAACTCTCCACAGGTACATGTATGTATTTAGATACTTTTTACCTTTGGAGGTATAGATTTTGTATCATCTAAAGGGTGTCTATACTTAGAAATCTGTAACAAAGACAGAATGATTTGGTTAATATTAAGTAAAATTACTCTAAGGTTATCATGAAGAAAATCTCTGTCGTTCAATAATTTCTAGTAATTTTGTTAACTATTGGCAACATGTGCTGAAAGCAAGTTAAGTGAATGTTTTGTTAACTCTAGGGAAGACTTTAAAGGTCTTTCTGGATAACAAATGAGGGACATAGAGCTTTACAAACATCTATCAAGGTAGGTGTTATTATCTCCGTTTGACAGGTGAAGAAATGACAGCTTACAAAGACTATGAGTTACCAAGCTGAGTAACAATAAATCAAGACATTTTCATTTCAAATCCACAAAGTTTACTTCTACTTATACTATTAACTACTGTTATATATTTGACATCATAATGTTAGTATAACTATTAGTGTTATAATTATGCATAACAGTGGCAGAATTAAAATCTGGACAATTTGATAGAGTAATTAGAGACTACATGAATTTTATCTTGACAAGTCAGTATATGTTATTTTAATTACAATTATTCTAAATTGAGAATAAGTCGTGTTCAAGTTATTTTGCAACTGGAATACCAGGAATCATATAAGAGTGTCTCATGTGCTCTAAGACTGAATTGCAGTCTTAATAACAAAAAGGCCAAGTATGTGTATGATTTAACTATCAGTCTGAGCACTGAGGTAACTATTAGTCCCCTTATTTAGATGTGATCAAAGCATGGAAGTTGAAGTAACTTGCCGAAGATTCCAAACTTCATAAATAGACTTTGGATTCTAACTGAGGTCTACTTTTTTCACAGGCTGTGCACTTAACAACTTCTTCCTAATTAGCACAAGCAAACAAGATACACGTATGTTGAAAGACAAAGAAACATGTAAGACTACTAGTACACACTCATCAAAATTCTTAGTGTCATGGAAGGCAGGATGTCTCTTGTGGGAGAAACTTAGAGACTAAATAAGGTCCAAAATGGGTGATAGACATTGGGAAGTAGGAAGAAAATGTTCAAATGGGAACAGGAACAAGGGGAGGGGGGAAAAGGAAGAAAAGGAAAGGAAAAGGGAAAAAGAATAGAAGGGAAAATGGAAATAAAGTTTTTGAAAATAAGGAGGGGGAAGGGTTGAAAAGAGGGCAGGGAAATGGAGAAAAAAAGAAAAAATCAAGATATATCATGTATAGATACGAATTCCCTATGATGAATGTGATCTTTATGTATATAAAAAGTGTACCAATAAAATTAATTTTAAAAGAATTAATGTGTGGTATGTACGTGTACCAACTAACCACAGTGAGTGTTATTTTATGTACTGCTTGCAAGTACTCATGAAATTTTTAAAAAATTTTTAAAAAAAAATCCCAATCATTGAAAGAAATTAATGAGACATGACGCTTACATGTAAAACATGGTCCTAAATGAAAACTGGTCTGGGTAAAACACATATATGCACAACTCTAAAGGACATTTTGGGACAGTTTTGGAAATTTTGGTATGTACTGTGTATGTATTAAATAAGATTTTTATCTCAGTGTTAAATTTCTTGGCTGTCATTATTCTATTGTGGATATACAGGAGTGCTCTGTGCTAATTGCAGTTTTGTAGTGTTTAATGTTTTCTAGCCAGCAATTCAGGCATATATCTTTGGGATTTATTGTGTTTCCTCTGGACCTGTAGTAGATATTCAGAAGACATTTAGGGAAAGACCACCTGTCTTACTATATCTGAGTTTTAGTCAATGTTCTTCAACTAGTCTTTTATTAACAGGAAAAAGCTAGTTTCTGAATTTTATATGGGCTGGCTTTATTTTAGAACTGAATTCTGCCTCTAAAACCTTTCCAAAAATCCCTGATGAGAAGTTTTTGTAAAAATGAAGATCATTCAGAGTAACTATCTTGGGTGCGTTTGTACAATGTTACATGTGGATCAGAAAGAAAAGTATAGCCAACTGTAAATTATATCCATAGATGATGAAAGGGAGAGGATATTCTTTATGCTACCTACCTGTGATTTTGGCATACAGACACTTTGCTTCTCTAACCAACCACCAAAGAGAGAAGTACATGCATCTCATATTATCTTTACATTTTTGTCCTTTGATGATGACTATGGCAAATTTTCTTACCTTTGAGCATGTGGTCTCTTATTTTCTCTGTGCTACTATTACAGGAATTAACTAGCAGTATGGAGGGAGGACACAGAGTAAGCTGTAAGAAGTGAGGAGGTTTTAAACTGTGTGCAGATGGAGTTGGAAGCAGAATAAATGAGGGGTCATATTTACAAATGCAGCCAGAACACAACATGGAGGAGGGAAGCGAGTCTAAGTATAAAAACTACTCTTCCGTCTCAGACTCTCCCCAGGTCTTCCCCTAGAAACATGGAGCTTCATTTGTGTTTTTGTACTGTTAGTAGTGATCTGAGCACAGAAAAATATTTTTCTAGTCCAAAAACAAAAATTTGACTGAAATAAATAGAAACTAGTGTATGGCTCAGGAAAGAGGGTTAAAAAAAAAAAAAGGTTAACTCAATAGGGCAGGTGCCACTTAACAGGCAAGTCACAGCTTAGCACAAGTAAGTTTTTAATGGATGGGAATGTGAGCCTGAGGGGACAGCAAAGGTCTGAGTGTGTCAAGCCCAAATTCCTTTTTAAAAATCTAATATTCTACATGATAGTATTAAGAGGTAGGAGAGACAGGCAGAGTGACCCAGGCCTGGAATCATAGCACTCTAGGAGGCTGTGGCAGGAGAATTCAAGTCTGAGTTCAGCCTGGGCAATTTAGGGAAAGCCTATATTAAAAAAAAAAAAAAAAAGATGGAGACTGGGAGAAGTGAGTGAATCACTAGGTCTCCGTCCTCAGGCATGAGGTTAGTGCCCACATAAAAAAGCCTCAAAGGACCTCTCTTCTTCCTCGCCCCTTCTTTAGTGTGAAGACACTGAACAATGTACAAGCCTTCCTCCCTATCTCCCTCCCTCTCTCTCTTCTCTCTCTGTGTTGTTTTATTGTATGAGACACTGAAACATGAAATATGAGCTTGTCTTAAGTGTAATAGAAATGTTAGAAGTTTAACATTATGAAAAGTATTACATCTTGGAAGATTAGTGGAATTGATGAAGATGGTTGGACTCTTAAGAAAAGTGTTTTTGAAAAGGGTATGAACACCAGGATAATTTAGAGACTAGCTTGACTTTACAGTAGCAACATGAAGTCACATAATGACCAAAGCCTTATGTGGGCTTTTGAGTTCAGCAAGATAATTAGCCAACTGAATCAAGCAAGGAAATCATTTTCATTGACCTCATAGCATTAAAGAATTGAAACCTTGTTCAAATGTTGCATGATAGAAGGCAGGTCATACAACTTCGGGAAAAAACAAATCCCCCTGTCTTAAGTACAATTTGAGAAGGATACCCTGAATCTCCATGGACAGAACTAAGGTCTTACCATATAAACACTGAGCAAAGTTGTTTGCCTTTAAGTATGTAAGTAGCATGATTTATTCCCCTTGGCAGCCAAGTCTTCCCCATGCAAGAAGCCCTGACACACAGAATTTCTGTGAATAACTTGATGTGTCCTTGCACTATTAGTCAATAGCAAGCAAGCAATAAGGTAAAGAGGCCGAGCGGAAGCCACACTTCCATGCACCAGGTGATCTGTTTATCTAAGTAGAAATGCAGAGATAGAATTCGCCTGCATTCATGCTGGTCCTACCGTGCAGAACAAGAGTTTGTTTCACAACTTCATGCAACAGAAGATCCCCACAGAGGTGGCAGAGGGCCCAGGAAGGGCCAGGAAGAGCCGCTGGCCATGGTTGCTTTGGCAGGAACTGCTGCAATGCCACACTGAAAAGTATCCCAGCTGCACTCAGCTCCCAGCCTCGAGAATGGTTTCTCTTTCTCCACCAGCAAGTAGATGGCTGGGTACATCATATGTTCAACACAGAAAAAGTAATTTCTCATAAAAATTTTTAAATGAAAAAAGAAAGACAATGGGTAATATGTTAGTATCCTGTCTATTGTCTCTCCTTTTACAATTTCTAAATTGCCAGTGATGCTGGTGATTTACTCAGAAAGTGAACAAAAAGTTTCAGAACCTCTGAAAGAACTTCTCTACTCCTCTCATCTCTTGCCTCCTGCAGTTGGCCATTCACCCCACAAACATACCTCGGAGGAAACCATGGAATGGATGGCTGGAGTAAAAGTCAGTGTGGCTGAGAAGTTTAGAGATAGAGATAGAGAAATAGAGATAGAGATATATAGAAAGATAGAGTTAGATGATATGGATATAGATATAGATGATGTAGATATATAGCTATATATAGAGATATATAGTAGAGATGGAGATGGAGAGATAGAGACAGAGAAACAGTTAGAGATAGAGAAATATAGAGAGATGAGGGAGATAGATATACAGTGATCCCTCACCTATCACAGGAGTTAGGTTCCAGAGACCCCTGCAATTGGTGAAAATCCACTAAGTAGCAGTGTTATACTTATTTTATTATTTATATATATTTTAAGGTTTTATAAACCCTTCCCACACTTCTATAAACCTTTCCCACTCTCTTATTAACCTTTCCCACACTCTTACAAACAATTCATATGCTCTTAAACACTTCTACACTCTTAAACCTATATAATTTTAACAACAGTAAAATTCTATATGGGTACTCCACGTGAAGTGGACAAGGAGAGATGTTGAACGTATGCGCACAGTGTGGGAAGGCAAATAGACTGATGCTATGGTCACGGACCCAGTCAGCACCCAGAACACAGTGCTGTGGTTGGTCACCCTCCATTCCATCAGCCAGTAGTGCGCTGTGTACAATCTCACATTGGCAAACTTGAGCAAGCAGTAGTAGTGTACTGCATTTCCATTGTATGCAGTACGGTATTCCTCTGCTGATGAAATACATACGGTATTTCATTTCAATTTAATATTATTTTGCTATGTTTGAATAAACATTTTTATATTGTTTAAAAATTTTAGGCAAAATAATTAAAATCATAAGTATTATGTAAATACCTATATACCAAAAAATTCTACAATGTAGCAAAAAGTCCACAATACAGGATTAGATATATTTTTTAAAAACCCACAATACAGTGAAGCCCCAATAAGTTAACTATGATATAGCAAAGGACAATTGTAGATACAGATGATATAGACATAGTTGATAGAGATAGAGATGAGAGAGAGAGAAAGAGAGAGAGAGAGAGAGAGAGAGCTAGAGCTGGAGATGATAGAGATAGAGATAGGTAGAGATAGAGAGCTAGAGATATATAGAAATATAGAGATAAATAATACAGATATAGATATAGAGATGGAGACGGAGATGGATAGAGATACAGAGAGAGAGAGATAGAAATGAGAGAGAGAGAGAGAGAGAAAGAGAGAGAAAGAGAGAGATCAAGGTGAATCAGTGTTCCCAGGCTGAAGGCCAACTAAACAAAGAGGAAAGGGACAGCAGGCCAACAGTTAAGAAAGAAAACTAAATTCATTTGTTCTTCCTATTTTCCTCCTTCCTCCACTCCCCTCTTCCTCTTTTCTCCTTTACTTACTCAATGAGACCTGAAGGTTAGTGAATCTAGAACCATGCGAAGAAAGGTGATTTGGGGAGGATCCACTTGCCCATTCTGAAGTCTTGAACCAGACTTCCCAGGCCACAGAATGACCACATCTGTGCCTCTGGTCCTGGCTGCAAGTGTAGCTCAGAAAATTCCTACATGCTTCCTTGTGACATGCGATTAAAGAAAAATAGCAGCCAGCAACAGCCTTTTATTCCCCGGACAGTAAATCTTGTTGCAGCTCTAGCAAAGGATTGCAGGTCAAGAGAGGACCCACATGTCACCTTGTAGATGGCAATCATAGGAAGTACTGCTCCCTTTGAAGCCTGACCCTGAGACCCTAAAGCCAGGAAAATGTCCTACACATATTTCCCATGTGGCAAGTCCAAGAGAGGAAGAGCGTAAGTGAGAAGCAAGAAAGGAGGTAAGATCTAAGCAAGTTCTTGCTTCCAATTTGGAAAAAAAAAATTAATTACTCATCGATATAATGGTTAATGGTTAGGAAGACTTTTTTAATAGGCTCTCCAAGTGTTGGCCTTTTAAAATTATTTTCACTCATTTAGCAGTGTGTTGAGGGGACAGGCAAAGCTTGGGAGATTTTCATGCTGAGATGCAAAAGGCTAAACCAGCAAAGCTCCAATACACAGGTGATGAGCAGTTAGATGCTATTACCGAAGCCATTTGGTAGCCAGGCCATCTCTCCACCACCTGCAGAACTCCAGAGTCTCACTGGCTTTCAGCTTACCTTCTCAAACTTGTGCAAAGGTTATTCTTTCCTTTGGCTCAGAGGGAGGTACGCCCAGCAACCTCTGTCTCACAAACAGCAGATGCCCTTGAGGTGTCATGGGTCTGGCCTCGCTCAGTCCAATTTTGTGATCTGGGAAACAGAATTTACATCTCCAGGCCTTGATTGCCTAGTCTAAAATGGACAAGTTGAGCAGCAGTCATAAAGTACAACAACCTAGGGTTAAAAGTAACTTTTACCTCAGAACCCCAAGTAAATATAATTTTAAGTACAAATTAATATAAAAATTAAAACATGTACATTAAGTAACTGAAATAAAATAGTCTGTTAAACAATTTTTATTTCTGCTGCTTGTAATATACTTTGATATTGCTCGTTTTTCTCTTTTCTTAATACTTTAAATTAATATCATACAGTGTTAAATGGGCAAACCTACAGATTAAAGCCTGTGGTCTAATCACGCAGTCAACAGACATTTATTAAATACTTACATGTACTAGATTGCCAGGTGCTGTTGCAAGTTGAGCGGTAAAGACACACCACTGCGCTCATAATGCTTGCAAATGTACGACACACATAATAAACTATACAGTATGTAGGGAGACTAGCAGACATTGTTGATGCCCCCACCCAGCTCCCAGACGTCGTTCTTCCCGTGTGCTCCTCCCTCTCATCGTTCTCAGGAGCTCTCTCCTCCTTCACCATGCCCCTGTGCTTCCTCCTACTCCAGAGACTAGCGTCTGCATTTCTTGTCGTTGGGATTTTTGCCAAAGTCACAGCAGCCTTGCTCATCTACCTAGAGAAGTGAAAGTAAATTCACACTTTCCAAAATCTCAAGCATCCCATAACCAGTAATAAATGGAAGTCAGCATGTCCACAGTCCAATTCCTTCTCAGATGGGATAATGGAGGTCTCTCTGGATTTCTTGACACAGATTCTACATCCGGGTAACTCAAACTATGAAAGAAGGCAAGAAGTGCTATGACATTAAGCAAAGGAACTTCTTTTAAATGAAGAGGGCAGGGAAGGTCTCACTGACGGGAAAGAAGTGGTATTTAAGGAAAGACCTGGAGGAGACAGAGGAGAAAGACATATGGCTATAAAGCAGGGCATGGGGAACAGCTGATGCAATGGCCCAGAAGCAAGAGTAAGTTGACAAGTGGACTGAATGTGTGCCTCCCCTACTTCACATGGTAAAGTTCAGATTACAGATGTGATGGTATTTGGAGATTGGGTCTTTGGCAGGTGATTAGGTTTAGATGAAGTTATAAGAGTCGAGCCCTCATTATTGGATAAGTGCCTCTATAAGGAAGTAAGGAGAACCCAAGCTTTCTGCTCCATGTAAGAATATAGTAAGAAGCCAGCCATCTGAGGACTAGAAAGAAAGCCCTCATTTGGAATCTGACGGAACTGACACCATGATCTCTGACTCCAAGCCTCCAGAATTATGAGAAATGTTTGTTTGTTAAGCCATAGTCTTATTATTCTGCAAGAGCAGCCCAAGTAGACGGAGAAAAATCACTGATATATAGTCTAAAACATAGAGTAGTGAGAGTGGAGATCAGAGATATAGCAGTCATGTCTAAGTAGGTGATTTGACTCTAGTATTCTATTTTATGACTATATTAATGATTAAGGGTTGCAACTTCTGGAAACCTAACTCAGAAATGCAGCTTTCTGAATTTGTTTGAATAAACCCCTAAGAACTTTCCTAGAAACTCGCAAAAAACCTTCTTCTTCTTGTGACAATCCTTTATTGACTCAAGAAAACTGGCTTGCTCTCTCTCCTGCTCTCCTGGGCCAAGCCGTCACTAGGTCTGTAGGTCATTCATTTACTGATGAGATTTCCTGCACTTGGACCTAGAGAACTGACCTAAGTGAATTTACATCAATTAGCTAATCTAATACTCAAAAGAGTCCTGTAAGGGAGGTATACTTTATTTCCATGTCCATGGATAAAAGAGTAATATGAAACACAGAGATTAATGATTTGCCAAAGACACATAACTGGTAAATCATGGAACCAGTCACTCAGACTGATTAGTCTGACCCCAGAGCTCCTATTATTCAAAACCACTCCATTCTGTCCCCTCTCCATTAACAAGGCCATGGCTAGTTAGTATAGTCCAGACAAGACTCAGACCTTTTGGTTCCCCATCCAGTGCCCTTTCCTCCATTTCCACAATCCTAAATATGGATAGAATGACCTTGGAAAGAAAAGAAGGGAAGCTTAGGGATTGAGAAATGGGGTACAGAATTTCCAAATCCAGATTCCCAGGAGAGGGGCTGGGGATTTAGCTCAGCGGCAAAGCATCTGCCTGGCAAGGGCAAGGTCGTGAGTTCGGTTCCCGGTACCGGAGAAAAACAAAAAACAAAACAGATTCCCAGGAGAGCTTTGAGCTTTTCCTTCTGTTACCAAAAGGAATCAACCCTAATGATAAATTTAGTCAGGAACATGAGCTCTGGCAATGACATGAAGGTCTGGCTTCAGAAAAACTGAAACTGTCCCTAATCCCCGCACCTTAACCCAAGGGAAGACAAAACTCAGTGAAGTCTTCGCCTTGAACCAGGAAGGAAGTAATGGCCTCCAGCCACAGGCTCTCATCACCTGAGGCTGTTGAGATGGTGAAAATTCTGTGGTGAAAGCTGCCTTTGTGTAGTGTTTTCCTTTTCCCTCAAGGAATGGGAGGTGGAATAAGGAAAACAGGACGGCTTATGGTCACAAAGCTGACCTTAAAAGATGTAATCAAGAAAGTGACCTTTTGGGAAGGGTTCAGGAGGCAGATATCTCAGAGAATGGAACCAAGGAGAGAGACAGAGGTAAGAGTTGTCAGTAGTCCAGGATGATCCAATTAAAATGAAAGTCAGCTCATGTCACTCTTCAACACTCCACCGGCTTCTCTTTGCAGGAAGACCCTATTCCAGAAAGATGCCTCATAGCTATTACAGCTTGGGTTCTGAACATCCCTCAAAGGTCCATATGTCAAAGGTTTGGTCCCCAGGTCATGGTGCTATGGTAAGTTGAGGGAACCTTTAGTAGGAGTGGTATATTGGACGAAAGTTAGCTCCCTGGGTGGGGAAAGCACACCCTTCGAGGGAGTACTAGGACACTGGCCTTCCTGTCTCTCTCATACCTTCTTGGTTACAGTGAGGTAAGGAGGCCTGTGCGTGAACTCCTACTATGATGTACTGTGCTCTCACAGGCCCAAAGTGATAAGACCAAGTAAGCATGGCCTGAAGCCTCTGAAACTCTGAACCAAAATAAACATCCCCTCCTCTAAACTGATTGTCATTTTGTATTTTGTCACAGTAAGAAGAGCACAATAGTCCTTACTCGGGAATCTATTTAATTTATAACATCCCAGAGGCCCACACTGACCCTTCTGGCTTAATGTCTATTCTGTCTTATCCTTTTTCTCTGCTTGGTTTTACTACTTAGCATATACTACCAGATGGCATGTGGTTTACTTGTTTGTTTACAATGTGCCTTTCCCCAACTAGAATATAATACTGTAGAAGGAATATCACACTGAGTCTAATTGTCTCTAGAACTGAGACTGGTTTTTTGTGGTGAAGGAACAAAATGCGGAGGAGAAAAATAAAGTAATGGGCAAGAAGACAACAAAAGGAAAGATGACCCCAACCAGTAAGGAGATCTACAAAGCGAGATGTGTAATCTGAATATGGATGGAAAGATGAAGGAAGTTGAGAACTGGTAAATCTTTGGTGGTTTCAAAAATGGGAGCATTCATCCTTCTGTGGACTAACCAGGGCCTTATTTTAATACCACTTTCTCTTCCTTCCCCAGAACAAAAGATTCCAGTACCTTCTACTTATTGAGCCAGGCACATGATCTGAATTCACTCCAGTCTTCATGGTGACCCTAAAATTAACTAACTGCTGTCCTAACTTTGCAGTGAAGAAATAAGGACAAAACTTAAACAACTTATTCCCAGTAGCCAAAAGTGAAAACAATGCAAGTCTCTGTGGACGGATGGATGAATAAACAAAATGCCTTATATCTATAAAATGGAATAATATTTGGCCATAAAAAGGAATAAACACAAAAAGGTCACAATGCCTAATCATTGACAGCCTAGGAAATTTCCTTCAATATTAAAATTAAAAATGACAAAAGATGAAGGTTACTCATTGATTTTTACTGAACACATTTAAAGCTACTGATTTTGTGGACATTCCAGATATCTGCCAGCTTTTAATTTTTCTTTTCAAATAATTGGAGAATGTTAAGGCTAAAAAGTACATAGATATTTGATAGAGGCATTCTTAACCAAAACCCATGGAAAAGCTTCAGAGATCTCTGAATTCAGAATTATACACAAAATTTTGTATTTAAGTACACACACAAACATTGTTTCTGGAAAGGGTACATTGTCTTTGTTCTGTTTTCAAAGGTACATAAGACCCCAAACTAAAATCCTTCTGTACAGAAAAGGAAACAATAAAATAAAAAAACAACATACAGAATGGCAAAAAGTATTTAAAATCAGATCTCTGCTAAAGGATAATATCCAAAATACATATGGAACTCCTATAACTTAATAGCAAAAAAAACCTGAATAAAAACAATCAAACTACTTGAATAGATATTTTTCCAGAGAAGGCATTCAAATTTCCAACCAATAAATGAAAGTGTTCAACATTATTAATTACCAGGGAAATACAAATCAGAATCACAATGAGTTATTACCCTTACACCTGTTAGAATGACTGTTATTAGAAATAATAGCAATTGGTGAGGAAGTAGACAAATTGAGACCCTTGTACAAAGTTAGTGGGAATGTAAAATGAAGCAACCACTGTACAAAACAGTATAGAAGTTCCTAAAAAATGAAAAGTGGAACTACATATGATCCAGCAATCCTACTACTGGATATATAAGCTAAAGATGTAAAATCAATATCTCAAAGAGCTATCAGTACTTCCATGTTCATTGCAGCATTATTCACAAGCTAAGATATATTAACAACCTGAATGCCCCTCAACACATGAATGAATAAAGAAAATGTAGCATATACATACAGTGGAATACTATTTGGCCTTTAAACAGAAGAAAATCCTGTCATATATGTGATGATGTAGATGAACCTCTGAGATCTTATGGTAAATGAAATAAGTCAGAAAGACAAGGAAAGATACTGCACTATTCCATTTATGTGAGGTTTTCTGAAAGCATCAAACACAGAAACAGACAGTAGAATGATGGTTGCCAAAGGCTTGGGGGAAGACATATGGGGAATTTTGTTCAACAGGTATAACATTTCAGTTATGCTAAGCAAGTACTACAAGAGATACATTGTAAAGCATTATGCGTATTTAAGAGCACTATAGTATATAATTACAATATTGTTAGGTAGGTAGGTCCCATGGTAAGTGTTCTTCTGTGTGTGTGTGTGTGTGTGTGTGTGTGTGTGTGTGTGTGTGTGTTAACAGAAACCAAATTCAAAATTTACTTGACAGGATAATGTCAGTGATATGATTCCTCAGTTTTATTTTTTTTTTATTTGAAAGAAAGTAGTAAATGAGAAACAAACAAAGAAATAGAACAGTAGCAGCATACCGGTATCACGAACATAAACAAATCAAAGGAAGAACATTCAAAGTGATACAGAGTTTCAAGACAAAATAACATGAATCAGCAGTGGTTGTTACATTACATATCGCTTTCCTCAACTACATGGCTCAGATTACCAGATGTAAGAATGAAAGATTGCTCAAACCATTAAAAAGAATAAGAAAATAATTCTTCGATAAAACATTAGAGATGATACAGAGCTTCACTAGACAAGATGGTAGGAGATCACCAGATTCCTCAGTTTTAAAGCTGGAAAGTGGAATTTATAATACAAGCTGAGTGGTTGATTCATTGTGTCAACTTAAGAAATTTAGAAGCTTAGCTGAATTGGGTCTGCAATTCTATACCCTAGTGTGTAGAGGAGCCACCCTAGGGTGGCTCATCATCTAGATGATATAAAAGGGAAATGAAGAAGGACAGAGGGGCTTCCATTCCTTCACCTTAAACATTGTCTTCTGGCTTCTAGTGCAAACTCTTTGGCTTCCTTTTGGATCCCTCAGTCCTCTGGTGTAGACCCATCATCCATCACAGACCCATTGACCTCCTGATATGAACTTGCACAGGATACTGCAGTAAGCTCCAGACCTTGGGCTGAATCCTTCGGTCTCCAGTGCACAGACACCTCTGCACACTTCCTCATCCAACTCTGTGGCTCACCATCATTAGCCAATCTTGTAATTTCTTATACATTTGTGTGTCTTGTTATATCTGTCTCTCTAGTAAAACCCTGACTGATACACAAGCCTATCCTTATATCTCATGGCACAAAATAGAGAGGGGAAAGCATGTAAGTATGAGTCAGTTTTCCTCCATGTCAGTGGGGACTTCAGGAAGAACACTCACTACCCAGTCACCTAGGGTTTAGGATCCCAGTACAGCAGTGCCTCTCCCACTTTACATGTGGACCATCTGGGGATCTTGTTAAAATCAGGTTCTGAATTAGGAGTTCTGGGATGGAGCTAGAGATCTCATTTCCAACAAAGTCTCAGGTGACATTGATGCTTGTGGAATAGAGTTTGAGTAATGAGGAACTCAGCCACCGGTCTTTGAACACTTTTGCTTGTCAAGCTCTGGGTTACTATATAAGAATCTTCTGGGAAAACTTATGAAACACAATTTCCCAGGCCCTTCTTTCCTAGAGACCCTGGCCTGGAGCAGACACATGAAATGTGTCTTTAAATGGCCAGTGCATGTGCTTCTGAGGCACAGCTGTGTTTGCAAATTACATTTCCACAACACAGACCTTTAAAAGAGGAAGACCTAGGTGTTCAAGATGATCCAATACATTGGAGAAAGAAAATTTCTATGAAAAGAAGGAAATAGCTGTACTGATAGTTAGCACTAGGATTGGAAATAGTGTCTTCACTCAACTCTCAAATTAGCTCAACACAAGTACTGAAAGAAACTACAAAATATATCTCCAAAATGCAAGGAAGTTCAACAAACATAGGGGTTGCCAGGGTCTCCCACTTCTTGATTAGCCATTTATGTGTTTCAGGCCTATCATCAACATAGCTCATTTTATAAAATTGAGATCTTTAAAATATGAAACTTAACAACACTTTGTTATAAAATACAGAGGATGAAAATGTGTGCTACCACACAGGTTGCCTACTAATCTCATAACAAAACAATAAAAAATTGTTGGATTTAAATATTAATTTCCTATTTCTTTTTATTGGTATATAGTTATAATACATAACAGTTACAGGTTCATTTTTAATCCCCCATGTTTACTTTCATAGAAAAAACTTGTGCACAGAATGTGAATCTTGAATGTCTAATGCTAAATAGAAGAAGCTAGCTCAAAGAACTGCATGTTTTACAGTTCTACTTATGTGACACTCTGGAAAAGATAAAACTTTAGGAACAGAAAACAGATCAGTAGTTTCCAGCCACAGAAGACAGAAGGGCTGACAGCAGAAGATCTTAAAGGAATTTGGATGAGGTAGAGATAAAGTGCTTCTGTAGCTAATTGTGTTTACATAACCTTTTCTGTTTTCAGCATTCCTACAAATGTATACTGAAACATATGATGTCTTGGTTACTTTCTCATTGCTGAGACAAAATACCTGACACCTACAAGTTAAAGGAGAAGAGGTTTATTTTGGCTCACAGTTTGTAGAGGTTTCAGTCCATAGTCACCTGGCTCCAAGACAGGGTGGCATGGCGGAGGGCCATTGTAGAGGAGACACAGTCTATGGCAGAGTAGGCAGCACGCAGCAAACCTCCAGCCTCCCTTTCAATTAACCAATCCAAGTTACATGGCTTTTGGGTGGTGCTACCTATACCCCAGATGAGCTTTCTTATTATCCACACCCAGAACTATAATAAACCAGTTAGTGGACTAATGCACCAGCACGCACCCTTAATTGCAGTATCACAAAACCCAAATCCAGCCATCTCCAAAAAGTTCCATCTATGAAGTCATGAGGCTTTGAGAGAACATCTAGATACAAGCCATAACACATGAATTTTATAATATGTAATTAACAGCCTAATAAACATGACCCTTTAATAAACTAGTGAATAAGTGTTTCTGGGGGGAGAAAACCTCCTAACTGCATTTTGTGTAGTATATGTTAAAACTGAGAATCGAAAATAAATTGAACTTAGGACCATATCTTTGAATCACTGTCTGGATAACAGTTAGTCAACATTTTTAAAAACTGAAGCATATTTATTCTTATTAACATTTTGATAACATTAAAATATTAGAGAAATAAATGGTTTTATGTTGTTAATTAGTTTAAATATTTTCTTTAATTCTGTCTAATTCTTTAAAATATCTATTCATGAATTTGTGATACAGTATGAAAAAATTACAAATGTATAGTTTATAAACACAAATGGTGTATTTGGAAAGAAAGGCTCAAAATGTTCTTAATGCTGAGACAATGAACAAAAACCTTGGAGATCATTTCTCTAGCATGTAACTTTTCAAACTTGAATGTGCATATGAACCACCTGGGGATCTCTTAAATACAAGGTCTGACTCAGAAGGCAGAGGTGGGTCTGATACTTTACATTTCCAAGAAGCTCCTGGGTGATGCCAATGTAGCTGATCCAGAACTATACTTTGAGAAGACTCACAGTGCAATCACCTAAAGAAGCCCAAGTAGCTATTACAGGGTAAGTACCACTGCACTTTGCTCAGTGTGTTCTGTCCTCCCTCCTTGGGGTTAGGATATATGAGCTCTTATCAGGCAATAGGCCAGCTCTTTAAGCATCTTCCTACTGTGTGTCCCCATGGAGAAAATTATTCCTGTTCCCATTGTTATAATGGTTGGTTGTACTTAGCCTCTTTGCTTACCTACTGTGTAGACTTCCTTAGAAGGAAGGAAAGACTGTCTAATAATAGTAGTGCCTTATATTTACAAATGGTTTATAATTTACCAAGTGTATGGACACATATCCATTCATGTCATCCCCACAAAGATCCCTAGAGTGGAATAAAGCAGATGTATTACAATTCCATTTACAAGTGCTACATGACAGAAGCAAGCAGAGAGCTTTCAGAGTCAGAATGATCAGGCACAGCTTGAAGAAGAAAGTACACGGAGGTGAAGATCAGGAACCAGGAGGGTTTTAAGTACATGAGAATTGGGAGAGGTAGTATTCCAAAAGGGGAAGGTGGATTCAAATACACTATACATAATTATTGACCCACCTCTCAAAAGCCTAATAAAGTCATCAGAAGCAAAGATGTTTTAGCTTTATTTTGTGGGAAGTAAGCACCATTATGATTTTTAATTTAGGGACTGACATAATCAAATTTCAAAGGGAGGCATTTGAGTCTGATGTAAGCAAAGTGAGCCCAGCTAGGGAGCTACTGAAGAGGAAAAAGTACACAGTAAAGGCAAATACTGAGGTAGTAACAGGGGAAAGGGGAAAAAAGTGTCCAGGTGTTGGTTCCTGAATGAATATAAAATGTGCCAGAGAGAACACTGACAGTTGAAGCCGTGGAGAAAGATAAGATCAAGCCTTGTAAAAATATGCTTCACCTGTAATTTGAGACTAAGGAAATAAATCCCCCAAAGGCAAAATCTCTTTCCACATTTTTCAAAACTACATTTACTGTAACACTATTCATAAAGGTAAAAACTTCAGAACAACCTAAATGTTCACATTATAAAATGATTAAGTAAATTGTATGCAATAAGATTATAATGACATTATAAGGCAGAGGATAATTTTGAAGCGTTTAAAACAAAGCCTTTTAAAATAGAGGCATATATATCCGGGTTGGAAAGAACGAATGCCGTAACAATATCAACTGTGCCCTAATTAATATATGAGGATTAAATAGTGCCAAAGAAATTTTTCAATTGGACAAATTAATCCTAAAATTTCATGAAAAGTAAATACGTAGCATTTACTATGAAAATTCTACAAGGAAAGAGATTGCATTAATAAGTACCAGAATATAGTATTTTTAAAGTTATAATAATCAAAACTGTATTTTTGGCACACAGTAGGTATGCAAAGAAACAGAATGATGTCCAGAATAATTACAACTTTCTATTTTAGTTAAAATTAAAATGATTCATAGAATAATTAAAGATCTATTAGTAAAAAAAAAGATCCTTATCAGTAATATATACACAGAAGGGAGACAGAAACTTCAGAAGACTTCATGGACAGCTTTAATGAGATAAAATTTAAAACTTAATGCAGTGGAACAGTCCTTAAGCAATATCCAGGGAAATATGACTGAGAAAAGTATATAGTACACTTCATAGTATTAATATGTCTAATAAGAGACTCTAAAATTAACTTTAAAAAGGACAAATACCCCAAAAGACAAGTAGAACTAGGATTGAATGGTCATAGCATAAAGGAAAAAACTCAAATTATAATAATCCCATGAACTCAATCTAATGAAAAAAGTCACAAGACTAAATTAGAACAACTCACAGCATATACTTATCCAACTGGAAAGATTAATTGACAAAGTCTAGTCTATACTTGAAACTAGCATAAGTGTATGTTACTAAGCATTTGAGTATAAAATTTGGCAGCATATATGAGAAACTTGCATGTCTTACTGAATGACTCAGAACTTTCTAAATGACTTTAGAACTTTCTAAAGTCTAAATTTCTAAATGACTTTAGAACTTTCAGCTACATTTTTGGAGACTGACTTGGTAACTATCTATTGAATTTTAATGGTCATTTTCTTTGAACCAACCATGTCATTTCTAAGTATTATCCAAGACACATGCAAAGATAACCAGGGCAGCATTTTGACTATAAAAAGGTGGCATTACCAAGCATCTAACAAGGGAAGAATGAAAAACTAAATTATAAACTATGTAGCCACTGGAAATAAATCTCTAGGTAATAACCTAGAATGCATTATATTAAACTTTAAAAACACAAGTCATAGAAATTATTGCATTTTGAGTCCTGAAATATATGTATGTTCATATAGACATATCACAATTTATACATATGAAAAAGATAGATGTGTACCCACATATTAAAGATGTTTCCTCTGAAGATGGCATTAGATGCAAGAAAAAGTATATATGAATTGGATTATTTTTTACTTTATAATATAGGTATAGTGCTGTGATTTGGGGTACTTTTTAAATTTATTTTGATATTTGTAGTATTTATCACTTTTTTAAGAGGAAAGGCAATTTTATGTATTGTTCACTTTCCTCTCATTTTACTGGGACAAAATACCCAGCCTGCACAATTTAAAGCAGAAGGTGCTTATTTGGCTCATAGATTCAGGGGTTCAGTCCCAGGTTAGTCGGTTGTGAGGCAGAAACAGCAGAGTGGAGAAAATCTGCTCATCTCATGGCTACCAGGAGAAAAGAGGAGAGAGAAAAAGAAGAGGGGAGAGAGGAGAGATTGAGAAAGAAGAAGAGGAGAAAGAGATGCAGAGGGAGAAGGAGGAGGAGGAAAGAGGAGGAAGAGTGGAGGTCAAAATTATACCCTCAGGTCACACTCCCCAGTGACTCACGTCCTATAAGCAGGCCCACTTCTCACAGCACATTTAGCTATGGATCAGTCCCCTGATTTGATCCCCCAAAGTCCAATCAACATCTCTAAAACAAGGTCTGGGGATTTAGCTCAGCGGCACAGCGCCTGCCTGGCAAGAGCAAGGTTGTGAGTTCAATTCCCAGTACTGGAGAAAAACAAACAAAACAAAACAAGCAAACAAAAAAACACACCAAAAAAAATCTCTAAAACACATGAGACTTCGAGGGAACATTTTTATTGTTAAAACACAACATCTTTTAAAGAGAAAAATTAAAGGCCAAGAAAAAAACTGTCTATATCCAAGAAGGAAAAGAAAGAAGAGGGGCTATGGAAAAGCAAACAAACCATAAAACACCAAAGCTAAAAACACAGAAGGGTAGGAGGGAGTGCAGGAGGAGCAAAGGCTGGGAAAAGACCTGAAGGACCCAGTCTAGAGAGCAGTTGCACAGCAGTGGAGAAAGCCAGGGAAGGAAAGGATTCAAGCAATTGCCTGCACACCTTTTTAGAAAAAGAGACGTCGGTCTCCACCCTGAACCTCTTGAATTAGAAGCTCTCCAAGTGATACCCGGATGCAGTATATTTTGAACATCCCTTCCTGGGATGCTGGTGTGCAGCCAAGGGTGGAGCCATGCAGTTAAAGCTTTGAGAGGGAAGTAAGTAAAGAAAGCTGATGGGTGTAGGTCGTTCTCACTAACTTTGACAAATGAAGGAAGGAGTGAATGAAGTTGGGAAGCCGGGGTCAGGGAACAGTGGGAAAGTTATAGTTGGGAATGAAGAAGCCAATGGGGCAGAAAAGACTGAACAGGCAAGGAAGGTAGAAGAAAGGAGAAGGGAAAAAACATGAAGAACTTAATGTTTCTTAGGTTTGCATTACACAGGGGGCATTTTGTATGTGCTATCATCATTATTATTCCTGTCTCTGGGTTTTGGGGGCATATGTTACTGTGTCCCACTGACACGGATGAAATGATGCTCAGAGAAGCGAAATGAGCAGCAAAGACCCAAACTGATGAGAATGCCTGGGCTCTTTCCTCTACTGAGCCGTGGAACAAGGCCTCAGAGTCAGTGAGCAGATATAGAGTCCAAGGCTCAGCTGCAGGAGTCATCTGCATGAAAAGGAAGAACACATCACCAGGACAGATGCAGAATGAACAAGAGGAGAACACAAGAGGAGGGGCAGAGCAGGTCAGTGTTTAGATGAAGAGGCAGTGAAAAACAACTATGGGGCAGAGAAGAGGGTGAGGCTCAGCAGCGTCCCTCGTCACTGCAGTCAAACTGCAGGAAAGTAACTCACTGACAGTGAATGTGGGTGGCTTAGGGACAGTGCACATCTGAGCAGAAAGCAGCTTTGACATTCCCTCCCAGGGACATGTGAATTAGTCACTCAACAACCAACCTATCACCTGCTGTAAACTCTGAGTGCAGATGAACTGTGCTGCTGAGTGGAAGCCACAAGCAGCAAGAGCAATGTCCCTGCCTTCCAAGAGCCGCTGTCTGGAGTTATGTATGGTGATTTTTTTCATTATTTGCTGAACATGTCTGATTAGGACAAAAACTATAGAACTGAATAACCCTCAGCTTTCCAAAAGTCATACATAAATACAGGCAGTCCTCAGACTATGATGGCTTTATTTAAAATTTTCAATTCTTAATGATGCAAAAACATACCTATACAATCACTCTGCTAAAACAAAGTTTGTCTGGGATAATTTTGTCCAAAGGTAGGCTAATGTGAGCATCTGAGTGTGTTTAAGGCAGGGTAGGCTAAGCTATGATGTTCAACAAATGCATTTTTGACCTCAAATATTTTCAAGTTAATAATGGGTTTACAGGGATATAACCTCACTATTATATCCAGAGGTGTATGTACTCTGCCGCTGAAGATGTCACACACTGGTTCTGAAAATAAGTGAATTGTACGCCTTTATTCACACTCATAAGCAAAAGTAAATATAGCTCCGTTATTGCAGAAAGCATGCGCAGGCTGTGCATGAAACAGCCAGCTCTCATCCTCCAAGAAAACTAGAGAATCTGAAGCTTAAAGTGTAGAAGGGCAAGTGACTGAACTGGAAGGGTCAGGTTACTATGTCTATGTCGGTGCCTCTGCGATTCCAATCCAAAAAGATCACCAAAGCATCACGGGATTTTCATAGCTTCCTGAGGTTTGGCAGGTAGCCGCTGCTGAATGTGACTTGCCAGTTATTGTAACGTGGTAGTCAAATCAAAAATGAAAAGCCCAGTGTTCCAATAACTTTTCTTGAAACTCAATAGCCTTTGTTTAAAATAAGTCCTTGGTGGCTCTTTGGGTTATGTAACAGTTAGATGTACTATTAACGAATGGCATCAGATGCTAGCAAAGTACTAACTCAGGGTAACTATTTATTTGATTCAGGCAGTATTTGTTGCCATGTTTTTTTTCCTTTGCAAGAGAAAAAGTGGTGGTAGTTGTGTGTGGGTTACTATCAAAATTGAAATAAAATTCAGAACGTAGACCCCCTACTAGAAAAGGTAAGTTCTACATCTGTGGAAAACAATAGAAGTGCAGGTTACGTAGGTGCTACCTGTTTCGGTATTATTTTGATGTGGCAAAGTTAAAAACCCAGCACCTTAGAAGTTTTGACTTGGGTATTAAAAAAGAAAGCAAAACCTTTTTGGGTCGCTGTTTCCTTTGCCCCGTTTTTGTCGCCTCCTTTTCCTGGAAGGTGAGGTTGGAACTCCTGCAGCCCTCCTCAAGTATGGTCAAGCTGCGGCTCAGGATTGTTCAGAAATAAGGAAAGAATTTTGACACCAAAGCCCCACGCCTGACTGCCTGGAAAATACTACCTTTGAAGTCACTCGACATTTTTATTATTGTTCTATCTATTTTTTGGTGCAGTTTCAATGGCAGGTGTAAGCCCCTGACCACGCCAAGCCGACCCAGGGAGAACCGGCGATTTCTTCGCGTCTTCTCCGCGTTCCCGCTCCCCCAGCTGCCTCTGTCACCTTGCGAAACTGGCAGGCTCTGGACGTTTTGCACGCTGGAGAGAAATCACTGTTTTGCCTCCAGCAAGGAACAGAAATGTTGTAACAGTGACTCCTCCTCAAATGAAGAAAGAGTGAACAAGTGCGCCGAGCGCAGCTTCTCAGAGGCACCCGGGCTGGGGACGCGGGAGCGGAGGCTGCCACCCCCAGGCGCCCCATCTTCTGGGCTGGGCTTTCCCCGCCTTCCTTTCTCTGTTTTACTCAGCTGCGCTCCCGCTTTCTGGATTGTACCGGCTGTCCAGGAAACAGCGCGACACACCATGGGTGGCCGCGTCCCCGTGCGGCCAGCGCTCCCGGCGTGAGAGGGCAGACTTCGCTCGGCGGCACAGGTGAGCACCCGGCGGGCTGGAGCTGGGCGGGCAGGCGGGCGCGGTCCCGGCTGCGGGTTCGAGGCCCGCGCGGGTCTGAAGCGAGCGTGGCGGCGACGCGGGCTGCTGGGGGAGCGGCGGAGGGAACCGCAGCCGCGGCCGCGGGAATTCCGCGCTGTGACCGCAGCCGGCCTCGGGGTGCCTGACCCGAAGACCGCTAAGGTGCTCGTCACCCCGCGCCCGCACCCGCAAGTGCGCCCTTAGGGCGAGTTTCGGCCTGATCGCGAGGTTCTCGGAAGGTGCATTGTTTATGTCCACATGAAAAGTGGGGACATAGCGACCGAGCGGGCAGCGGGCAGGGGCTCCGACAGGTGGTGCGAGGACGGCCAGCTCGGGGGTCTCCCTCCTCCACCGCCGCCACAGCCCCGCACGGGCACCCGCACGGCGGGGAAAGTTTAGGGTCACCTGCGCTGACCCCAGCGGTGTGGCTGCCCCGCACCCTCACCTCCGGGTGCGGGCCGTGCGGGCGAGCAGCCTCCTCTGGTTTTTGGGTTTTTTTTTTTCTGTACCGGGAACCGAACTCACGACCTCGCGCTTGCCAGGCAAGCGCTGTGCCACTGAGCTAAATCCCCAGCCCCGAGCTACACCGCGCGCTGGGAACGCAGCCCGGCGGAAGCGGGAAGGAGAACCGGCAAACTCCGCACGGGGAAGCCAGGCGGCCGCGCAGAGGGAAGGCTAGGGCTAGAGTTCGGCTCCGGGACTAGGAAAATACCCTTTTAATGACTTCTACCCATATCCCGGAGAAGCAATCCGCATTTCCCTCGTAAAGAAGCAATTTAGGCTTTTCTGTGATGGGACTTGAAAATGGTTGCAAACGTTATTATTAATCTGGACGGATCCTTTTGCCTTCATTCAAAGGGTTGACTAGTAAGGATTTCCCACCTCAGTCTGCTGACCAGCGGAGTGCTACTGATCACATAGCTCTGTCCCTTGGCTGTGCAACCTTGGGCAAGACACTTACATTCTCTGGGCCTCAGTTTACTGGGCAAAATTCAGAGAAATGTAACGGGGTAAATGTGCTGTACATTGCAAGGGAAAATAAACGGATGAAAATTTTAATTTTAGTGGTTTTTAAAAGTGAGGGCCCAGGGAGATAGATCATTTGCACATGGGAAGGGGACGAAGAGAGGGAGGGAGGAGGGCGAGGAAAGGAAGAAGTAAAAAGAGCTAGAAGGTGCTATGTACGTGTTTCAGTTCCCCACAGTGAATGTAAGCATTATGTCCTGCAAACATGTACTGATAAAAATTTTAAATTTTTTTAAAAATTAAAAAGTAGGGGTTGTAAGCACTTTTAAGAATTAGCTGTTGAGTTTTCTCCCCGTGGGGTGAGGGCTTCTTATGGAATGCAGGCAAATTTTACATGCAATCCCTGAGGGCTGGTAGATACCTCTGCACACCAGACCTGCACTGCAGGTGAAAATCCACTGTCTTTAGGGACCTGCATCAGGGTCTCCCAGCCAAGCCCCTAACAGCAGTTGGGATAACTACAGGAGTAACTCGCAAGCCTTCTCAGAGGGGTCAACCATACTGCTGAAGGAGACAGCCTTCCCTCCTGGTGTAGTCCCCAGGCAGTTCAGGGGTTCGCCAGTCTTTGTCCCATGCAGACCTCTCCTCATAAGTCTTCCAAAAACTTGCCTAAGGCAACATCCTTACCTCTGGATGTTTTAGTCCTACAGACAACACTGGAGAACCATCCAAAGAGGGTCACTGTCCAAATGAAAGAGCACTGTCCAGGTCACCCAGCTAGCACAGACAGGATTTTATTTGAAAGGCCAGGATTTTATTTGAAAACCAAGTATGACTTGCTGCCTCAATGCACAGTATAGGTAATGGGCTGCATTGGGATCTCTGTACTTTGTCTTTAAGGGACTATAGGTTCATATCTTGTGGGGTCCTAAGTTTTCCACTGGTGTTGCCAGCAAGACGTAGCTCTGGTATATGAACTGGTAAACACACAGGGTTTTGGAACCCAGCATACTGTGCTTCAGATCAGGGCTTCTACATTTTTGCAACCCATTGAATCTTCCTGAGCCTTACTTTCTCTGTCTGCAAAACGAGGAACAATGCAACATTCTTGTACAGTTGTTGAGTAATTAGAAATACTGTTCGTGTCATGCCTGACCCAGAGTCAGTGATGACTTTCCACTATTAATATTAATGAGAGATTTAATTAAGTGTCCAATGGTCTAAACGTTTTAGAGTAGCTTTCTCTTCTTCAGGGCTTGTATTAGCAGAAGGAGTGAAATCAGGTCTAGTCTGATTACTCTCAAAGATGAGTGAGTGAGGGTTCAGATTACAGGGTCCTGTTATTTCTTCAACCGTGCCGGGTCAAGCACTCTGTTTTGCCAACAACTAAAATATTACCAGACTGATGGATTCTCTACCCTTCTGTTTGTTGTCTTTTAGCCCATAATCTTAAACACAGATTCACTATTTGTGCCTGTAACTACAAAAAGCTGGGCATGTAAGCAAGTCTCATGCACAGGTCCATCTCCAATGTACCAGAAACTGTCCTTGTAAAGAGGTCTATGTTGTTATCTTTCGCTGTTTGGCATAGATTTGACTTGAAATTCAGTTCATTCTCACTGCTTCTGTCTCTCTCTGTCACTCTCTGGAATCCTGGCTGCTCAGTCACAAGTGGTTACATGACAAGGAAATGTGGGAAAGAAATATCAGAACCTTAGAAAAAATTGCAAAGATTGATCAGCATAATCTGGATAGATATTCTCGTGTGCAAAATGATAATACTGATAGCTATTATTCATTGAGCCTTGAAGGTGAACTTTCCTATATTACCTCAATTAAATTTCGTAACAACATTGCAGAGAATGAGTAATCATTTAAAGCTTCACTGATAAGGAAAGTGTGCATTAGAGACTATTACAGAATTTGCCTTGTATACTTTTTGAGCCTGGGATTCAAGTCTAGATTTGTCAGACTTGGACCTCACCCCTTTTCCATTATACCCAGTGCTACCAGCTTCTCTGATATCAGAAAACTGCATTGTGACAAATTGGATTTGGATTATTCATGTCTCTCTGTGTAGTTCAGGCTGGCCTTCAACTCACTATGTAGCCCAGGCTGGCCTCAAACTTGCAGTGATCCTGCTACTTCAGCCTCCTGAGTCCTGGGATTCTAGGCATGTGCTACCACACCTGGCCTTGGATTATTCTTAAAAGCACAAGTAAACCAATGTGGTGAGTGGTTTTAAGTGGTGCAAATATATACTTTGTTCATGACACATATTAACAGGTAGCAAGTTAGGAGAATAACTTTCCTGACCCCTTCCAAGCCCATCTGATAGATAAGGCAGCTCTCTACCACCGACTTCCTGGGTCATCCTTATAGGTTAAAAAAAAAAAATAAGCTCCATTCTTTACCACCTTTAGAATCATACTATTTATATTTACTTTCTTGTGTTAGTGATTTTTTCACTCATTTATTCAGCAAACACTTGCTGAATTCTGTTGTGTGCTGGGCATTTGACAGTACAAATAAGACAGAAGAGTCCCACCTTTTGTGGAGCTTCTTGGTATGACAGAGCAAAAGATAAAAGGCAGGGGAACAAACACATAAAGATTATTCCAGATATTGATACATGCTATGAAGAAAATAGAGGCTGGGGGCTAGAGAGTATTGGGGCTAGGGGAAAACTTTAAAGAGGAAGTCAGAGAAGACTCTCTTAAGAAGGTGACCCTTAAAACCTAAATTTGAATTAAGAAAAAAAAATACCTGCCCTATGAAGATCTAGGGAAAGGGCTGCCTTAACAGAAGAAATTGCAAGAGAAGACTGAAGTGGAATGAGGGAAGCAGTAGAGCCTCATATCTAAAGGTAGGCCCTTTAGAAAACATTTGGGATGTAATACAGGGGAATTATTGTTCGAATGCTTATTATACGATTCTAGGCTGTGCTGTGCACCTCATACCTGTCTTATTTAATCTGCCCAGCGATCTGATGAGCTTGCTACTTTCATCTTGACTTTATCATTGAAACAACTGAGACTCATAGAGGTAAAGCAGCTGGTCCAAGGTTACAAAGCTGATATTAGAATCCCTTCATAAGAGGACATTCTGAGTGTCACATGAATGGTACAATTAAAGCTTTGAGATTCCAGGGGGCAGCATGCTACAAGCAGTAAGGCACATTGAGAGAGATTGGATAAAAGTTGGGCATTGAAGGGTAGAATGTTAGGGCAAAGACAAAAAAGAGAGGAGGAGAAAGGACACCCTACATAAAGGGAAATGCACAGATGTATGGCAATGGATATGTGCCCTGGATTTTTGGTTTGCTAACACAGCATGTGTCCTTTGAGATAATCTCTTTTGGGAGATGGAGCACCAACAGAAGGAAAATACAAAAGCATATCAGGTAGTTAATTGTTGACAGTGATTCCTATCTGATTTCTCAAATTTCAGTTAGTGTGTCTAGAGCTGCCCTCCTGAGTACACTAGCCATCACACGTGTGCCTGTGGAACACTTGATATGTAGTTAATCCAAGCTGAGGTATGCTGCAAGTGTAAAACACACCTTGGATCTCAAAAACCTTGTACCCCCACACAATAAAGAAAAACTCTCTTGATTTTTATTTCGATAGTATGTTGTTATAATATTTTAGATATATTTTTAAATGAAACATTAAATTAATCACCTACTCATAGCCTCTTAATTTGTTTTACTGTGGCCTAATAGAAAATTTAAATCATGGATATGATTCACTTTATATTTTCATTAAGTAGCACTGGTCTTAACTAATAATTTAACAAAGATATAACAGAAATATTTCCCCCTATTTTCAAACAACTTTTCCCTCTGTTCTCTGCTCAATATTTTCTCAAGTTTGTCCCCATATTCAGTTATTTGGTGAAAGAGGAGAGAGAAGAGGTCCATCTTTCCCACACTCATCCTCCTCCTGCGAGTGAGCAGGTAGTAATTGGAAGCTCACTGTATCATGTCAAAATTGGATTAGATGAAAAAGACCAGTTGCTTA
Source organism: Chinchilla lanigera (assembly GCF_000276665.1). Lineage (NCBI taxonomy): Eukaryota > Metazoa > Chordata > Mammalia > Rodentia > Chinchillidae > Chinchilla > Chinchilla lanigera. The sequence continues at coordinate 20,321,384 of NW_004955426.1, read as the reverse complement.
CATTTATCACTATGACCCATCCCCTTACACAGACAAATCTCAACTGGCTTTAGCAAGGCTGTAACAAAAGGGCTGTTTAAATCTAGATTTATAATTTTACCTTTAAATTACTTCTTAATTCAATGTCTTTGTAGATCCTGGCACTTTATAAAATCAAAGGAGGAGAGAGTCAGGATTTCATGATTTTTTTTTCTTAAATCTCATTAAATAAGTCATCTTATGTGGTGACACCCTTCCTGTCTTCTTGATTAAAGCTGCTTGAACAGGCCCAGTTTCCGGAAGGGCTACTTCAGGAGCATCTCAAAAGGCTACCTCTGGTTTCTTTGTTCACTAGCTTAAGAGGCCCTCAGAATATGTCAATGACATATAGATATAAATTTCCTCAGGTCATTTATTCTAAATGGAAAAGCAGTCGGATTGTGGCATTTTTGGAGAAAGACTGGGCTAAGAGATCACAGGCCTAGATTCTACTTTTGTCTACCGATTTGTGTGCCACCCTCAACCTCCTTCCCCCAGTCATCCTGAAGTTTAGAGCTGATGAGATTTCACATAAAATGCTAATGGACAAAAGTAGACTGTAGACCTGTGCCTTGAGTCCTGATGGCTTTGCAGACATTTGCCTGCAAGGAGGCACTTACAAAGCTACAAAAGATTATACAAGGTGCTCTCAGATATACAAAAATGACAGTGGTTCTTTTCCACTTGAAATCAAAGTCCAAGGGAAATGGCCATAGGGAAGCTGACTTGAGTGAACTGTAGTATATCTATATCAATAGGAACACAAATTTTTCAACATCTTATAAGCAAAGAAGTGTATGCCAGACTCCATGAGGGAAATGAAAATGGAAGAATAAAGCAAGGTCCTTGTTTTGGAGGGAGGAGCATAATCCTTAACTGAGGAGAGGGACATAAACATAGTATGCAAGGAGGAATGTAAGAGAACATTCTCTAGGAGTTACATGAATGATGCAATTAGAGTTTGGGGATTCCAGAGGGTGCATGCCACAAGCATTAAAACATACTGAGAAAGACTAGATAAAAGTTGGTCATTGAAGAATAAAATGTTAGATCAAAGACAAAAAGAGAGGAGCAAAAAGGGCACCCCTTCAAGAGAAAATGTGCAGCTGTATGACAATGGATATGTGAATGGGATTTTTGGTCATGTGGGAAAAAACAGTTACCTTAATTCAGTGGCTCCAGATGCTACTAGCTTTACATCAGAATCATCTGGGAAAGTTCAAAGCACTGATGCTCCATCTCCAGAGCTTTCATTTAATCAGTTCAAGATAAGGGCCTGGGCATCAGCTGGGATTTTTGTTTCTGTGATAGTTTTTGTTTTAATTCCCCAGAATATTCTAATTAATATGAAGCCAGAGTTGAGAATAACTGACTAAAAACTCAGATTTTTGTATCGTAATCATGGGAAATGAAGTTGGAGGAGTATTCTTTTAGAGAGAATTAAACAGACAACCAAAGAATGTGGTGTTTACATTATGGAAATTTTATGTACACACGTATTTATGTGTAGGGCTTTTAATGCAAGAAAATTGCTAGAAAGATTCTATCAAATGATGTGACCGTGCTCTTGGTAACCGTCAATACCAGCTGAAGTGTGGAACAGTCGGGATCTTACATCTGCTGGTAGGTACCAAGCTTCATGTAATGATTGCATAGGGCTGTATTATTGTGCTTAATAGTGCCTTGTAACAGCTATTTTGTAATAATCTGTAAACTTTTCTCACCTCTTCAGTTTTACAAATTGGGAAATTGCATCAAATTTCTCTAGCCAGTAGTGGCAACCCTATGGCGCATGTGCCACAGCTGGATGTTTATCACTGAAAGCTCTGGAAGGTTCATTATCGCTGGATCTAGCTGATGATAGAGATGCAATTAGAATTCTCAGTAGCTAAATACCTCATATCTTATGACACCCAAAGTGAGTGTAATGGTTAAGCTTAATTGTGTTAATTTGATTGGCTTATGAGCCACTGAGGTTACTAAAGCACACTTCTGGCTATATTTGGGTAGGATGTAGAAGCATGACCTTCTAGACTGTATATTGTCCTTGCCCACTCCCCTCATTGCCAGTTCAAAGGTGTAAAGGTGCAAAAGACATTTTTTTGCTTTTTTTATTTTAAAGAGAGAGAAAAACCAAAAACAAAATAACAAAGACAAAAACAAAACAACAATACAAACAATACAGAATTTCAGAATAAGATGATAGGAAATAACAATGGTTATTATATTACATATTGTTATTTTCAACAAAGTTGCTTTGATTACCAGGTATAAGAATGCAAAATTGATCAAACAATTAACCATTAACTGTTCCTTTCAATAAATCACTAGAAATTAGTGGTACAGTTATCTTAGCTATCTGTGTGTGTGTGTGTGTAATATATATATAGAGAGAGATAGATATATATATATCCCTTCATTTTCTCCTTTCCCCCATCCTAGTTGTTTTTTTCCCTTTAAAAAAAGATAGGCATAACAATGAAACCGAGTTTCAAAACAAGTTATTAGGATAGTTACAATAGTTAATACATTGTGTAGTGTTGTCTCCCTAGTAGTTATTCAGAACAGAAGATACATGTATGCTATCTTGTCCATACAAAGTTAGCACAGGGGGCTGGGGATTTAGCTCAGCGCCAAAAGCGCCTGCCTGGCAAGCGCAAGGTCGTGAGTTTGGTTCCCGGTACCAGAGAAAAACCAAAAAAAAAAAAAAACAAAGTTAGCACAGGACTGTCTTTTTAATGAACTAAGAAATTAGCTGTATAACAATCTTAACTTTCTTGTATATACATATATTTTTTCCTTTCTTCCTTTCTTCCTTTCTTCCTTTCTTCCTTTCTTCCTTTCTTCCTTTCCCCTTTCCCTATCACAGTTTGTCTTTTCTTTTGAACAATTTCTTCCCAATTCACAATATCTATTGTACATTTCAGATCTTACTTGTTCATTTTTTCACACTGTTGAGACAATACAATGGGTCTGATTTATTTCATTTATGAGTATCGTCTTGAGTTGCATAAATTTACTTATAAAAGCCTCAAGTTTATCTTTCTTTATAGCTGAGTAATACTCCACTATATAAAAATACCGCCTTTTTTATCCATTCCTCAGTTGATGGGCATTTGAGTTGTTTCTAAGATTTTGCTATGATGAATTGCACTGCTATAAACATGAATGCACATATATCACTGTAATATGATGTTTTCAGTTCTTCTGGAAAATTATCCAGAAGGGAAATAGCTGGGTTAAATGAGACCTCTAATCCTAGTTTTTTTTAGGAATCTCATGCTGATTTCCACAGTGATTGTACCAGTCTACATCCCACCAACAGTAAAGTGTTCTTTTCTTCCCATAGCCCTTCCAGCATTTGTTATTGGTTGATTCCTTGATGATAGCCATTCCTTCTGGAGTGAGAATAGCGTCCAAAAAATGAAATACTTAGGTATCAATCTAACAAAGGAAATAAAAGATCTATGCACTGAAAACTCCAATATTGAAGATCTCAGAAAATGGAAATATATTCCTTGCTCATGGACAGAAAGAACCCACATTGTGAAGATGGCCATATTCCCAAAATTATTACATAGATTTAATGCAATCCCAATCAAAATACCATTAGCATACCTCACAGATCTAGAGAAAACATTTCTAAAATACATTTGGAAGCAGAAAAGACCTAGAATAATAAAGGCAATCCTGGGCAGCAAATGCAAAGCAGGAGGCATCACAATCCCTGACTTAAAATTATACTACAAAACTACAGTGATAAAAATCAGCATGGTACTGGCACAAAAAAAGGATCAATTGAACAGATTAGAAGATGCAGACACAACTAAAAACATGCTCAGCTACCTTATCTTTGACAAAGGTGCCAAGCATGTTCAGTGGAAGAAAGAAAGTCTCTTTAATAAATGGTGCTGGGAAAACTGGCTTTCCACATTCTGGAAAATAAAAACTTTAATTTGAGAAAAGATCCCCTAAGTCCCTGCTTGAGAAGGACCTTCTAGCTTCTCCAGGTTTCGTTTCACTGTGCTTAGCCATCCAGACACCAGAAATGGCTGCTGTCACAGTCCAAGGGGGCCCTGGGTGCTGCCCATGCTGTAGCAGATCTTGGTATCATCCACATGATGCTGGTTTTACTGGCATGCAGAATGCAACAGTTATAAGGTCATGGAAGCTTTGACCCAATTTCAAAGGAAAGACTGAGAGGTCAGGCAAGGAACCCCTGAGAGGGCAGGGCGTGAAACTCTGGAAATGAAACCAAAGACTCATTGGAGACCTGAGGAAGTCAAGGATGCCAGGAAAGTAGAATATCTTTCTGCCAAGGAAAGCTGTAGGTTCTGAGAGGAGTCAGCCCAAATGAGACGGCTGAAATCAGAAAGTCTATGGGAATGGGGCACCCAAACCACCTGAAGCTCACACCTAACCACCATGTGCCCCAGATGGTGGACAGAGCTATAGGACTTAATGATGACCTGCTGCATTTCAGATTGCTTTTATGCAGTCCTTTTCTAGCCCTTTATTCTTAACTTTTGGAATGAAGATATTTGCCCAATGGCATTGCATGCATGGGGGTTAGTAACTTATTATTTTTACAGAGGTTCACAGCTATAAATTTGCCTTGAATCTCAGAATGGACTTTGTCTTGCCCTTTTAAAAAATGCTAGAGTTTGTTTGTTTGCTGTGCAGGGGAGTTGTTTTATTTTCTGGGCAGTACCAAAGATTGAACCCAGAGTTATATCCCCAACCCTTTATTACTATTTAGTTTTGACACATAGTCTCACTAAGTTGCCCAAGCTGTGCTTGAACCTTTTAGCTTCCTGCGTCAGCCTTTGGTAGTACTTAGATAATAGGTGTGGGCCACAATGTCCAGCTTAAAATACTGGAACTGTTGAGACTGTAGGAAAAGGATTATCTCATTATTTGTTGTACATAGAATAGTTGTAACAACATGGAGGGGAGAACTATTAACCTGTGGTTTTGGAGATCAAGTGTGATTTAATGGGACAATTTGACTAGAGGTGGAAGTGGTGGTAAGCTTAATTGTGTCAACTTGATTGGCTGGGAAGCCCTTGAAGGGAATAGTAAAGCACACTTCTGGGCATGTCTAGGTGGGCCTAGGTGGACTATGAAGGCATGACTTTAAGTGCTATATCTGGTCCCCTCACTCTTTCCTCTCTGGATCTGCTCCTCTGCTTTGTTTCCAAGATGTCGTAAACTAAGCAGCTGTGCTCTTAGCCTTCCACCATAATGTTTCTGCCTTAGAGCCAGCCAGCCATTGCTTGAAACATTTTGTCACCTCCATAGACAGGGCGCCATGTGTTATGGTTGATACATTGTATCAATTTGAGGAGTCTAGCAGCTTAACTAAGTAACTCGGTAGTTCTACATCTTGAGGTGAAAAGGACATGCCCTTCCTGCTCTAGGATGTTGTTCATTGTGTCAGTGTGAAAAGTTTAGATTAACTAAGTGGCTGAGAAGGGGGCGGGGTCCTTACTCTGTATTTATCCTGAGCCTGTGCAAGAGGAGGGCATGGAGATTATGTAAGTGTTGCAAGCTCCCTGAGTGGGGGGAGCCTGCTTACAATAAAAGGGAGGGAAAGAGGCTTGTTCTGCATCCCTTTTTGCTCTTGCTGCTTTTGCTATCTGTGCCACCTTCAAGTGTTCTCCCTGTGCCCCTCCACCCTTCCTTGGAGCCAGCTGATTATTGACTGAAACCTCCACAAACTTCAAGCTAAATAAACCTTTCCTTCCTTAATTCTGGGCATCAGGCATTTTGTCTTAGCAACGAGAGAAAAGTAACTAAGAAGCCAACGTAAGTCTGTCCTCCTTTAAATTGCAGATGTTAAGTATTATGTCCCAGTAACAAGAAAGCTAGTACAGTGAGCCTACTCAGTCTCTTCTTGGTGTCAGAATACTTGGTTCATAGCAATGTTATTTCTTACGAGTGAATTGGTGTTGCAGATCAATAGGTGAACAAGACTAATTCATCTCATTTTCTAACACTGTGATTGCATGAGTGTCATCCACATGAGGGTAGCCACAATGGTCCTGTGAACCCCATCCTTATCACACTGTGATCTACACTCAACTGAAGTTTGGTCGTGTCCATTTGCACTCACCCACTCTTACTTGTAGCACTTGGTTGTATTACTGCTGCTCCATGTTCCCAGTGCCTGAAAGCTTGTCTGATCTTTCTCATCTGAGGCTCCTAGTCACTGAAAGGATATCAACTTCTTGGTATATACTTAGAAAAAAAGAAAGTCTAGTGCTTTAAAAGAATTCCTTCTTTGTATTGGAAACTTCTAGTCTCATTAACAATGATGACACAGGGGTGTGGGGTCTCCTTTTGAAGGATGATAGAAGAAAGCTAGGGTGCCTAAAGAGGCAGTGCAGCGTCTTTAGTGTAAGTAGGTAGGTCAATTTGTGCCATCTGAAATGATTTTCTTGTTCTCTCTCTCCAAATCCACTACGGATTTAAGATTAGTTTGCAAGAACTTTATCTATTGCAAAAGGCAGACCTCTAAAATAGTGGTCCCAGTGGTCCTTAACACTGATTGCACCTGAGAATCATCTTGGGAACTTTGAAAAAACTTATACCCGTTGAGTCAAGATTCTGAAACCAGGGCCTTGGCAGCTTTGTTTATTTGCAGCTCTCCAAGTAATTATGATTTATATTCAGAGCTAATAACAACTCCTCAGCTATGATTTACATCTTTATTGCTTATATCTATTTCTTCTTTTGTCTTGTATTGGGTTACATGACCCAGGGAAACCTTTAAGCCATTCTATTCTTTGGGAAGCATGATTTTTTAGCATATTAAGTTTTCTATTTTTTTAAGCAGACCTTAATTGCTCTGAATGGCCTCATGACTAAAATTTCTTTTTTAAAAAATTATCTTATTAGTACGTGTTTTCAGTACATGAAGTTTACATTCATTTTAGGGAGTAGGTACACGTACTTAACCTGTCTTGATTCTTTTTTTATTCCCCTTCCCCTCCCCACCCACTTACCCTCCTCTGTCTCTATGCAGTATGAAAATCAGGTTACAATAAGCTCGATAATTACGAGATTGAAAGATGAAGTTTAAGTTTACCTCTCAGCTTTGTATTAAATTTCCCAATTGTTAAGTTGAGCTTTAGTTAACTAAGACTTGGTTTCTTGTCTCAGCGATTTTAAGGCCAATTAATTTCATTCAGTTTCATGCCCTTATTAAAAATATAGTTATAGCAATAGTCCCCAAATACTGTGATTGGCTAGACTTCACCTAGGTGAGTTGGCCTAGTTGGCCACCTAGTTAGTTGGCCTAACTAGGCTGTGTAATGCTCCCTGACGCTCAGAAAATCACTTGTGTTACAGAGGCTGCTAGCATCACATTGGGCTTGGGAAGTAAGAGACACTGGTTTGGAAGGAGCAAATTCCAAGTCACCCAAATAGGAAAAAATCTGGGATGTAGAGAATAACTCTAAAATCAATTACTCTGGGTCCAGTTAAGTCCAAGATTCCAATCCTTTTCAGAATGTTGTATTATTGCCAAAAAAGAAGCAGGTTTTCACATTAGATTTGACAGATAATGTGTCATTTTTACTTTTCTAGGATGCTTATATAGCAGGATTAGAAAATAAAACATTTCCAAGGAGAGTTCCAGGAGATAGATGGACAAAGTAAGCACCTTGGGCATCAGAATTTTGTATTTACTCTACAACCTAAAGGCTAGTGATGGAAGTTCTACCAAGTTCCAGGGGCCCACTCTAGTAGTTGCAGGTAGAGGGATGAAGTTTCTGCTCCTGTGGAACTTCTATTCCACTGAGAAAAGAAAACACAGATGTCCACACTTTTAAAAAGCAAAATCAACTAAATTGGTTGGTGCTAAAATAACACAGAAAGAATAACGTTGTGAGGGCTACTTTGACTAGACTTGAATATGGTGCCCTGTCTATGGAGGTGACAGTTGAGTTGGCCATCAGTCCTAAAGAGAAAACCACACAGAAATGTGAGAAGGGTACAAGCAAAGGGAACAATAAGAGCAAGGCTGGAAAAGTTTTACACGTTTAGGACACACAAAAGACCAGTATGACTGGACCTTAACAGGGAAATGATACAGCCCAGGTCTTAAAATGGAGTTAAGATTTTAATGCTGTAAGAAAATTACTGGGAGCTTTTGAGCAGGGAACAAACATGTTCTAAAGTGCATTTTAGAGCTCTCTGAAGTTTCTGTGTGGATAATGGGCTGAAGACTGGAAGCAGTGCGACAGTGGGACACTGGTGAGAGGGACAAGTGAAGAGGAGGATGGATTATGCTAAGGTGACAGAGGACGGTGGAAGAGGTGCTGGGCTCAGGATTGAATCAGAAAGGTCAGGCCAGCATAGCTCTCAGATAGACAAGCTGGTAAGAGTGCTACCAAACCTAGTTCCATTTGAGATCATAGCTTCTACCCTGACCCAATTTGGACCACTGATTTTGAACCAAAATGGGTCATCATAGAGTCCTATTCAGAAACATTAGGAATTTTGACCTTAGGTTATTTAAGAAGAAAAAAATAAATCCTCATTCGAGAAAAAATTTCTGTTTGCTGCTCTTTACCTTCCAACCATAAAAATTTCATCCTGTCTCAAGATCATTCTGGTGGAGTTTGATGTTTTGATTACTGTGTTTTATGTAAGTGCTGGTATAATCACATTCACATTGTTAGTTTATTTCTTTTCTGAGTATTTTGGAACTGGTTGTATTTACCAAGTCCTTCCTGCTGTCAGACATTTACTGCCTTATACAGTTGATCAGATTCTCTATATAAATGCCAACATCACAGTGACAAGCATTTAATGAGCACTTACTGTACATTAGAATGTTTTGGAAATTTCAGGTCTTAATTTATTTATTTAATCCTCCCAGCCACCTTACTGGGTACTGTTATAATTATCACTGTAAAAGTAAATAAAGGAGGCTCAAGAAAGAGGATAAGTCACTGGCCCAAGATCGTGTTGCTGGTAAGACGCAAACATAGGTTTTGAATTGAGTCTGGCTGCAGACCTCTGGGTTCTTGGCCACTATGCTGTGTTCTTGTTCACAAAACTCTTTTTTTTCTTCCTTTTACACTGGCTCCTTCAGAAGAAGGCTTATTTCATCTGTAAAAAGTCCCAGGTGACACTCAGAAGCACTTCACCTGGGCAGGGCTTATAGTCATAGAACTATTGAGAAGAGAGCATAATTCAGAGACCAAATAATCCACCTCTCCAAGAAGGCCCCACATCTCAACCACCTGCTGTCTGCCAAGGATAATACCTCACCTATGCAGCTAGCTGACACAGCTGACACCACTGGAGGACTCCTGATATATGGACCTCCACTCCCTCTTAAACTCTCTCTGCCCACTGTTCATGGTTTCTATATTGTACCCACCTACCTGCCCTTTCTCATGCGACTGAAGAAACCAAAGTCACTCAACAAAACATGTAGTGAATTCTAGTTGCTTTCTAGAACCATCTTAGGCTAGCCGATGGAATCAAGAAAAATTCATTAAATGTTCACATTGTTTTCACATTGTTTACTTTAAAAATATTACAACTGTCTCTCCAGAATTCTAGTAGAAGTGAAGTGAGCCTGAGACTTGCTTTGACAAAATTCTTCTCACACATAACTTGATCCCTCCATAATCAGCATGGAAGTAACAGACCTTACTCTCTTCCTAGCAACAGTAAAAATAATGGATTTAACAGGATGGAAGTTTATACAAAGAAATTCATTAAGATTTCTTTAACCTAAATAATGAACTCTTTCGCAATGGAAAGGCAATAATTGTAATGATTCATCTTCTGTGCTACAAGTTTAAACTTGAAAAACATTTTAATTAAGTAGAAGGTAATCTCTTTTTTGTCTGCAGTTGCCATAGGGTAATTTCAATAGAGGTAGACATGCATTTATTGAAAGTGTTGGATTTATCTAATCAAATCATCAATCTGCTCATTCAGTTATTTGATTTTTCAATAAAAGTGTTATTTTAAAATATTCTGTAATACTCTTAAAATACTTTGTGTAATTTTATTAACTTCCAAATGCAAAACTTGAATGGAAAAGAGGAACTGTAAATATAATTGCATTAAACCAGGCTGTTAATTAACTTTTGATGATTGCATTGACAATATCAATTAAAGTTTGAAAGCCATTCAATTCTTTGAATATTCCCCAGATAGCTCAGAATCCTACAAAAAGCTTAACTTTTAGAAACTCAAGTTCAAACAAGTGATGTAAATTCCTCTTTATTGGGACAGTTTTGGTTAAATAAGCCACAGAAAGTGTGTGTATCAAATGCAGCTGTGTCTTTTTTTTTTTATTTTAAAGATAAAAGGAGGGAAACATTAACAGACATACAACATTTTACAACATATCACAAGCACAATACAGACAATACAGAGTTACAAACAAAGTGGTAGGGAATTAACAATGGTGGTTGTATTACATATTGATATCTTCAAAGTGGCTTCTCATGAAAACAGATATAAACATGCAATACTGGTCAACCAAAGACTCATTGACAGTTTCTTTCAGCATAGAAATAGAAGACAGAAGAACAACCATGTTATCTATCCTGTATATACATACATACAAAATTTCTCCTTCGTTCCTTTCTCTTTTCCCACATCCCAGAAGCCCTTTACTCTTCAGTGGTTTCCTCATTTCACAGTGTCTATCATACCTCCGAGTTTAAATTAACTCTTTCAAGTTTTACACTAGTGACACAATGTGGTGCTTGCACATGTATGTTTGATTTATTTCACTTATGAGTATGGTTTCTAGTTGTGACCATTTAAATATAAAGGCCTCGAGTTTATCTTTCTTTACAGCTGAGTAATATTCCATTATATAAAAGTACCATAATTTTCTTATCCAATCCTCAGTGGATGGACATTTGGGTTGTTTCCACATTTTAGCAATTACAAATTGTGCTGCTATGAACTTAGGTGCACATATATCACTGTGATATGATGTTTTTAGATCTTCTGGGAAAATACCCAGCAGGGGGATAGCTGGGTTGAATGGGACCTCTAAACCTAGTTTTTGGAGGGATCTCCAAACTGATTTCCACAGTGGTTTCACCAGTCTGCATTCCCACCAGCAGTGGAGAAGGGTTCCTATTTCTCCACAGCCTCGCCAGCATTTGTTATTGGTTGATTTCTTAATGCTAGCCATTCTTACTGGGGTAAGGTGGAATCTCAGTGTTGTTTTAATTTGCATTTCTCGAATGACTAATGATGTTGAACATTTTCTCATATATTTATTTGCCATTTGTATCTCCTTGTCTGAGAAATGTGTGTTCATCTCCACTGCCCATTTTTGGATTGGGTCTTTGAATTTGGAGGGGCTGAAATTTTTTAATTCTTTATATGTTCTAGATAGAAGCCCTTTGTCTGAGGGACAATCAGCTAAAATTTTTTCCAAGTTTGTTGGTTTTCTTTTGACTCTGCTGGTGATTTCTTTAGATGTGCAGAAACTTTTCAGTAGGATGAGATCCCAGTGTTGATTCTTTCAAGTGTTTCACGTGCAATTTGGTTTTTATTCATGAACTCTCTGCCTACCCCTATGTCTTCGAGGTTTTTACCTACTTTCTCTTCCAATTGCAGCTGTGTCTTGACCTAAAACCAAGTCATTTGGAGATCAGAGCAAGGTAATGGCAGTGATGTGACCACACAGGTGGCGCCATCACCTTTTTTAGGGCTTGACTCTGAATTTCCTTTTAATGAGCTTCCTGATTTTACCTTTCAAAGGACCTCATTAAAAACATAGCACTGTTCAAGTTTGTGGCCTTTTAAACTTTATTTTTGCACCTGTTTCAAAATTTAAAGGTGCAAAAACATTTGTATAAAATATGTCCATTGCTCCTCTCCTCCAGCCTTTAAAATATACACCATGTATATGAACATGGGCTAGATGCCCTGTTAAATCCTTTCACATCTGAGATGCTACAACTCTGAAACCAGAGAATACTAGCTGTCACTGACTGACATTACTACTCCCATTGACTCTTCACTTGTCCTATCGCTTCCTTTGTAAACTCAAGTATATTATTCAGTGTGGCTATTTGAGGATAAACAGACATATTTGCAGAGAAGGATTTCTCTTCTAAGTACAGAGGGAGGGATGAAGTTACACTAAATGCCTGCATATGGGTATTGATGGACATACACTGTCAATGGTGATTTTATAAGTAATTCAGCTGGACTCATTAAGTATTAGCATGGGAATCTTGGGATTTGAGTCTGCTCAGGCTCAGTCTTCCGCATGGACTTGGGAATGCTAGGGTTCACTTAGGCCCTCTACACTGGTATGCATATCCATTTTCAAAAGGCTACAGACACAAAATCCTCCCTACATTTAGGGTTTTGGGTCATCACAGGTCTTAGAAACTCCAAGTAGCAAAGACTAGCATGGACAAGATATACAGAAGGGTAGGTAGAGTTGTAAATGAATCAATGGAGATACGTACTTGTTAAGATTTGGGAGGTGGATGAGTGGAAGCAAATTCCGTGACCTGAAAGAAAATCTTTGAATATACTCATTCCATTTGTGGCATTTCCCTATCACTTTCATTCAGCACCTGGTGTAAAGCAGCCAGAGGCTTCTTGGCCAATACCACCACATTGTAAGCAACTTGAGGTCAGGATTATGATTGATTTTCTTTTCTGTACCCTGCTCCAGAGCCTAACAATTTCTTTTGGATTTTACTACTCAATAATTGAGTTAAGCCTAATGAATATTTCAAATCATTACAGATTTCAGATGGTTAGAAAAGTGGAATTTTAGCCTATTGCCTATACAGATCTGTACTGTCTTTTGTGTTAATTTATGTCACAGGTTGTCCATGGTCATTACACACTAGTGACCATTTGTATGCATATCTCATCTAGGGATCACACAAGGTATCTGCTCATTTTACCCTCCCTCTATTATTCTATTCTGTTCCAGAAAGAATTTCTTTTGTCTCTACATAACCCACTGAGATGCTCAACATAAGCCTGAGTTCTTCTCCTTTTCTTGTCTCCCTCCCACTTGTTATCTCTTTTCCTCTAAAATAACTTCCTGCTCTGAATTTCCATTCTAGTAATGTGCCAAATAACCCTATAAATGATTCCAGCTATTATAGCTCAAGAAATATATATTAACATCTCACTTAAATTTCTCTTGTGTCTTAGGCTCTTGTGGGGATGTTAATGCCTACAAAACAGGACTTATTTTGAAGGTGGAGTAAGGTAATAAATGGGAAGCCCATCATCTATCATGGGCCCTAGAACAGTTTCCCCTTTGCCCTGTGACCCCATATATGCATTCAGATGTTTTGAGTAGTGTGTCATACATGGAAGAAAGATACTAAAATTATGACAAGCAATTTGTTGATTTGGTGCCTTGTCCACTCAGTCACAAATGGCACACCTTCAAGGCCATTGTTCTTGCCAAATACTAAACCTGAACAGTCGGGTTATGAATGTCTTTGAGATCCAAGTCTGATAAGTATGCAAGAAAACCCCTCAAGAGAGATGATCTAAGATTACCTGAATATACCTTTTCATTTGCTGTACATCGGATGCCAGCAGGCAAATGAGAACTGGTTGGGCGGTGTACAATTCCCAGAAGTGGAGAGAAGGTAGACGCACCTGTTCTTCCACCAAGGCAAATGGAAAAGCTCAGAAATGCATCAGCATCATTGGCAAGAGGCACAATGAGAAAAATTACATTGCTGGTGAAAGCGTAGGTCTCTATGGCATGAGAGAGCCTGTCAGACTGGCCTCAGCCTGGACAAAGACCTGAGTGACCAGGAGCTTGGCTGGGCTCGCAGGAACTGAGCTCCTGGCACTGAGAACTGAAAACTAACCTAACAAAACAGATGTTTCCATTTGTGAGAAATGAAATGACACGGGTTTTGTGACTCACTAAACCACCTATAAGGCCAAATATTTGCAAAAGTAAGATGCCTTGTCTTCTCTTGAGCACAGAGAAGCAGTGTGCCACCATTTTGGGGTAGCTCCCCCAGAAGATACAGTCCAGTTTAGATGCTCGTTAGTCACTGCTATTTAGATTTGGTTCTGTCCATTTATTTCTAATTCTTTAAGCAATATTGTGATTCGTGGTGTAATAGAAAACTTTACATTGTGGAGAAAAGATTGTGTAGTAAGAATCCAATGGCAAAAATTGACCAGAAATTAAAACAGGTATAATAGCAGCAGTAATGTTAGCTTCATATATCCTGCGCTGCAGTGTTATGGTAGAAATCAATAATGCACAGGGAATTCTTTGAAATCCGCAGCATAATTTGAGTATAATAACCTAAAAGGTTGTGGAGTTATTTTAAAATAGTAACTACATGTGGCTTATGGATGTCATCAATGGAAGCATAAACTATGCTTAATGCATTCTCACTAAGTTATCATTGAGACTGCGCTATAAGCCCATGAAAATTACATGTTCAAATGTAAAACCTCTCTACAGTAGTGTTTCATAGAAACCTTCTTTACAGAGAGGCCACAGACTAAGGCCTTCTTACTTATATTCCTTTGGAAGCCATGTATTTCAGATGGGATGTAATCATTATACAATGTGATATGTATCTCTGATTATTCAAACAGCTAGGGCATTATGCAATGGCAAGGAATTAAGCCTCACCACAAATCTTCCATCTGTGTAAATAGGCAGCTATTATTGAGATTTCCTTTTAGCAGATGAACTTGTCCAATGAGTGGCAGGTATTCAATGGGAGTTGAAGAACAGCTTTAACTATGGTTGATGACAACTGAAAATCAAATGCCTTCATGAAACTCACCCTTGGACTTGGCTACTAAGTCAGAGCCTCATATATTAAAAGTTTAATCATAATATCTCAAAATGTAGATCTTAAGCATTAACTGTTGTAGATTTTCTTTCTGTCTTTCTTTCTTCTTGTTGTGCTAGGAATAGAATCCAGGGCCCCCTTCCATGCTAGGGAAGCACTCTAAAACCAAACTGTATCCCAAGCACTGCTGTGGATTTTTTCCCCCCTCAGCTTTAACAAACTTTAAAATTTTTCTAGGGGATTCAACATTTTAGAAAACATAAAAGAATTGTAATTGTGCCATCTGCAAAAGAGTAACTCTCTTCCCTCTAACTAATGACAATCTATTAAAATATGAAGCAGATACAATTGTGAAGTGACTTATCCCACCTCCATCTCTAACAGTAGTGTCTATATTCTGAGAACCACTAGAAGAGGATTTCAGAGATTTGCACATAAGTGAAAACTTGTCCTAGAATATGTGGTTCACTGTACAAAGCATTAACATAAAAGCCCAAACAATGGAATAGTTTTCTCAATCTTTCTGTTATGTAACTATTTTTAAGATATAGCTGATGCAATCAACAAAGTCATGTTATCATACGTACATAGATTTTCATGCCAGGGAGTTCCCTAGAAAAAAAGAAGGGAAGTCATCATTTCTGAGAATGTAATTTTATTTCTTTGTGAGTAGAAGACTAGTAATTTATTTGCTGCATACTAAGATGAAGCATTTAGATCTAGACATCAGATCTTTGATGCTCATTCCAGCTCACTTTATGACATCACTTTGTGTTTATGAGCTTTATTACCCATAATTCCATGATTCTCAGTAGATGGGAGCCTAGCACTGAAAGATATCAAAATAAGTTAAATAGAATCATAACCTGATGATTCACTATATTCCTAAAATTCAAGAAGAATCTTTAGCTACCTTGCTAAACCTACAAAGACAGTGATTTTATGCACAATAAAGATATATATTTTCAAACTCTTGATATGATAACCAAATTGCTGCCCTCGCCAAAGTTCTACATGCACCAATGAGTGATACCTAGAGAATTTGTAGGATTATACAAATTCTACAAAATATTCCCTGCTTAAGGAGGACCGCAAAGATTAATAATGCTTCTGATATTTCCTGCACGGGAGTCCACAAATTTTTCCATAGAGTCAGATAGTAAATGTCTTTTAGGCTTTGTAGGCCACACAGACTTTATCTCAATTAAAGGCAAAAACAATGCATAAATGAATATTCACAGCTTTGTTCTAATAAAATTTTATTATCAAAGACAGTAGAGATCAGCTTACCACAGGCTGTTCCAGACCATCTTAATGCCAAGTAGCCATTCACTCTCATAGCATAATTTATTCCAAATTCTAACCCATTAATATTTAGTCAGTATTATATGTCATACCCTATGAATGAATATTATATTAGTCATACCCATATTATGAATCTGTCATCAAACCCTACATGAATTTATCTAAACATTTGTTTAATCTATTAGCATTTAGCTAATGTTAATAATATATCATGAACCTGTTGTCATATATAAATTTTTTGAAACCTTTATTGACTCTGTGATATTGTAGTCAATAACAAACACACCCTGAGGTAACAGGCACTTTAAGTTAACTATGTATTGGGTTATATAGCAGATCATCTCCCTACTTCCTGGGGTAATGAAAGAAACAGTGTGGCTGAACCAAGTTGAACAAAACAAGAAGAAGCTGGAGAATGAAAGATTGGCCAGGTCTCATAGGATCTGGAGGAGACATAGGAGGCCTTTAGGGTGTTTTGAGTGGAGGGATAGTGTGATCTGTTTGGTATTTTTAAAGAACCACTGAGGTTACTACTTGGCAAATATTGCATAAGGTGAGATTAGGTGCCTATGGACTTATTAAGGTAAGGCTTTTATTTTTTTTAATTTTAAAAATAAAAGGAGGAAAACATTAACAGACAGACAACCTCTTACAAAATAACAAAAGAACAGTACAGACAATACAGAGTTACAAACAAAGTGGGAGGAAATTAACAATGCTAGTTGTATTACATATTGATATCTTCAAAGTGGTTTCTCATGAAAACAGATAGACATGCAATATTGATCAATTTAGTAAGAAAGTTGTGAAATAAAGAAGCTGGGCATGGTGGCGCACACCTATAGTTCCAGCATTCAGGAGGCTGAAGCAGGAGGATCAGGGTAAGTTTGAAACCAGCCGAAGCGACATAGTGAGTTCAAGGCCAGCCTGAACTACAAAGAGACACCCTGTCTTAAAGAAACAGAAATAGAAAATGGAAAATGATGGTAACAAAGCTAGTATGATTTTTTTTATGGACATGAAGGTGGCACAAGCCCATGTGTCACTGCACAGATGTTCTCCTTTGGAACCATGTGGAAATGAATGATATATCACAGTGCTTGACTGAACTCTGGGTTTTAATATGTTGGGATTTCTAGCATCTACCTCAGAGGATAAGAAAAGAGATTGAATTAAACTGTTTAGAAACTCAGGAGACATGATGTCCCTTACCATCTACTTGGAATTTCATCTCCATGAATATTCCCAGCAAGAAGCTAGCTAGCTGCAGCAGATTTATCCTCTAAGGCTAGCCAAAACTGGCCATGAATGCACAGTGTGTCAAGGATTCTTTTGGTTGTTAAAAGTTTTGGCATTTTGTTTTGGTTTAGTTTGGTTTGGTTTGGTTTGGTTTTGCCCTAGGAAAAGAATCTCTAATCTTTGGTTTTCATAGGTGGTCTAAGAACATTAGGTTTTGTTTGATACTTGAGGAGATGAAAGTAACTTTACATCAGGATGTGAGTGACAGGTGCCCTGCATGTTGTAGAATGGGTTCCAGAAGTTAATGGACTGTTAGGAAAATAAAACTGTATATAGGCTTAAAATTTTGTTTTTTAACGTCATACAATGGAATAAAGGAATTTTATATCACCCAGAAAAGAAAATCACTTTATACATGGTGAATTTTTGTCACTATCATTTAAAAAGGTCAGAAATATTTGTACACATATTGCTTAAACCATCTTTATTAAACCTAATGTTATTCTATAATTAATAATAAACATGAATATAAGTAACACTAAATTGTTTCTGAGAATTATTTTTTAAAGCTATATAACATTCCATTATATGAATGTACTGATTTTGCTATTTTATTTTATTTTATTTTAATTTTTTATTTTTTTTGGTTTTTCTCCAATACCGGGAACGGAACTCACGACCTTGCGCTTGCCAGGCAGGCGCTTTTGCCGCTGAGCTAAATCCCCAGCCCCTGATTTTGCTGTTTTAATAAATCTAATATTATGTTCATTTCAGTTTCTCTGATTAGCAGTTACACTTAATTTTTTCATACATTTATCACTCATCATGTTTCTTTTATGAATTTCCTTTGTGGGTCAGTTTTTAAAATTTCCATTTGGCACTCAAGATTTTAATTTTTTTTAATTGAACTTTTTAAATTTTAAGTTTAGCTATTTGCTGTAATACTTATATTTCCCCTATTTAATGTTTCCTTTTAGCTTGCTTGCAGAATATTTTTGCAAACTAATAAATTTTGTGCCTTGAATACTGTTTTTTTCTTTTGTGTGATTAATTTTAGCTGTTGATTTAACAAATGTATTCAGTGTCCATAACATATCAGGTGCTAAAGCCAGAGGCTAGGGTGAAACAAAAACAAAACAGAAATGCCTTTGCCCTGTGAAAATTTACAGTGTAATGAGGGAGCCAGTCATAAACTATGTAAGAGGGAAAACAAGGCGGTGTGAAGAACCACCCTGGTAGGGTGAGGGAAGACTTCCTCTAGAAGGAAACGACTTTCTAAGTGAGAATGAAGGGACGGGAACACAGTGAGTTTGTGAAGAGGGAATAGTAGTACTAAAGTTACTATTCGGTGATCTAAATATTAAATGTCCTCTGTGCTTAGAAGAGGGAGGGAAGTAAGGAGGGAGAGAGATTCTTGTCTCACTAGAGACAAGAGGGAAAGAGAGAAAGGGAGAAAGAGTAAAGGATGGGAAGAGCCATGGTTAAGAGTTTTAGAGACAGTTGGGGAGGCTGTAGCAGGCCAAAACAGCACAGATGATGAGCAAGGATGGAAACATTTTAAACAGCTCAACCTTTCCATTGAATAAGCACTGTTTTAATGGAAATCATGCTTTTTCTTCATATTAAAATTGCCTATTCCAGGGTAATCTATTCCAGAATAATCTATTTAGTTTTATTGATATGCCATTTCTTAGACCACCACTTCATTTACACGGGTAAGGTCTGTATCTTTGACTGCATCTTACTTTCAAAATTGATTTATGTACTCTTGCCAATATTTCTAATAGGTGCACTTTAACATGACTTTGAAAAGTTAAAAAATTACAAGTATACTTGTGTACTGAATATAGTACATATTTAGGCATATGTGTATACCTACATATATATAGGTGTATGTTATCACATACACCAAGTAAAATCTCACATTAATAACTTGATTAGGAAAACATTAATTCTACAGGTCAGTTGGGGAAGGACTGACATTCAGCTCATCAAGAAGCATTCAACAT
This sequence comes from Chinchilla lanigera, assembly GCF_000276665.1. Lineage (NCBI taxonomy): Eukaryota > Metazoa > Chordata > Mammalia > Rodentia > Chinchillidae > Chinchilla > Chinchilla lanigera. The sequence goes on along the minus strand of NW_004955426.1, from coordinate 20,302,000 downwards.
CTCTTAATTTGCATCTGTATGTTCAAACACCTGAATCCTTGTATATTTTCTTTCTATCTTTTTTTTTTACTTTACAAATAAAAGGAGGAAAACATTAGCTTTCTATCTGATTATAATTAATTATAAGAGTTTGTAGTTCATTACAATAGTTTGAATTCTGGTGTCTTTAAGTGATAATTTTTCTCATTCTAATAATTTCATCTAATTCTATTTGATGTCTTGCAGCATTCATCATAATTTGTAATGCTAAATAATAATAATAGTGAGCACCTAGTCTTAATATCAACTTCAAGAAGAGTGATTTGTGAGGTATTTATCAATGTCCTATGTCTGGTAATAAAATAAAGGTGGGAAAAGATAGAAATGAAAACCTCTCTCAAAGGTTCATAATTCATGTGAATGTATTAAGATCAACTGCTTTTAACCCAGCATTTCTAGAATGCATTTGACCACAGAAGTGTTTCTTTCATTTAGAAACTTACATGTTATGACACTCAAAATTATATTAATTTGATTTCACTTATTTTCATTTTTTTGAAAACTTTTTTTTGCTTCCTGTCTTTTCTTTTTGATCTACCTTGAGCAATATGAATGTGACAGTTTGTCAATTTAGACTGTTAATTTGACTGGCTTAAGAGCCCCTTCAGGGATTAATGAAACACACATCTGAGTATATATGGATGGGTCATGGAAATCTGACTTTGGGTACTGTAACTGGTCCCTGACCCCTTCTTTCTAACACTGTTCCTCTGCTCTAGTTCTCAGCTACTATTACATAAACAACTATGCTCTATCACACAGTTCAGCCATGATATTTCTGTTTTAGACCCAGCCCACCGTGGACTAAACTCTCTGTGAGCTTGAGCAAAAGTATACTCCTCTGCTTTTAAGTTGTGTGTGTTAGGTATTGTGTCCCAGTGATGGGAACGCTAACTAATACAGTGAAATGTGTTTGCCTTTGAGTTTAATTTTTCCAGTAATTTAGAAGGTAGTCATCTCTTTTTTATTTTTACACAACATTTCTAAGGCTTCTAAAACATTTCTACTCATATTTTATACTTACCAAAGTGAAAGATGGTCCTATACTTTTCTAAACAACTTCCAAATGAAATAGTATCTTAGAATAATCCTATCAAAATTGAGAAATTTAGTCAGTTTTACTTCCAACTCTTTTCACAGTATTTGTAAGAATATTTTAAACATTTCTTGCTCAGGTTTGTATCAGCAAACATTTTACATTATATGATTTCTCTTTTGTAATTACTTTATGAAATAACATAGATTTTATAGTATATTCCTGGGAAGCTCTGTGGTTATTTGGTTTATGTCACACTTTTTACATTTTAATTTTAATTCCTCTGGCAGATAGCTAAAAATTAGCTTGAAGAATTACACTAAGTAAAACAAGGCATATCCTAAGTAGAATAAATAGTATGCTTCAATCCCTTAATGAGCTCAGAATGAATTTCTATTGGCTTTAAACATAATGACTTTATATATATATATATATATATAATATATATGTCTCACTATTATTTTTGCCTTTTACATTGAGTCACATAGCAGAAATTCTGAGATCATCTATAGTTATGTTTCCTTTTTTATTTTACAGAGAAAAACAATAAAAACAATGATGCAGAGTTTCAAAATGATAGGAAATAAATAATGGTTAATATATTTTGTATTGCTATCTCCAAAGTAGTTGCTCAGATTACAAGATATAGGCATGAAAGATAATGTTTCTTAATAACTTGTTTATCATCCAGAATGATTCTGCTTTCACTTTTATAATTCAAATATTTTGTCACAACATATCTAAGTGTGAGCTTTTTTTTACACTTATTTTGCATAGTGCTTGCTGAATCATTTCAATTTTCAGAGTTAGATTTTCCATTGCCATGACCACTGGGTCACTTTCTTTTTCAATATCTTTTAAATTTTTGAATTTAAAAGATTTTATTTTGTTTTTTAAAAATATACTTTTGCAACTTTAACTCTACCTTCTTAGATTTAAAATGTATTTCCAATGAAATACAGAGATAATGTATGTACAGTTTGGTTTTGCTAAATGCATACATCTGCATAATCCACATTTTTATCAAGATATAGAATTTTGTATCACTCGAGAAAATTTCCATACCCCAACCCAGACAATCACACTACCAGAAGCAACCATGGATCTTATTTCTATCATATTATCTTAGTTTTGCCTATTCCGAAAATTATGCAAATGGAATTGTACAATATTATGTGTAAGAATTCTAATTTTTTCTCATGTGTTTTGAGATTTGTCCAAGTTGTTGCTTATATTCATAGTTTATTTCATTTATTACTAACTAGCATTTTATTATATGAATATACAATAATTTGTTTCTTGATTATCTTATTTCTGATAGCTGAGATGTTTCAAATTTTAGATTATTTATGTTATGTTTGTTATGGTCATAATTTTCATGTCCATTGAATAATTACCTTGTTATGGAATTCTGGAGTCAAAGGATATATGTTTAATTGTGAAGAAACTGCCAAAAATTTACAAAGTGATTCTGCCATTTTACTCTCTTTTCAGCAATTTCTGAGAGTTTCAATTATTCTCTATCCTTTACAAGGCTTAATATTATCTTTCATTTTAGCAAGTCTAGAAGGGTATAGTGTTGGCTAATGGTCACCACTAATTTCCATTTCATGAGTGCAATTTAACACTAATTTGATTGTTTCCCATCATATATATCTACCATCTCCTACCCCACGTATTCCTTTTAGAGTACATAAGGCAGCACATCTATGTTTGGGAAAGTACTGATTTATTTTCCTATAGTGTCAATTTTGTCTCTCATTCTTTTCATGAAATAAGCAATTGTTTCATTTTTGGGTAGCCTGAGATTCATCATCTCATTCAGTATGCTTTTCCTCCCATTCTTTTATAACATAATGGCTGTTATGTTTCACAGCATTTTCTGCATCAGTTGAGGATAAAAAAATGTTTTTCTAAAATTGTCAGTGAGATGATTTTTAGCTCTCTTGTTTTACAATTTTCCACTGTCCATGCTATTTATTTTTCATGCTTACTCATTCAGGAATGAAAAAAATCAATCTACTCAGATCCAATATTTGTGAACATTTAGCATGTGCAGTGTGTTCTTCAACCTGTTCAATATGTACTAGGCCATAAGTTTTCCAGTCCACAGGTGGAGGGCAGAATGACACGTCCTAATTCAATATTAGCTTCTAACAGGAATGCCAGCGATGCAGTTTTGATACTGACATACAATCTGCTCTTCCTTCACTGCCTGCACACAATATAGAGAACTTAACCATCTCTCATTTGAGGGTGCAATTCTTTTAAAATTCTTAGTCTCTTTCCACCTCCTGCCCTTTAGTCTGTGCTAAGCATATGTTGCAGAATTCAGTGCGCTAGTGACCAGTCCTTTAAGATCCAACTTTGCTGTTTCATGAAGGTTGTAATTTCATACAGATATAGAAGTAATCTTCTATTGGGCTGAAGATGGTTCTGTTAAGCTGATGAATTGCTGAACAGATTTCAGGAACTGAATCAACTATACCCTAACTTTCCTGGAAGAATCCAGTATGTTTGCTTGTTTTTCCAGAAGGAAATTATATGTTGGCTAATAATTTTGATTGCCAATTTATTAATATGGGCAATGTTAGTCATATACATTCTCCAAGCTTCTGGCTATGAAGGGACTATAGGGCTTGATTTTGATATTATTGTGTTTTCCTTCTTCCTCCTCTCACACTATGTCTTCTAAAGTAGTCAAAACTAGGGACTTCTTTGCAGGCATGTAATCTTTTCTTAGGCCTTTTCTAGTTTGAAGATTTTTATTATCCTACATATTTCTCCAATGAATCTTAGCTGAACTCCTCATTTAACCAAGTCTAAATCTATATGAACAACTTACATGGTCTCTACATACATAAATATATGCAAATACATAAAGAACTCTCTAGAAATCTTTACCACATTAATGTGCTGTCTCACCCAAAAAACTGTTTTACAGATAACAAAAATCCTGAGCAAAAAGGGTGAGAGAAACTAGCTAATCATATTTTTGCTACTTTCAGCAAAGGGTAATTAAGTTTGTATCTCCAAAGATGTGGCATCATCTCTGAGCAGCACATATTTTCAACTGTTCTTATTGAGACTATAGGATGTATCAAGCACTGCACTAGGAAAATGCATATAAAACATATAAGACATGGCAATGGATAACTTAAGGTCCTTCTCCTAGCTCTACAGTGTCATTGCGACTGATAAAATTAATATTGATTCAAAATCCAAGGCTTTTCCTACTACATTGCATTCATCCCTCCAATATAGCATCTACCATGCTGAATTTCAACAAAGATCTCATAATGGGAATACTTCCTGTGAGAAGCAACAGGATATTCTCTTGTTACCATACCCATCCTACTGAGGAGGAAAGTAAGACAAAGAGAAGTTATGCAAAGTTACACAACTATTTTGGTGACCCAAAGCAAATCTCTAGTTCCACCTACAATACTTTACCCTATCTTGATTTAGACATCTTGATGCATTTGTCTACATCCTCCTGACACTAGTATTGGGAAGCAAAACCTGTCTTCCAGAATAAATATGGTAAATGCCAAGTTTGAAACTGAAAAGGTTACTGTACCAGGCCTCAGGGTCAAGGAATGAAGGAAACTCACCTGAACCATTTTTCCAAATAGGTTCTCCTTGATTTGTTCATGGCTATTTAATCCTACACACCAAGAGCTAAGGAGCTAAGGAGTGTATGTCTCTTACGGGCAAATGGGTACTAGAAGGATGCACAAAAAATATTAATGGATTTAACTGCAACTTCTGACATGCTCTAAGGACTTCATATTTACCATCTAAGAGATTAAAAGTTAAAGGCTACAAGTCTAAGAGAGAGATTATATGCCTGATAAATACTTGTCGCTCAGTTTTGTTCAAATATTCACGGAGAAAATGCAGAAGACATTGGGGTGAAGGCTGAAGTCAAATCAGGACAGATATGCCTTTCAAGTGTTTATATTTATTGATATCGATGACATCTAAATGGCCTTAGGCCTGTCTTTTACTTTACACTTATCAAAAGCATAAAATATTTTCCTTGTACCCACAAATTTTAAATATATTTTTACAATTTGACTCAAATATTGTGATTTTACAATCACCTGCTGTGTTTTGCATTTCTATAGCAGTCAAATCCTTCACTGGGAATGAATATTTGTTGGAAGCTTGTGAAGCTAAGCTTGTCGACTTGACTGGATTGTGAGACTTATGGACAGGTGACTGGCTGAGGGGGCGCTGTACTCACCTGAGGATTAACCCACTGATGTTCATAGCTGAACATGCTGTAAGGAGATGGGGGCCCATTGGAGGAGGTGCAGCCCTGGGGACAGCTGGGGCTCTTCTCCTGTACTCTGGCTCCCTGCCACCACAGAGCGAGCAACTTTCCTGTTCTGGCTTGTGTCTACCTGTCCCCCAAAGCCTCAGGCAGTCCTGGATAGGACTTTTGCAGAGGTGGCTGGATCTAGAGTGTGTGACCCTGGGATTGATTCATGGTGCAATGCTAAATTCAAGAACACTAAGATTAAGGATGTAAATGTTACTTTCCCTAAGTAGCCTGGATAAGATATAAGGGGCAGAAAGATGCTGTAAGACCTCACCCTTGCTTGTTTTGCTACCTTCTGCCAGCCATGAACTTGTTTTCCTCTGCAATCCCCTTCTGCTAAGCTACTGTACCTTGGGGCAACCGATTATGGACTGAAACCTCTACAAAATGTAAGCTAAATAACCCTTTCCTGCTTCAATATTGGGTATCAGGTATTTTTTTCTCCTCAATGAGAGAAAAGCAACTAAGACATTTCCTTAAACAAAACTTCTCTGCTGTGATCTTTTTCCACTAGAACTAGCCAATCATGGACTAACACATCTAAAACCAGGAGTCAGAAATAAACCTGTCCTCTTCTATGTTGCAAGTGTCAGGTAGTATGTCCCAGTGATGAGAATGTGTGCAGTACTGTGACGCCTTCTACTTTGCTCTTTTTGCTCAGGATTGTTTTGGGTATTCTAGATATTTCCTGGTTGCCTATGAATTTTACATTTTTTCTAGTTCTATGAGAATGTTGATATTTTCATAAGGATTGCATGAAAACTGTGGGTTGCTTTTGGTAACATTGCCATTTTCACTATATTAGTTCTTCCAATCCAAAAGCCAGGTTTGTCTTTCTAATGTCCTCTTCATTTTGTTTTTTCAGAGTTCTATCATTTTCACTATATGGTTATTTCACCTCCTTGGTTGGGTTGACTCCTTGGTATTTAATTTTTTAAGATATTGTGAGTGGAATTATTGTCCTGATTTTTTTTCTTGGTGGATTTGCTATTGGTTTACAGGAATGCTATTAATTTCTGTGTGTTGATTTTGCGTATTGTCACTGTGCTGAATTCACTTATCAGATCTAAAATTCTTCTGGTAGAGTTTCTTTGAGGATTCTATGCAAAGAATCATTTCAATTCCAATAGGGATAATTTGACTTCTTCCTTTCCCATTCGTATCACTTTTATTGTTTCCTTTTCTGATTGCTCTGACTAAAATTTTGAGTATAATATTGAATAGGTGTGGTAAGACTGGATGCTTTAGTCTCAGTCCTGATTTTAGAGAATACCTGTTCTGTTTTTCCCATTCAGTATCATATTGGCTGTGGATTTATAATTTACAGCCTTTAATCAGTTTCAGTTGATTCTTATCTATTTTTATCAGACTTTTTTATGAAGAAAAGTTGTTAGATTTTGTCATTGGTCTTTTCTGTATCAATTGAGATGATGTTGTAATTTTTATCCTTAATTCTACTTATGTGGTGTGTTACATTTACTGATTTATGTGTGTTGGATCATTTTTGTATCCTTCCTATGAAATCAACTCAGTCTTTTTACTGAGTTGCTGAATTGTTTGCAAGAATTTTACTGAGGGTTTTTGCATCTGTATTCATAAAGGATATTTGTTTGTAGTTTTTTTTTTTCTTGTGTCCTTATCCAGTTTTGGTATTGGAACAAGGCTGAGTTCATAGAATGAGTTTGAAATGAACATTAGGATTAGTTCTTTTCTAAAGATCTGATAAAATTCAGTGTAAATCCTTTGAGTCCTAAGCATTTCTTAGTTGATATAGTTTTTATTACTACACCAATCACTTTGTTATTGATTTCTTTAGATTTATTTTTATCCTCTTGCCTTGAGTTTGGTAGGTAGTATGTCTGGAAGTTCATCCCTTTCTTTGAGATTCTCTAATTTATTGTAGTATAAGATTTAAAAATAATTTGGTAATCCTCTGGATTTCAATGATGTTCACTGTGACTTTACCTTTTTAACCTCTAGTTTTGTCATATGAGTCTTGTTTTCTTTTTGCAAGGTTAGCCAATGGCTTATTAATCTTGCTTATCTTTTTAAAGAACCAGCTCTTCAATTCATTGATCCTTTGCATAATTTTTAAATTTGTTTCTGCCATTCTCTTTATTATGTCTCTCCTTCTACTTGATTTGGGATAGGTTTATTTTTATTTTATTTTGTTATATATTGGGGATCACTCTGTTTTTCTAAGATTACAACACTGTTTTTATTATTTCTCACAGATGATGATACATTGAGTTTCAATTATCATTTGACTCTCAGGACTTTAAAATGCCTCCTCTGATTTCTTCAGTGACCCACTGATCATTCAAGAGTGAATTACTGAATCTATATATGTAGATTTTTTGTTTTCTTTTGCTGTAGATTTTTATTTCATTGCATTATTATCTGATACAATATATGGATTATTTTCATTCTTTTGCATTTATTAAGACTTGCTTTATTGCATGTCAAAACATAGTCTATTTTGGAGAAAGTTTCATGGGCCACTAAAAGGGATGAGTATTCTTCTATTGCTGGATGAAACCCTATGTAGATATCTGTTAAATTTGTTTGATATATAGTAGTTTAACTCTGATGTTTTTGTCTAATTAACATAAGAAATTGAAGTACTGAAGTCCCCCAGTATTGAATTGGTGTCTATCTGTCCTTTTATCTGAAGTAGTGTCTGTTTTATAAAACCGGATATGCCAAAAATCAGTGCATATATATTTATAATTGTTATCACTTCATAGTGAATTGGTGCATTTTCCAATATGTAGTGGCCTTCTTTGTCTCTTCTGATCAGCTTTGCTTTGAAGTTGACTTTATCAGATATAACTACTACTGCTTACTTTCAAGCTCCAGCTGTTGGAGATCATTTTCATTTTTTTATTTTAAAAATTTAAAAACTGATGGAACAACAATGAGCACACAATCAAAACACAAAAATAACAAAATGATACATGACCTCAAGACAAAATGATAGAAATTTACAATGGTTGCTAAATTACATACTGTTATCTTCAATGAAGTTGCCCAGCCCATTAGACATGAGAATGTAAGATTGATCAAACATGAAGATCACTTTCCATCCTTTCACTTTCGATCTGTGTGCATTGCTGTGGATGAAGTGTATCTCCTTCAGGCAACATATAGATAGACACATTTGATCCACTCTGCCATCCTGCATCTTTACATGTGAAACTGAGATCATTTATATTAAGTGCTGCTATTGAAAAGTATATAGTAATTGCTGTCATCTTGTTATTTTTCCAGGGTTTGATTCATTTCTGTTTCTCATTTGTTTAACTAGCCTCCTAGTAAGTGAGTTTGTTTATTTTTTTTTAAATTTTATTTTTTGCCTTGTACTTTGTTGTCCTCATGTTTGGGATTATCCTATGTATTTTCTGCAATTATGGCATGGTGGTCATGAATTTCTTTAGTTTATCTTTATCCTGGAAGATCTGGATCTGTTCTTTGATTTTCTAGTATAGCCTTGCAGTATAGTCTACATCAGCAATTATTTTCTTTCAGAGCATTTCTTCCAGGAATGAAAAGCTTGATTCCCAAACCTACCTGGCCTGTAAGGTTTCTATTGAGAAATCTACTGCTATTTTGATGAGTTTCCCTGTATATGTGATTTGATACTTCCAAAAGCTTTTGACACATTTTCTTTATTCTAAGTTTGTGGCATTTTGACAGTGGAATCATTTGACATGGAGAGATTCTGCTTTTGTGGCATTTGTTTGGGGTTGTAAATGCCTCCTTTACCTAGGTATCCATCGCATTCCCAAGGTTCTGGTGATTTTTGGCATACTCAGTTTTAAAAAACAGACACTACTTGACATAAAAGGACAGATAGACACCAATATTGGGAGACTTCAATTCCTTATGTTAATCAGACAAAAACATCAGAGTTAAAATGCTATATATCAAATGGATTATCTGCAGTCATTTCAGTAAATACATGTTTAATGTCATTAATGTGTATTTCAATCCCCTCCTTAGAGTTGGTGATTCTTAAATTTTTCCTTTACAGTTTTCTAGGAGTGCTTAGGTAATCTTTTTATTGTTTCTTGTTTTTCTTTATTACTACTGACTGAATATTCTTATATGCCCACCTTTGTTTCAAGTCTTGATACGTTCTCTTCTGATTTATGTTGGCCACTGCTACTCCAATTGAGTTTTTCTTCAATTTACTGAGGTTGGCATTTTCAGGCTACCTGTTTGATTACTTTTCATAACCTGTACCTCTTTACTGAAGTGATCTTTCATATCCTGTCCAACCTTCCTTCCTTCATTCTTCTGCTTATCTGTATCTTCTTTTAGCTCATGGATTATCTTAGTAATTGGTTCATTCAGCTGCTTATTTCTCCCTGCTTTGATCTCATTAATCATTTTAACTGTTAGTTTTCTAATTATTTGTCTAAAATTTCATCCACTTCAGTATCCATGGAGTCAACTTTGGGAAAGTTAAGAGTTTTGGGGTCAATCTTGTTTTCTTGCCTCTCGTTATAATTGTGATTCTGTGTAGAGGTTTGCAGATCAGATGAGAAAACTGTTGCTTCTGCTGTCATGTGGGATTCTTCTTGGTGGGTAGCCCTTTCTTTGTGACGTACCCAGAGCTATGAGTATATCTCTATATAAGAACTTTTCCCTAGTCTTCTCTGAGTTCTAGATTTAGCCATAACAAAATTTTGAGAAAAGAAAGTAACTACTAATAACTTCAACAACTGGTGAGCTAATCCTGTATAAATGTCAGGCAATTTAGATTGCATTTTAAGCAATCCCTATTATTTTACTGTGTTGAGAAAAGACATGAAGAGTAATAGAATATAATAGCCTAGAAAAATTAAACCTTAATGACATTTAGGTTAATTATAATTTTTATATACAATATATAATTTATATATTAATTACATATAATTTATGGAGAGACGGACAGACAGACAGAAGGCAAACTAAGAGGAACAAAGAGAGAGAGACAGAGAGAGTAAAAGAAAAGAGGCTAAAAAGCATATGAGCCAAAAGACAAAAGAAAGCACAGAAAGGAGGAGAATATAAACGGGACATGAGAGCAAAGAGGGAGATTATATCTAATTGTTGAACTGACAGTCACATGAGATTAGATAACACTAAGCAACAACTGTTGATGTGGATATGTAGACAAAACAACATAGATCATTTTAGACGCAACAACAAAAAACTTATCTGCACAGCCATACCAGTACACAGGTATATACAAATATCAAACTTATCCAAACAAACCCTCCTCCCTCCCCAGAAAAGGAAGAGGACAGGTGTGCTGCTGTATTGGTTATGGTGAATGTTGTAAAGTGGCTCCTCTTACTCTTGGCTTTAGACCTTTGTGCTCAGAAGCCTCCAGTGTTTGCAGGATAGTGGCAGCGTGCTCACTCTCCTCTCCTTGGTAGTTATGAGCTCACTCTCCTGGTCTTGGTAGTACTCCTGCCTGTGGTCTCTGCAACTACCTCCTCCCACTGCCTCTCTCCATCTCTGTTACTTCCAGGCCACAGCTGTCACCTTGTTGGCTAAGCCTTTCTCTAGCCTCCCATTTCAGTAGCTTCTGGAGTATGGCAGGAAACAGCTCTCAACCATGCTGTTCTGGCATCTCTCCTCTGTGCCCCAGTAGGGTCTCAGCTATGCAGCTGCTTCTGAAGTCTCCCTCTGTGGGGTGATTTCAGTGGCAGTTGGGTTTGGGCAGGAAACACCCTCCACAGAATTTTTCCAGAGTCTTCTCTCCTCCCCCAGTGATCACGTGGCCTGGCTACAGCACTGTGTGCCAGATCTTCCTCCTGCCCACGACTTCAGTATCATCTTGGAGTCAGGCAGCTGATGGCCTCCATCGGTGCCATTCTGGACTTCTTTCTCTGCCCCTATCTCTTTCAGGTCATAGACTGCAAGCTTCTGTGTTGCTGTCTGTCTTGTGGAGCCCACAGTGCCTGGTGCCAATCATGTTTATTCTTATACTTTGAAATGTTAATGTTTATTGAAAATGTTTAGGGGTAGTGGGGAAACTCTCTGAGTAGTAGTTTGTTCATCCTTTTACCACATTTACAAAGTATAGAATGGAGAAGTATTCCTTTGATTTTGTTGTGAATGAAAAACTGGGGCCCAGCTCTTCTCAGGCACTTCTGTACTTTGAGGTTTGTTAGTCATGGCTCCTCAAATACTTCCTGTTTTTACAATACAGCCACTTTGATTAAAATGAAAATACCGTAAGGGGAGGGATTGTTTTGTATATAGGTAACCTTCTACAGAGAAACTTTGCCTCTTGTCTTGTTATCTCAGAATGCACTTTTTTTGTCCAAAAACTCTTCCTCACACTTGGTTCATATTTAATAACCTCATGTTAAAACAAATAGTCATATTAGGACTTTCCAATCTCTTGGGTTACAACAAAAAGACTGAGAAGCCTAGCTCTGATGATACAACTGCAAATCAAAGTGTCCCAGTAGCAGGGCACATATCAGACAGTGATGCTGCTAGTAGTGACATGATAGAAGTAAAAAGATAAATGTTTATAGATGATTTGGGCATGCTTCTCTCCTTAAATCAACTCTCATCTATATAGTTTCTCAAAAACATTTGCAAAATTAGGTCAGCTATGGTTGGCTTGGGGAGATGGCATGCAACAGTGGTTACTGGTGAAGTTAAAGTTTATAGTTTTCCTGTTGCAATGTTGAGAAACAGTGATAATGGTTTGCCAGTACCTGCTAAAAACCCACAAAGATTCCAAGTCCCTTCCTTAGAAATAGGCTTAATTTAGAAGTCAACACCTTTGTACTTTGGCTTTCTTTGTACAAGAAATTTTAGACAAAGGTCAACTTCCTGTTTGTTAGGTTCATGATTCTGCAGGAGAGTGGGGACATCTTCCCAAGTGACTGATTTCTAAACACTGTCTTCCTAGGATTGCAAATATCCCAAAAGGATCTTGGTACACACTAAATCAAGCAAACCCTTCCATCAGGAACAGTCTGTGCTCCAAGCTAGCACTGGCCTTGCCTCATTTCATAAAGATTCATTCAATTTACTTATTAGTCATTCTCCAGTCATCCTAAAAGCAAGCATACATCAATTTGCTACGGAGCCAGTCCAGCGTGGCTGTCTGTATCAAATCTGGTAAGAACTCCACCGTTTCCTTGTCCAGCTAATTGTCACTTCTTTCACCTTACTCCTTACTATAAACCAATGCTTGCTATGCCTATGCCACTTCAATATTGATTCTCAGGATGGTACCACAGAGTAAGCATTTGAGCTCATCATATCTGTGCTTTATGCAGCTTCCCTTAATCACAAAGATTGATTCAAGTTTTCATCTACTCTTTATGAGACATCAAAATACATTTTCAAAGTGCAGGAGGAGAGAATATCTACAGTGGGTGGCTTTCTGCTCACACCTATATACTGACTTTCCTTTGCAAGGTGCTTCCAGGGATCTTTTTATTTCTTATTCCATTCTTATAGAATTCTAGGAGGCAAATATTATTAGCCTCATTTTTTTTTTTCAGAAATGAAGACACTGAGGCCAAACAGTGAAATAAAGGTTAGGCATATTGTTAGAATTTGGACATCCCTAATGCTGTTACACCTTGTACCAATGCTCTGGGCTCCTGCCTAGGTCCCATACTAATTCTTTAGCTGCTACTCCATCCTGCCTAAGAAAAGCTTTGTTCTTGAATAATATGTCTATAAAATTATATTCACTTCCTTATATTATAAAAGCTCATGAAATGAAATTTACTACCTTTTATAGAGAATATATTTTGATAGCCCTGTTACTTGTTGCTGGGCAAAGCAAGGATAGTCAGTAAACAAGGTAGATAAAGTCTGTGCCCTAAGGATGTTTATATTCTGAGAATGACTAGCAATCTCATCATAGAGCAAACAGGACTTTCAGAGGGTAGAAACTGGGACAGCTCTTGGCCAAGACAGAATTAATTTGTTTTTTATGTTCAAGGTCATGACTACCATGAGAGATGCCATGGTACGATCGCCTTAGTACTTGGTACATGGGAAAGTTGCATTAAATACATTATTTCTAAAACTCACACTAGTCCTGTGACGTGTTTTTATCTCCACCTTATAAAAGAAGAAAGTAAGGGTCTGGGGGATATGCTCAGAATCTCAGATTGGGTAGGCTTTCCCCTGCTCTTCCTGACACTATGAATTCTATGTTGCTGGAACAACAAGCCAGTTTCAAGGAGCTGCCTTCTGAACAACAGAGTCACAAGATCTTGGAGAACTATGCTGACAGGAAAGATATTTTGTGTTTTCCAAAATTTACACCCACACTCTGGTTGGGGCTGAATTGTGATTAACCCCAATGGGTACTTTTTGGATAACCGTATTTAGTCAGTCCATTATTTGGGGTGACAGATATAATACTTTTAGAATTTTTGAGGTATTGGGATATAAATCTGAAAGCTTTTTTTTTTATGCTTAAGAAAAGGTCATTGACTTGGGAAATGGGTGAGCTTCTGTAACATTTAACAGAGCTTGAAGGGCTTAGGGCCACATTTCTATGCATTCCTTTTTTGCAACACAAGAGTTTCCTGCCTAGGGACCCTGATTTCCCTGGAGCCATCTCCTGAGATGCTGAAATCCAGCCTGGTGGGAGAACTAGTGCCACAGGTAGATGGCACCCGTTTGGTTCCTTTAACTTGGTGGTTGCTATCATGCTTGTAGCTGTCACTGGGGAGCAAAAGTTACACATCAGGATAATCAGCTGGTCTCAGCCTTCTTATTGTAAGCAGAATGTCAGATTGAAGAAAACTTACCTGGAGGGTGTCTAAGGACACATGTCTAAGATACTGTTGAAGCTGCTATGAACACAGCTTGTGGGACTGATGCAGTGACCTAAACCAGGTAGTCAAACTATACTCTTTGGTAGTGAAGAAGGGATGGGGAGGTGAGGAAAGAAAGAACAAAGACTAAAATGTAAAACAGAAACAAATTAGGAAACTGAAAGATATTTCTTTCAGCAGCCAAAATATTTTTCTGTTTAGAGAACTAGTATCTCTTACTTAGGCACAAATAAAAAAAATAAAATATGATTAAGTGGCCAATTTTCTAAACAGCAAGGACAAAGAAACTACGGTCAGGAGTTTATGCTCTTATGTCTGAGGAAAGGAAGACACAAAGAGAAGACCGTGGAGAGAAGAAAATCCTATCAGCCTCCTGCAGAAGTGTGGCTTTTCTCCAGTGCTAAGGAAACCATCAAAAAGATCAGTTCTGCAGCTTCCCTTGGAACTAAGGGAATGCTGCGCGGAATCTAGGGTGCATTGTAATAAAATGTTGTGTTTATTCTGGTAAGCATAAGATGACTTTGCTGGTGATGCTATGAGAGGGCCTCAAGCCAGCATCACTGGAGCCAACGAACAGAATCTTGCCAGAGCAAGACTTCTCAATCTTCCGCAGTCAGGGCTACATGGGGGAGGAGCAACTGCTGAGTGTCTGAAACTTGCTGATTTAGAACAGGAATGGGTGAGCAGAAGAAAAGCTGAAGGTTGTGGTAGAGGGAATGGAAGGGCTAGCTGGAGATGGTCCCATTGGCTTCTGCTCCCCCTTGGAGGAGGCAGGCATCAAAGCAGATTCTCTAGCCAGGATTGGTACTGATTCTTCCCCTAGCCAGGCTCAACCATCGATATGCTATTGCTTGTCCAAGAAGTGACTCCAGCAGTGCTGCTGCTCCCAGGTGGCACACCTGTGTGGGAAGGCAACCCTGAACTTTCGCCTTCTTGACACTTTGCCACAGCCCGCTGTTTTACTGACGTGCATGCTCTCAGCACCTGTCACAGGTAATAGAGATTTCCCCAAAGGAGCAGGTTTCAGCAACAGGCCTGCAGGGATGGTACAAAGCTAGCTGGCTGGTTTAGCTCCAGCTTCCTCCAGTAGTTAAGTCCCAAAGTCTTTATCTCTATCCCCAAGGACTGAAGAGGTGAGGTGAGGAGACTGCCTTGAGTGACAGGAGTTGAGTAGATGAGCAATGGTACCTCTGCAAATCTATTTGGCTGAGTTAGTCATTCATCTGAGTCCCAACAGAGGGCTTCCCCCGATCCTGGATCTCAGCAAGGAGGAAGCCTTCCCATGGGAAATCCCAGCAGCTGGATTGGGGAAACAGACAGAAAAGGATGAGTTGTCCTTGTGCTTGATTAATTCTGAAGGGGGGAACTATAGTTTCAAACAATCCCAATGAGGCTTTGGGTCTCCCTATCCTATGCCACATGTGTGGGCCAGGCTCAGTTTCCCTCCTTCCCACTTGCGACTTGGTTTCCCACCATGGCATACATTCTTTGCAAACTGATTCACCTTGAAGTTTTTAAAATGTTGGAGTTAAGAGAAAGTAATTCTGAACAATCTACACCTTTCTACCCTGAAATGGATTGAATATTGTGTTCCCCCAAAATTCATGGTGAAATCTTAACTCCAATATGAAGGAGACATCAGGAAATGATTAAGTCATCTGAGTGAAGTCTCTTGAATGGGATGAGTGTCCCTGTAAAAGGTCTACCCATCTCTTTCTGTCATGTGAAAACACAAGCGTCAGCAATCCGCAACCCAGGACCTTCATCAGCTTCCACCAATGCTGGCACCCTGATTTGACTTTCACCCTCCACAACTGTGACAAATAAATTTCTGTTGTTTATAAGTCACGAGGCTTATGGTACTTCATTATAACAGCCTACACTGAGACACACCTGAAACTCCTTCCTTTAGGAACGGTCTTGCCTTGCCTTCTCTGAGCCAGCCTGCAAACCCATTAGAGGGCCTGCTTATGGCTTTGGGCTCGTACCCACCCCTACGCAGGAGCTTCAGCCTTCTCTGCTGTGCAGCAACCCTCATGTGGTCCAGTGGAAGACAGAGGAGGATTTCAGCAGGAACAGTTTTCCTCCCGGCTGAGGATAGCTTTTGCTGGGGACTGATTTCCTGTTCTGCTTGTGCTCAATGAGGTCTCAACCTGCTCACTGCCTTATATTCACTAACCTTTCGGTCCCCTGGTAGATGCCATGGCTTTCTCTCATGCAAAACTCTGCCATCGGGCAAAACAGCTCCAGACCAAACCAGTTTCATATTTCAGAGGGTGATTTTGTAAGTACTTCCGAGTAGGGCAGTCATGGGCAGGCTTCTGAAAGGAGCAACAGGATTTCTCCCAAATGTCATTGCAATCACTTCTTTTGGTGGCCAGAAAATGAACAGTTAGAATACCTTGGGCATTTTCATTCTGATAAGCAAAACCCAGTTGATTTATTTCCTGTGTTTCAAGAAGCCAAGTAACTGCTAACTGTGTCACACACACCTGTCTTGTCACCTTTGAAAAACTTGGAGCCAGCTGCTGGGGATATAGCTTAGTTATATAAGTGCTTGCCGGGCAAGCCTGAGGTCATGAGTTCAATTCCTGGTACAAAAAAAAAAGAAAAGAAAAGAAAAGAAAAACTTGGAGCCATTCTCCCAGGACTGTGACTCTCAGCAGTGAAGACTGTGTGCTCAGGAGGACATCCTTTGGCCCCAATTAGTCCCCACTGTGGTGGGGGAAGGTTGCTCTCCTTGTTGGCTTTTCCCAATGGGAGATAGGGATGAAGTGTGCTGAACTAGGGTGCAGGGAGGTGCTTATTCTCACAGAAGCCAGGCTTTGGATAACTCACTCACTAGTCTCAATTAGCTCTAAAGATCCCCAAATGTGCATGCAGTTAGAAAAGCCCCCTTTCTCTGTAAATGTCCAGATTCTGAGCAGGCAGATACCAATGCATGAGAACCTTCAAGAAAACAGTACTACTTTTTTTATTTCCTTCCCTTTCTTTGTTTATTGTATTTTCCCTTTTCATTCTCTTTGCTTTTATCTTGTCACACAAACTATGCTCAGAAGTCGCAGTGGCTCCTCCCTACCTAGAAGACTCAGCCTCAGTTTTTCATCTTGTCCTTCATGGAGTATAGGTTCACGGCAGGCCTGCTGAATGGGGCATCGGATAGATCATTCTATTGGTCTGTGTTTAGCAGGGCCTATTATTCATAGGGTTTAATAGACTATTTTTCCCAGAAACTTGAAAATTAATATTTTTCTTCAACATTAGTTTTTGCTCTTTTGCTTGGTGCCTGATGAAGACGGAAATCCTCTGCTCCCTACAGACAAACCCATGTGAGCAAGTTTTCCCTAGATCCCAAACCCCAGCCCTGGGACCACCAGAAATAGAGCGTGCCCTCATGCTTGCTAGAAAATCATCATCTTGCCTTTTATATCCCAAAGTGAGAACTAATAAAAATCCATACTTTAATGTACTATCAATCATTAACAGTAGACTGTGCCTTTCATCAGGTTGAAAAGGGTGGTTGGGCGGGGCCACAGGGCTCGCATGCTCAGTGTGGGAAATGCGGAGGAGAGTGTCACTTGCCTTCAGGACTCCTAACCAATTTGTGGCAGGCTCCAGCCAGACTGCTGAGGAGGTGACAGACCACAGGAAGGCCACCTGTAAGAGATGTGGGTCACCTTTCCCTTTTCTCTATCCAGGCTTGTTCTCTTGCGTCTTTCCCATCTGGAATTGGAAATGGGCAGAGAGAGGTGAGGGATGATTAGGATATCACCGGTGGCAGAAGGGTCTACGGGCTGACTCATGTTGCGACAAGAGCTGAGCAAAGAGATACCTCCCTAACTTGCGAGGCCGGTGTGGAGGCTCCTTCAGGACGCTGGGAGTTCCAGGCAGAAAGTGTGGGTCAAACCATGGAGCAAAGATCAGTAACAACACAATGGTCAGAGGGCAGACCAGCCCATGGAGATAAGGACAGGCAGAGGGTGACAAGGAAGCTGTGTTGGTGTGGAGTTGGAAACATCTCTAGATCTTACCAGAAGGTGAAAAAGGCCAGATGGTGACCTCTGAAAAGCCACTGAACCCTATGCCAGAGATGTGGGCTAATTTTCTTACCAGACCTCAATTTTTTTGTGTGGTAGTCTTGGCTTTACAGAAAAAGTGAGCATAAAGCACTGAAAGACTGCTTATAACCCACTCTCCCTCTCATGGTTCCTGCTATTATTGACATCTTGCCTTCATGCACTACATTTATGATGATAAACCAATGCTGATTTATTATTATTAACTGAAGTCTATAGTTTATGCTTGTGTTTCTTCCTTGTGTTGATCAGTTCTATAGGTTTTAATGCATGCTGTCATGGACTGATCATTACAATTTCATACAGAATAGTTTCACTGCCCTAAAAATCCCATGTTCTACCCTTTCCTTTCCTTCCCCCAAATCCCTGACAACCACTGATCTTTATTCTGTCTATATGATTTTGCCTTTTCTAGAATGTCACGTAGTTGGAATCATGCAGAACGTATTCTTTAACATGGGCTTCTTTCATTTAGCTTTTAAGTTTCTTCCATGTCTTTCTGTTACTTGATAGCTTCTCTTTTTTAACACTGAGTAATATTCCCTTGTATGAATGTACCAGAATACTTTTATCCAATAGGGCAGATGTTTCAACAAGCAGCAGAAACAGTGAAAAGGGTAGATGAAGAGAAAGTAGCAAGGGACATAGGACATGATAGGAGCACGAATGAGAGGTTTTAGAGAAGTAGAAAAATATGCTAGAGAGATGGGCACAATGCTCTCAACTGGCACAAGCAGAGTACCTGTGGCCAATGCTCAGTGAGAGAAGCCAGCTCTTTGCCAACCTCTGCCAGCCCTTTTCTGCTGCTATAGATGGAACAAGAACCATGTTGGCTTTGTTGTGAAAACGTGGAATGTAGTAGACATCCAAAATGCTTTTTGACCCAACAAAACCTACAGTTCTCTTTCCTAAAAACCAAAGTCTCCAAATATCAGAAGCTTCCTTGCCTAGAAGCACTTGAGGCTTTCATCCTGGGCAGGCCAGGGCAGCTTGTTTGTCTGAGTACCTCCACACCTGAAGTACATGACTACTTCTCTTTTTACCTCTCTGCTTTTGACTTGTGAGGAACTCTATGGAGAGAACCCAAGCCCTCATCTTCCAACCCAATCATAAGCAAAGGGAAATAATACAAACTCCATGGAACAAAGAGTTAATAAGGTGATCTGGGTGTGAAGAAACAGCTAGAAGAGGAAGAGGACCCAGCTGCACCTTCCAGATGTTCATATTTGAGAAGAGAGAACATCCACCTAACACTAACAGCCCACATGCAGTGATGTGGAGCCCAGTCTCGGGGTGCAGTTAACAGTCTGGGTGGAAGGAGATAGCTTTCCAGGGAACCTCATACATCACCAAAATATTTCAAGACCAAAAGAAGCCTGCTAGTTGGAACTTACTAATTCCTTAAATTCTTTGCAAAAGAGCTTATCACCTGGACAGTATGTGTTGACTCAAGGTTATTGTTTAAAATCTTTCCCAGGGTATGATGGTGTTGTTCAATACTCAGATAGCTCTCTGTGTGATGAAAGGGGGAGTGAGCACAGTAAAATGATAGGCTATTTTGCTTTGCATCTGCTCATATCCTACCCATGTCTGTGCTCACAGGAGTTACGCAGTCAGCACAAGGCTAGAGAGTTCATGAGAATGCCTCACCCAAGGGAAAGAAATTGGAGGCTGCTTTGCTTAAAGGCTGTTTGACAGAGTGGGGCTCATCCAAAGACAGACATCTTGCTCCTTGCCCCATTTCTGATTATGTAAGTAGGGAAGTTGGAGATTACTATAGACAGTTAATTACATCCAGGTGGTAAGGGAGACATTGATGCTAAGGAGTAACTGCTCCTCATATTGAAGCTTCCTGAGTCACACTCCCTGAAGGAAGACGTGTTCATGAGAAGGAGGACCCATGGGACTTTGTGTACCCAGTGTGCCAGTCTAGAGATCTTCAAACCACAGGATAGCAGCAGTAACCCAAATCACTTCCCCAAAATTGTAAATTCAAGTAGGGAACCGTCAGACTTGGATCTCAGCACAGCATAAGCCTTGGGGCAGCTAAGCTTTTCTAATATATCACCATCTGGCAGCTTAGGCACCTTGCCAGTCTCTGGGGGCATTTCTTGCACAGATGAGCCCCTCTTCTGGAGAAAAGCATGAACCTAGCATTAATTCTGTGTGTCTGGCGGGGAGTGGAGCTCATTGTTAGAGTACTTGCCTAGGATGTGCTAGGCCTCAGTTCAAGCCCCAGCGTCATGAGGTAGAGAAGTTCTATACATACAAAAACTGCTATGAGAAAAGTACAGTGTCTGAGTCTCACACGAATCTGTTTCCATGGAACATCTGCTGTTTGGATGCTAATCAGAATAGAATTTACATCTCATTTTCTTGCCCATTAGACTTCATGCATGGAAGGGACTGGTCATGAAAATTCAGGGCAAAGTCCAGAATTTGGTAGAAGAGGAAAGAAAGACAAACTTCTGGCCCATGTTACTCTGTCCTAGGAATGTAACCCAGCCACTGTACAAACCCCTCTCCCTGCCTCCTCCTATCCACATTTTCTTCCCTAACTTTTTAGAACCATTCTAGATGTAGCTCTTTATATCTCATTCCGCACCCTTTCTTTCCACCCTACCTTGTGTTTCCTAGACATAGACACTTGAGCTCAATTAAATATACACTCATAAAGGGAATTGAGAGGTAGACTAGAGAGGAAATAATGATGAGGCTGACACCAGCTTTCACAAGGAGTCCTGCATTTCCATGCTCACGACAGAAGGCAAAGCTATGCCCTTATGGTACAGTCTTAACCTGTAGGCCATTTATTAACTCATATATTCTCTCTATATATAACAAAATAGGCAGTCTTAGCAGTACAAAGACAAATGAAGCATAGTTCTTGTCCCCAGTAAGCTGGCTGGAGAGACAGGCCAAGGTACCAACAGTGGTGCTAACAAGTGTAATAGAGTGTATGATCTCCTGGGGACACTGAGGCCAGAGGTTGCATGAAAGATCCTGGAAGCCAACTGTACTGAGCTGGAAAGAACTCCTCAGGACTAAAGTTGAAGGTGAAGTGGAAGGAGGAAGGCACTAGGTAGTGCATTCCTGGAGGAGCAAGTCCACAGCCAGAGCAAAAGCACTGGAGAAGCTTGGAGGTACCTGGAGAACTGGAGTTTTCTGTCTCTGGAAAAGTGAGACCTAGGCAACCAAGCTGAGATGGACAGTGAGGCCAGGTTAGAAGACTGAGGCTAAGGAAGATTGTGGGCGAATTATAGACAGGAGAAAGACATAAGCAGATTTGCATGTAGACAGTTCTGGTTGAAATGTGGAGTTAGGTTTGTAGGGGGTGAGATAGAAGACACTCAGCATACTTTAAGAGGACATCACAATAAAATAGGTTGGAAATGATTTTGCGTAGAAGTTTCCCATGCTCCATAGCTAGCTTCCTGGTAGAGAAGACAGTATGCTGATGAGAAAGCTTTCTCAAAACAACTCACTCATTAATTGTATGATTTCTATACTATTGGTGACCTTAATGGCTTTGTCTTACTATCATAATCATGTAAAATCACCACTGTGTAAACACTTCCTCTGATAAAGCCAGTTGTCTATCCAGCATCCAGACCTGCTTCTCACAGTCTGTGTCCATCACCAGGCTCAGAGTCAAGGGGCCTGGCATTTCCCCATAGCTGTGCTGAGAAGTCTCCTCTTCGATTACAAATAGGCGCACTTGTTTAGCGTAAGGAAAGATCACAGACCACACAGCAGTTCATCTCTCTCCTAAAGATCTGTGCTCTTCACTTCAGAAGAAGAGCATCTGATTAGCTACCAAGGTAAATTACCTTTAAATACTGTATTTATAAGGAAAGATCTAGAACAAACTGCCTGACATTCGTTGACTATGTGACATTGATGGGGGGAAAGTACTTTATTGCTTTGTAATTCAGTTCCCAATGAAGAATGGAATAATTTTTATTAGCCTGGTGGGGTTTTCATAACAAACAGTAAAATGTATTGCCTCACAGTTCTGGAGACCAGAAAGCTACAGTTAAGGTGTCAGAAAGGTTATCTCTTTTCCGGGGTCTGTGAGGGAGATTCTGATCGATACTTCTCTCTTAGTTTCTGGTACTTTGTTGGAAATTGTTGACGCATTGTAGAAACATTACCCTAATCCCTTCCTTCATCTTCACTGGCATCTTCCCTGTGTATCTGTGTCTAGAGTCCCCCTTCTTATAAGAACATATGTCATGTTGGGGATTATAGCCCATCCTGCTGACCTAATCTTAATTATTTGTACCTGTGTGCAGTTTCCTCATTTCCAAATCAGGTCCCACTCTGAAAGGCTGGGTATTAGGACTTCAGTGTATGAATGGGTGGATGGGGGAACACAATTCAACCCAAATACCACCTTAAAGTATTTGCAACAGAGCCTGACACTTAGAAAGCTCTCAGTAAATATGTCTATGCCAAATTTAAATAAAAAGCTCCCAGGATTGCAGAATGCATTGAAATGACTCTGACTTCCACCAAAGTGGCCTCACCAGTCATTTATGGTTGTGGGGTTTTCACTGGTCAGGGCTTATGTGACCCCAAGAGAGAATTTTGAATAATACCGTCTGGGCTAAAGGTGCAGAATGAGTAAGGGGAGATGCAGTGAAGTCTAACTTTTCCTCCTCTTACCCCATAATTAAGTAGTATATAATGAAACAAGCCCTAGGGAAGAAAAACAGCTGCTATTTCTTATAGAGAGGGAAGACACTCCTGAAGAGCCCACAAGCAAGATTCTCGGTGTCTCTGGCTCACCCACACAGGCCAGGGCAGGGCCACCCTGACAAGCTCAGTAGAGTGTGTTCTGGATAGGTGGACTCTAGACTCCCTTGGGAATGAACTGACGTGAGTTAATGTGTTTGCTCACCCGAGATCACCTTAGAATCAGATCTTGCAAAAATAAAAAAGGTATGCTGTGTGTGTGTGTGTGTGTGTGTGTGTGTGTGTGTGTGTACTTAAATCCGTTGAACCAAAATGAATTCTAGGTAGAGGAAATATCAGAAGGCAAACTACTGAAACTAACAAGAGCTGGGCCTGAAGAGATTTCTAGAGGAGCAAGTTTCTTCACAGCAAGCTCCCTACAGCTCTTGGTGGCTGTGCCGCATGCCTGTTGTGGCAGTAGATGAGAAACGGGTGGGGGGATATATAATTTGGGGGGCTGGCTTTGCCACCGATGGACTGATCTCAGAAGTGGGGACTCCCTCACTTCAAAGGCAATGCAGTGGTGCTCTTTCCCTCTTGCTGCTGGAAAACCTGTGTCTCCTTTCACTTCTGAGCAGGGGGATTTCTGTGTTCTGGTAGGAAAAGCCTGGACTGGGAAGCAGGAGGCCTGCTCTGATTCTCCTGTCCCAGAGCTGCCTGACTTGGACAATGACTTAAACTTTCTGGTCTCAGTTTCTCCTACTGCTTCTATTTCTGAGGGATATAGGGTCATGGGAATAACAGACTGTTTGTGCTGAAAGGAATCTCATGAAATAGTCCAGTCCATTTTTTAAATAAGGAACTTGAGGCTGAGGAATTAAGAAACTTGGTCAAAGTCACAGAGCTAACCAGAGGCAAGGAACCTGGAACTCATGTGTCTTGATTTCCACATGGGACCCTCTCCATTCAAAGTACTTATCCCTCCTTGATGCTGTCT
This sequence comes from Chinchilla lanigera, assembly GCF_000276665.1. Lineage (NCBI taxonomy): Eukaryota > Metazoa > Chordata > Mammalia > Rodentia > Chinchillidae > Chinchilla > Chinchilla lanigera. Next base: position 20,278,029 of record NW_004955426.1, on the reverse strand, counting down.
GAGAGCTTACACTTACTCCTTGTGATAACCCTCAGAAGCAGATGTTCACATACCCATTTCACAGATAAGCAAACTGACTTGCCCAAGACCTTCTCCACTGAGCAGAAAGTTGGGTGTGCTCTGTACTAGTTTGATATGCTTCCTGCTGCACACCAGCTGCCTTCAGTTACTCTCAGGTGACCTTGCCTATGGCATGCCATTGGCTCTGCTTCCAGCTGACACCAACAGCAGCATGAGAAAGTGGACCAGTGAGCAAGCCGACTTATGCCAAGTAGCCACCAAAAAGTGCTATTTTCATCTTTATCTTTCTAGTGTTACCTCTCTCTCTCTCTCTCTCTCTCTGAGTGTGTGCTTGTGTGTATGTGTGTGTGTGGTTTCTACCATTGAGCTACATCCCCAACCTTTTCTAAGTTTGCTGAGGCTGGCCTTCAATTTGTAACATTCCTGCCTCAACCTCCTAAATTGCTGGGATTACAAGTAGGTGCCATCACACCTGGGTCAGTGTAAACTCTTGTTCAATGGATGAGAGTTTTAAGCAAGAATATGTTACATATCTGATACTAGAAATTAATTGCTCAGAAGGGCAGTAAAATGAATTAGCTAAGGGTGCCCTAGTGCAGGCTGTGATGGGAGCAGTTGCCTCAAAGCTCCTGGTGAGCTGTTTGTGTAAGATCTCCTGCCCAACATCTCCCCATCTGTGTAATGATTGGCTTAAAGGGGCAAGCACAGCAAAATACAGGCCCCCTGAGTGGAGCCAGCATCTCTTAGTGTCTTAGGGGCAAGTCACTCCTTCTGCGTAAACTAAGGCTTTAATCCTGCCTCTGTGTAAAGAAGATACACCGTCCAAAATACCTCTAGCATGAGTCTAGACTAAGTTCTAGTCTCCATGGTTTGGCAGCCCAAGCCCATGTGAGTGAGTCGTGATGACCTTCAAGTCAATAACACCTTGGCCTGGAAGCTAAGGAGAGGCTATTAATCCTTGTTGTTGCAATAGACAGGTATGTTTGAGTTTTCCAGGAAACCAGTAAGAGAACCAGATGCAATTAATGTAAATGATACATTGGATTCATTCCAATATATTTATTTCAGTGTATAATAATATAATTGTGAATGAAATATTTCCAATCCCCTATGTCTTACTCTGTCTTTTGAAATTCAGCCTGCATTTCACACTGACAGCACACCTCAGTGGGGACCCGATGCATTTCAAATGCTATAGAGCCACATGTGAGTGAGCTGCCATCCGGGATAGTGTTACAGAGAGAAGCCTACCAAAAGCTCTTCATGCTGTGAGCTCTGTGGCTTCTGAGATCCCTTTCAACCTGATAGTTGATGAATCAGATACCATTAACATGCATGGAATACTTCAAATACAATCACGACTCCTTCTTCCCACCCATCCCTCACCACAAGCTGGTGTCAGGCAAAGACCCCTGGTTAGACTTAGAGACAACTCCTATGGCCCCTTAACAAGCTGTCCCTCTATTTCTTAACAGTAGGTATATTAGCTACAAATTCCACCTTCCCCGGTGTGACTGTCCCTAATCTGCTCTAGTTCTAGAGTGAATTATTAACAACCAAAGTCACAGTGAGCCAGGAATTAAGTCTGGTTAGGCTGTTTGCTTTCCAGATACACATGCCCAAGGGGACTTTGGCCTCATTGGGTTTTTCTGGGTCCAAAGCAGAGGGACACACAAACACAGGCCTATAATTTTCTTAGAAGAGACATGAAACTAAAACCTTAGGATACTAACCTTAAGAACCCAAATCCATGTGGAAACTTTTCTTCAGAATGTGAACTTTAGCATTTGACATTTCAACCAAACAAGGGATTTCAGAGACTAAAATCACGTTGCTTTAGAAGGAACTGGAGAAGCATGGAGTTCTTAAATAGACAATCATTGCATGAAATAATCCTGAAAGAAGGTAAGGTCTTAGGAGATTTGATTTACTAGCTACACAGACCCATGTGAAATTAACACATCCTAGAATTAGGTGGAAATTCATTTATTCCATTTCGATGTATGTATGGATGAGACCTCTGAAATAAACAGAAGAAATGAAGTCCAGAAAGAAAAACTAATGAGTCATAGGTCAGTTTGATTCCTATCCGGGGAGGCCTAGAAGCCAAAGCATGCCTCACAATATCCAACAACCATTTCTCTGAAGTCATTCTAGTAGTTTCCTGAAAAGTTGCTCATGCAAAACAAAACTTTCCTTCACTGATACCACACAGCAGTGGACTTTGCCCCAAATCATGCCAAAATACCATCACTGTAAACTAATGACACCTGCATCTGTTGAGCATTTGTTATATGTGTGGCACTGTGCTAAACTTGACTAAACTATTTCTTTGAGTATAATGATAAGATGACTTGCCTCATGGGTCTTCCTGTTACTTGAAAGATTAAGTAACTACATGTAAAATGCTTAGAATTCCACCACTCCATCTTACCTAGAGCTTTGGTGAGTCGCTCTTTTGACCACCAGGACCATACCCTGTAAGGAAAAAAACAGGATAAGGTACAGGTAACGTTGTCCTGACAAATAAGCATAGGAGGGGAGGGCCTGTGTGATGCAGGGGTTACCTTGACCGTGACAGATTTAATCAATCTACTCCACCAGGACTGTTGTTGTTTAGGAGCCCGTTACTTAAAACAAATATGTTTCTAGAAGATAACCTTTTAATCAGCAAGTCATTACCAGCAATTCTTTTATAACTCTACAGACATTTAAAAGAGTGAGTTCTCATAGGTAAGAGCACAACCTCCTGATGTCTTAGAATTCAGTGTATAAGTAGAGATGGCCACTCAACACCTACTCCTATTCATTCTAGAATGATTTTTCTGTAAAAATAAACTTAAGTCATCTTGAGGCTGCCTTTTTTCAGTTAAGAAAAATATTTTGAATACTCTTAGGCTCTGAGTGACTGACTTGGCAAGAGAAGATGGAGAGGTTCTTTAAATAGCTAGCATGTGGCTCTGTTCTCAGGGATATCTCCGCGCACAGCCCTGGGGTTCTGACACTCCCCTCAGTTCTAGATGGTGTAAATCGAAATGATCCCATGTTCACCTGGGTGTCTACAGCTAGTAACACAGGGCCAGGATTCCCTTTGAATACTCTGGCCCTTCACTCAATGTGAACTGAAGGGGAAAACATATGGCACCTAGAGGACTCTGTCTTCTGTGTACTGGAGCCCGTGGGCCTTGGTTAAATTAAGAAAATGTGTTGGTGTCCGTTAGAGGAAGAGGCCCTGATGTCAGGACACACTTTGTGGCCACAGAAGGCATGCATAGGCCTATGAGCTTAACAGGAGGATTTGAGGCTGACTGTCAGGACCTGTTGGAGCCTCTACCCAGATACACGATGTACCTTTAACAAGAGACATCAGCAACTCACAGTGTGCCCAGTGGGGGGGGCGACAAGGAAACAGACTGAGACTGGAGAAAGAATGGGCTCTTGCCCAGAGGAATGCGATGACTGTGTACGCTTTAGGAGACTGATTTATGGAAAAGAGGAGGAGGCTTCTGCTTTGCTTGAAATGACAAAAGTCAGAGAAATGGAAGGAAAGTTTGGGGTGGCCAGGTTCTCTAATAGTGAGCGTTGTCTACTATGCACAGCTGTGGTGTGGCCCTTCTTGGCATTTGGTTGTCGTTCTGTCCAGGATAACAGGTCCCGAGAACAAGGTACCCACGGATGATAAGAAAAAGTAAGAGAGACAAGAAAAACAAGAGGCAAAATTCTAGGATCAGGGGGCTTACAGCCTCTTGGACTGCAGCCTCAATTACCAATCTCAGTCACTTTTTATTGAGCGAGAACCAAGGGCGTAGCTAGTACAAATGGGCGGATACCAAAAGTTTTAGTAATTAAAGCATTATCCTTCTCCAATTCTGCCTCTTATGCTGCTGGCAACAATCCCCTGGTGGGCCTCCCACACCCAGCACCACGCTCACTCAGTTCAGCTGGCAGTCACAAGCCAATCACCAGCTATCAATCCACTACAATCACAGTCCTTCCCATTAATTTTTACAATGCATGGCAAGACTAAAAAGTAGGGATCTCCTGCAATTCAAATACACTCTTATCTTCAGGTGAAAGGTTTCAGTTCATTTTGCAACAGTAAACAAATCATTGTGTGTCCTCAGTGCTTTCTAATCAAAGAATGTCCTTCACATTTGATGTGTTCACATAGTTGACTGGGGGAAGGGAAGCACAAGTTAAGTACTTAAGGAGAGACGACAGAATCCCTCAGATTATTGCTGTGAGAGGATAGTTTTATGATATTTTTAAGATTGGTGAATAAAAAGGTTTGCTATGTTTCTGTATTTCACAAGTGATAACTTTCCACATTACCCATATAGAGACAATTTAAGAAACAGGAAAGCTGAGACACCCCAGTGTACTGGTGAAAATATTTTCTGAGAGGCCAGTGGGTAACCAAAGGCAGTGCAAGGGGCTGGGGATTTAGCTCAGCGGCACAGCACCTGCCTGACAAGCGAGAGGTTGTGAGTTTAATTCCCGGTACCGGGAAAAAAACAAAGCAAAACAAAAAGGCAATGCCTGTGGCGTGAGCAAGAGTATGGACTGTGTAGGCTGAGCCCACAGGGTTCAAATCCTGCCTCTGCTTGTATTTGGCTCTGTGAACTTGACAGGATACCTGACTTCATGATTATGGCTGGAGAGAGAAATGATCACATTGCCTACTGCTGTTATGGCTAATCCACAAGCAGCTAGTGCACCTAAAACACAAGAACTATCCCTGACACATGATGAACTCTCAGTAAGTGTGTGTGGTGATTATAATGGAAGGAGGAATCAGTTTTATTTCTTAAGTCCACAAGAGGATTTGAACAGTAGAGCATCAGCTTGCAACAAAAACACAGATCTTTTGACTCATTGTCTACTGAAACAGAAAAGTTAAATATGGTTGCTGTGTTTGTAATAACAGACACTTCCTCAGAGGCCTGTTCAGGAGTGATAAACCCTGTTGGTGGAGTGAATGACAGCTAGTCTTGTGCAAAAATAAATCAAGATGCATGGGGTCTTTTTGGTAGTGATGTTCAAAAAGCAAAGTCCTTGGGATTTTCACTGTTTCTTGTGGCTATGTCACAGCTTCTTTGCTCCCTAAGAGAAACCCAAATCAAGGTTCCACCTAGAAACTCATCTGCCCCAGTGGTGACAGTGCAGGAAATCTGGTTGACAACCTAATATCCCTGCCTTGTATTTTTTCTCATAAAAGAACTACCTGGATTACCAGAGCACAAAGGACACAAGAGGTTCTTATATTTCGCATTTTGGAAGCTGGCACTGAGAAGGACTACTGTGAGCCTCAGAGCCAGTTGGTTCTTTCAAATCCCTAGGCTCTGGATTCTAAGCACTTTAGTAAGCTTTTAGCTAATAAAAGGACAGGGAAAGAGATCCCTAATGTTTCTCTCAGGACTTATTATTCCGGTCTCAGGATCCTGTTTGCTCATTTGTCCAAATAGAATAGGTCGCAGGGGAAGCAGCAGAGACCTCTTGGGGTCGGGCAAAATGTTTCCCAGCCCTGAGAGTGGCACCACTTTGTTTCCGTGTGAAACAAGGCTATTCGGTTTGGACACTGAGAGAGCAATTGTGTGACAAGATGAGCTTGTTTTCATACTCCCCATCTATTAATACTGTGAGATCATAGACAGCTCTAGATGGTCCTTTTGGAAACTGGATAATGCCAAGAACAAACAGCTAAATTGATTTCATTCCATTTAGGTGTCCTAAAATGGACATTATTTTAAAATGCTAAGAGCTGTCTGCTTCATTACTGTGTTCAGTGCCACAGCTCAGTGCTTGGGGAATCCAATATGTGCTAATCATCCACACATGCCATCATCTAGGATGCTTCCAGCCAGTGTCTTGGTTCTGATTCTCAACTTTTGAGTGAGGATGAAATATGAGCTAGAATCTCTGAGTATGACATGGAAGTTTTTGTCCTGATTTTCTTCTTTATGCCTTCTTTCTCTGTTGTTTCTTTCTTCTTTTATAGTCAAATCTATCTGCACAGAAATCTACCTTTTGTATAGAATATTTTATAACTTACTTTGCAGAAGAAAAACTATTTCTATCATCAGTAGCAGTTAACTTGAAGAGGCACTATTCGGCTATCTACTTATGGGCCTCAGTTTCTTTGGATCAATAATTATGAGTTATTCTTTATTTGACTTAGTAAATTAGAAATGGTAGTTAAACTCATCAAAATTCTCTTCACAAAGGTTTCACTTGTTGGGAAGATTCTAAATATTGGTCTATACAAAATTCTCACAAAGCCTCTTGGCATGAAATCATAGGCACATAAGTTAGGTTCTCCCGGGTATAAAATACTGTATCCAAAAGTTCGGTGAGATAGACTATGAGTCTGCTATAATAGGACATGCTCAAGGTTAGCACTCAACCACATGTAATTTCTCAACCCTACCTACCAATGGCTTGAATACCTTAAACTAGTGCTCAGGACAATGAGAGCAGTATGTCCAAAAGAACCTAGAGAAACCCTTAAAGTTGTGTGGATCAAGGAAAAGGGTTGCACAGATAACTTCTTACATACACAGAGGTTATGTGAAATCGCCTTCCTAAGAGCCTTTCCTCCTGACCAAGCTTTAATATCTTTAGGTTCTGATTAGCCTCCTTAATCATAATGGGGCTGAATTATTTTAGGCTACTTTTATTCCTTCTTCACAGATAGTTGCACTTAATCTGAAAATGAGTTCTGATGTTATAAGAGTTGGATACTGCAAATTGGTGTTATTAAACCCATGAGGGGATAGAGGAAGACACTTTTTGAAAAATAACACAGTCTGGGTGGCACTCCTCACTTTATAGGTGCTTGCCTGGAAATGTTTTTGAAAGTAATGGTTACATTAAATAATTTGAGATGGATATAAGCACATAGCACCTTTTCACACAGCCTTACTAGAACTAAGAGTGACAAATCATTCTCCCATTGCTTTTTTACCTGCTAGAAGATGTGGCTCACCTTTGTATTAGACAGAACAGCTAACCTGTAATACCTAATTAATGTAAAACAATGCTAGGATTATTAAGCATGGCTTTGATAAGTTTTAGCCCCTAATAATACCAACCTTGGTCAAATAAATAGATTGGCTAATAAAACTGCAATGTAAAATTTGTCAGTGAGGTTAGCTGCTTGCTAGATATTAAAATACTAGTAAAGTATTAGGACAAATTTTCATTCCTACAGACCTTCAGGAATTGGTCACTTGAGGACTTAACTGAATGAGCTGATCAATACTTTAGTTCTAGGACTAATAAACACTATGGTTTTTAGATGGTTGCTTTGTGCAGTTATGCTGAAAACACTTTTGATCTTGAATTAAGGAGGTAGAAAATATTTACCTTCACAAAACAGTGAAATAACTATACAGGGTCATAGATAATAAATAGAAAATGCCATACTTATGAGGTCCTGTATGAAATCACTGTGTGGCCATTCTTATTCAGGTGAAAGCTGATTGGTCTCAAAATCTCTCCCATTTTGAGACAGAAAACACAACCCACCATAGAAATGGTCTTTCTTCACCTCTGTACTCAAAGTGCCTTCCAAACATAAGCACTCACAAGGATAGACAGAGAGTAATCCATCTGCTTATTTAATTAGTTTTGTTACATCGTATTGGACTGGAAGCTTCCAGAGGACAGTACCTGTATCCCACCTCTTATCCCGTCCAGACTCCCTTGACCTATAACTAGCAATCAATAAGGGACTGTAGCATAGGTGAAGCTACTTAGAGAAGGTAAATATCAAAGAAATTTTAAAACAGTAATAGACAAGGGTGTTTAATACAGAGTGAACAGCTGCACAAAGATTGGCCTGGTAAATATATCTTTTAATTTATTCATCACATGTGTTTGTCCATTTTGTGTTGCTATAATGAACAACCTGAATCTGGGTAATGTGTAAAGAAAAGAGATTTGTTTCACTCACAGTTTGGTGCTATAAGTTCAAAGTTGGCTGAGCCTTTGGGAGGACTTTCTGGACAAATTACCATACCCAGGGTGGCATTGTGATGAAAGTGTGTGCAACAGAAAAAGACCACAGATAAATCAGGAAGCAATAGAAATTCAAGGGCCAAGCTCACTTCTTTTATGACAGCCCACTCTCAGACAAACTAACCAGGGTCCCCTGAGAACTACACTAATCCTTTCCAAGGAATTTTTCCCCAGAGACCTATTAACTTCCCTCTAGGCTCTGCCTCCCCTACCAATGCTACCAGCCTGAGATCCAGGCTCCTATTACATAAACATTTAAAGGCATAGTCAAACCACATCCAAACACAGCAGTAAGCCTTTGGAGATGCCTCACCAGGAAATTGTGGGCAGAGTGGTACGCATTTTGGACACTATGTGTACAAAGGAAAAGAAAAAACATTTCTTTATTAGGCTGGTGTTTTCTCTCTCATAACTGGAAACATTTTGAGACTACACTGGGTGGAGTTAAGTGAGCGGAGGAGCGGCTGGGATTGGTGAGCAGGGAGGGACAGAGTTCATCAGGTGTAAAGAGCCTTAAAGACACCCTTGTCCTGAAGACAATGATAATCAGCAAAATAATATAAGTTAAAGGAGATGAACAAAATCTTTGGAAAGGCCCCAGAAGTTTCCATGACTTAGCAGATGGTCTATTACTATTGTAAAATTTTTTATATACCTGTACTAAAACCCCACAATGAATGTAGTTATGGTTTACTACAAGCATGTACTAATAAAAAATTTTTAAATTTTTTAAAAATTTAGCCAGGCTGCACAAACTTAGAAATACTATTACAAAGCTTTAAGAAAAAGGAGAAAGCAATTTATATGGTCAGAATTTTCATGACTATATTATATTTATACTTTTATTGTTTATGTTTTACTTTACTCAGTCTATTAACATAATTTACAGAACTTTGTTAATTTTTATAAGTAAAACCCTTCAAATATAGAATTTCTAAAAAAGATTTGGTGCATTGTTAAATGTGGTTTTATATGTTTATAAACAAAAATCATTTCTAGTAAACTATACTTCCACTTCATAACTCAATGGGATAGTAGAATAATGTAATCATTTTAAATTCATTTTAGAATGAACTTAATGTACATCTATTCCACTACCTTTGCATGCAAACTCACAGAACGTAATGATTCACACTTATCTGCACCATCTCCTCCTGGGTTAAATCATCTCTTCTTAAGACCCTGGGTTAAATCCCCAGTGAAGGAAAAAATGGAAGTGAGGGCGAGGGGGTGAAGAAAAAAAGTAAAAAAGGAAGGGAAGAAAATAAAATAACCCTTCCTAAAATTCACATGGCATCCTAGGGACCCAGTATATCAAAAACATTTCCCATGGAACATGCAGTGAACATGCTGTATTGTCATATATACAGCTAGAGTTTACTATGTCTACTCTGGTTAGAAAAGTCAGTACCAATAATAATAATAATAATAAAACTCAGTGCCTTCACAAGTCACATGACTGTCCTTAGTCCCCATGAATCATGCAGAGGACAGGGAAAGCCACGGTGCCCATCTTCTGATGTGAGGTGTACAGAGAGATACGAAATTGAAGTTTATTAAAATACTAGGGCAGATATACCTGGGGGCTATGTGTGCCTGTGTGCATCTATAATATGTTTAATGTTATATGAAATATATTGTAATATATAACAAATATATATATAGTCATGATGAAAAATTCTTAAATAATATACCATCAAAATGTTAACAATAGTTGTCCCTATTTAAAGGGATTTCATGTGACATAAAACTTTTATTTCTCAATATTTTCCAACTCTGGAATAATCATTTAACACTTGGATAACCAAAAAAAAATAATGAATTTGGAAATCTGTTGCTTAAGAAAGTGTTGTCTGTTACAGAAGTAGGAAGCTGAGGATACTTTTTGAAATCTTCCTAATGGAGACCAACATACTAAGATTAGTTTTCACACTGGGGAAAGTCAGAGAAAGGTAGGCATTGCCTGCAGAAGAGTTTGGCACGGCACCACCTTTGAACTACCAAGGCTTAGGAAGACTTGTTCACAGAAACGCTGAAGGCAAAACCTAAAAATGTCCCTTCCTTTGTTTAGTAGATTCTCCCTAAGACTGACACTGTCACATCTGTACTCTACCTAACTCATTCCACACTGGACTTAGAGCAAATGTATCTATACGTGTCTCTGTTTGTCTATCTACATGTCTTTCATTGGGATGCTTACAAGACAACTGACCCCAAAAGTAATGAAAATTCATTTGCAAAGTCACACGATAACTGAAAGCCACCCTTAAATTATTTCCCATGAGCTGACCACAGAACACTGACTAGGTTAGATCCATCTTGCCTCCCTGAGTTTATAGCCCAGCCAAGTAGGAGTCAAAAAGGAGGTGGTCCCCAAGGAATCATATTATCAGTTATTTCTTTCCTTCACATTTATTTCACAATTTGTTTGTGGAAGAATTAGTTCAAATGGCTTTCAGCTGGGTGACATGCCATTTTGGAAAGCTAAGAGGCAGAAAATTTTCAAAACGTGAAACAGAATCTGTGAAGAATTTAATATCTTATCTGGAAGGTCATTCTTGCCAGAGACCTTGAAGGACAGCAAGATTGTGCAGCTTGTTTCCCAATATTTTTCCCTTAAATCAGCAAAGACTTCAAGCCAGTCTTGCCACTTGAGTTGCTAAATAATTCTGCCAAACTTCCTAGAACTGAGCTCATCTGTGAATGACATTCCTTGGACACAAGCTCAGGGCTGAGAAAGGGAAAAGTAGATGATCAATGTACCCAAAACTCAGTTTTCTCTGTCTGTCTTCTACCATCATAGTTTCCCAGAAGCTTTCCTAGATTGTCAGAGGCTCGTATAAAAATGAACCGCCACTCCTTGAGAAGTATTAGATCTTGCCAGCCAACATCTATGTGAATATTTCTGGAGAACTAGACTTTGATAAATGATATCACACATGGATTGGAGCAAGAGGAAAAAGAGGAGTCGGAGAAGGTTAAAATAGCAATAGAAAGGGGAAGAGTATAAAGGCAAATGGTAGGAATAAGGCACACTCAGAGACCATCTTAAGAACAATTGTAGCAATGAACAATAAAAACTCTAAATCTAATAGCATAAGTATCAGAAATCATCTTTGTATCTACGTGGTGAAAAAGTGAAAATGAATTTATCACACACTTTACAGAACTGTTTCCTGAACTAGAATTCATTTCTCATTAAATAAAAGTAATAACACTTTACTCAGAACAAATCAAGTCCCCTCTAAGGCCCTAGAAAAAAAAGTAAAACCAGCAGTAAAAACAGGCCTCAGGTCAGGTCAAGTTACCTTCAGTTCGCCCAACATGACCTCCACTGAGATAACAGGAAAGTAAATAGCCCAGCCTCATTGCTCTCACCCTCAAGGTTCCCTGTGGGTAAGTTTAAGGTATAAATACGAGTCCGTGATGCAATTCATGCATTTCAGAGCAGAAAGCCGGGGAAATGTGAGGACAGTGATCAAACTGAGGACCTTCAGTTCATCAGTTTCCCCAGCTTGCAGTCCTCCCGTGATTGGAGTCGTTGTAGTACATACTGAATGCTCATCATGTCCTGCTTTGCATATTTAAAAGTCCCTGTCTTGAGTCTCATACTTCCTGGTCAGTTTAGATAGTTTGAGCTCACTTCTGAGACTTTCATGTTGAATAACCTGATTGCTATGACTGGTTAAAAGAAAAAGCAAAATGTTTTGCTTTTAATATTGACATAACTTGCTGATTGGATGGTAAAGCTTTGCCCTTATTTAAGAATCCCTAGTGCATCAGAGCACACACTAGAAGAGATGACTGAATCACAAGAAATTTAGTTACTGTAGCAATAGTAAAGGTTCTTTAATTGAAGGGTATTTAGAAAAATAGTAGAACCTAAGAAAGATTTGTACATAAGCATTCCAAATCCATATCTCCTGTATCCTACAACCACAGGTGAGATTCAGCACATGGGAAGCACCATGGCCATACCTTAAAGTTGTAGAAATACTTCCACCCCACCTGTCAGATGTCCACTGCCTCCGAGCTCCAGAACTTTTCCCACTGCTGGCTTCACCCTCCATTACTCTGGACTCCTCCTCAATTAACCTGGACTCCATTCTACAGTCCTGAAAGGGCCACTCTCCTGCTATTTTGTAGGTGCACCTGTCCAGTGTGGTCAGTTCCTAACATGTTCCAGGTGCTTAGGGGTTTGAACATCTCTGCTGGCAAAGGAGTCACTTAGGTGATATTGCTCACCTGCAGAGAGGAAAAGTTGATCACTTTTCTAGGAGCCATCGTCCTACACCTTGCACGGGGCACACTCCCTCTGCAGACCACTGCCTCATAGAGTTCCAGGGCTGACGTGCTAAACAATGCCTCTCTATGCAATGGTTACCAAAGGAAGTTTTTTTAGATTTCTCTAGAATAAATCTGAATACCTCTCTGAAAACAGATACTGGCACTTTCAGGTTAGTACCAAAGCTAGAGCCACCGTCTTTTTAAAAAATTATTCTTTGATTCCCTGCTGTGGCTTTTTGTTAGTTTGAGATGTTTGAATCTTCTGCTACGGGAAACATTGTAAAATTTCCCCAAAATGATTTTACCACCAGTTAACAAATTATCATTCATCACCTAATTCCATCATGCAACATGTTCTAGAGGTAAAATGTCCATCCACCAAGGATTGGATAAGAAAATTGTGGTACTTTTATATAATGGAATATTACTCAGCTATAAAGAAAGATAAATTCAAGGCTTTTATAGGTAAATGGTCACAACTAGAGACCATATTCATAAGTGAAATAAATCAGACCTGCATGTGCAAGCACTACATTGTCTCACTAGTGTAAAACCTGAAAGAGTTAATAAAAACTTGGAGGTATGATAGACATTGTGAAAAGAAAGGAAAATGCTCAAGGGTAAAGGGCGACTGGGATGTGAGAAAAGAGAAGGGAAAGAAGGAGAAATTTTGTATGTATGTATATACAAGATAGTTAACATAGTTGACCTATGTCTTTGATTTCTTTGCTGAAAGAAACTGTTAATGAGTCCTTGATTGATCAATATTGCATGTCTCTATCTGTTTTCATGAGAAACCACTTTGAAGATATCAATATGTAATACAACAAGCACTGTTAATTTCCTACCACTTTGTAACTCTGTATTTTCTGTACTGTTCTTTTGCTGTTTTGTAAATGGTTGTCTGTCTGTTAATGTTTTCCTCCTTTTATTTTTAAAATAAAAAAAAACCATGTTCTAGGGGTAAAAGTGAGATCCTATCTAAATCTAAAAAAAAAAAAAATAAGCAAACAAAAATGTAGCGGAGAAGAGGAAATTGGATCCATCCTTTGTACTGAGGAATTTTTCTCTGCCATTGAATAGTAAATCTTTATAAAAGTAGAAATTTTGTCTTTTTGTTCAATGCACTATTATTAGTTCCTATAACAGTCCCTGGCACAAAGTTGGCACTTAGTAACTGTTTATGTAACTATTTGATTAAATTAATGAGGCTCGCACCTTGACTCTTGCTAAATTTGTTCTTACAATAGGTATTTGGTGCCTATTAAAGTTTGAGGCGAGTTCATCTACCTCTGGCATTTCTAGGCAAATGGGGATTTTATTTCTATCAAATGAAGCTACTAAATGAAAAAGTCCTGGGAAGAACTAGCAACTAACTGTTCACTCACCAAGTCTCGGCTTCACAGCTGCCCCCTCCACTTACGATGTGATGAACCTGTAGTGATATTTCTGGTCTCTGCAGCATGATCCATATTTTTCTCAGATTCAAGCGTTGCAGGCAGAATGCAGTGTACACACTTCTGCTTATGTGGCAACACATAGCATCTGCTCTGTCATTTTAATTTGGATTATATCTTAAATGATGTACTGTGGGAGCTACAGTTTATGGGTTCTCAATGGGACCTTTGACTAAAGAAAAGTTTACCTTTCTATAAACCTTCATGAAACCTTTTACTTAGTAAGATTCTATAGTGTCATGGGATAGAAAATTCAGTGGTAGCTTTTCAAAAAAATTATCCCACCCTCACAGATACTAAACCTCATACCAAAACAGTAGCAGCACACAGGAACTTCATGCTATAGATGCATTCGGAGAGGACCCAGGAGGCTTCATTTCAGAATGCTACATGCAGACTAGAAGCCAATCTGCCATCTTGAGGGACCATGATGCATAGAAGAGGAGAATCTTCACTATCACTTGGCAATTATGTTTATTTAGTAATTATTAAGTGATGTCCAAAGTTTTATAATGTAGCAAATCTAAGGTTAAGAAAAGCCAATTCTACTGGGTGGTAGTAAATCAATAATAGGTTCAAGATCTTCCACAGTATTTTCTGCTAGGATCATCGCTGACGTTATCATCACTATATTGATCCCATAGACTCCCAATTGCAGTGGTCAAACAGGACATTCTGTTGGTGTTATCACGGTCTGTCCAATGTGGATCCTTGGTGGGTAAGCTTTTCATATGGATCCAATGCACGCTATCATAAGTGCATGTCTGTAATATTAATTTCTGCCATTGAGACATTTGCTCTGCCATCAGAATTTTCTCAAGATTTCCTGGCCCACTCTCAGCATATGGAAGCTAGTATGAAGAAATTAATGATATTTTATGTTGATCCAACCACTGTATCAATATGCATATGACTAAATTTATTCTGACTTACTGATAAACTAATAAATAAGACCTTCAATTTCTAAGAAAAACTCAAAAGTCTTTCCACAAACTACATACACCTACATTGTGGGTCCTATAGATAAATCATCAGGTGGAAATTCCAAGAAACTATCAATCTATGGTTGACAAGCACCCATGCCTTATCTTTAATCATTCAATTCCTGGTTGTTTTTACCGGAAACAAAATGGTTAAAAATAAGCATTAATTCAACTGATATGAAACTAATTAGCCATAATACTACCACAGGAAATTGGTCATCATTGAATGAAGCGTTTGGCACTTGGAAAAAATTTGCTCTGCTCCTGAAATCATCCAGAGATTCATGAAACCCTGATTTTCAGGATTTATAGTGTGGGGTCCTGCTTCAGTGATAGCCCAACTACAATTTGAACACATGATAAACTTGTAAGGTTACAAGTCCTATAGTACATATCAAGTAAATAAATGGAAATACAAAATTAGAACTTGTAACATCTTCTTGTTAACGTGATAGTCTGTGTAATTATGAAGTACCCACACCACAAATAAAACAAGTTCTTCAACACTCCCAGGACTACTTACTCCTACTCTATTTTTTTTTTTTCACAAAAGACCAGGATTACTTAACCTTTTCATTGTTTATTGCTCCTCACAGATAGAAATAGCTTCATTTTTATCCAGTTTGAGATATTTTCTAAATTCCATTGTCATTTCTTTTGAGTCCATGGATTAAAAATAATATTGCTTAACTTACACACATTTGAGGATTCTCTAATTACCTTTCTGATACTGGTTCCTAATTCAACCTCACTGTGATAAAAAAGTATGTTCAGACTTTGAACCTTTGAAATTTCCTGAAATATATTATATGATGCTATGTATGGCCTATTTTAGTGAATATTCCATGTGTGCTTAAAGAGTCATCAGTTATAGAATCACATAAATGTCAGTTAAGTAAATTTGTTAATCAGGTTATATAAATCATCTATGTCATTACTAACTTTTCATTTGCACATTTAATCAGGTCTGAGAATAGGTTAGCAACATCTATCGTTGTGTATTTACCTAGTTCTTCTTTCAATTTTGGCAGTTTTTATTTCACATATTTTATACCATTATACATTACATGCATTTGACCTAATGATTTGATTCTAATGGGATGAAATGGCTGGAAGCCAGCCATCAGAAATCCCTTTCATTTTTATTTTAAAGAGAATTTTAAAGAACAATGAAAATGATACCAAATTTCAAAATAAGATAATAGGAAATTAACACTGGTTATTATATTACATATTTTTATCTTCAAAGTAGTTGCTCAGATCACCAGAATAAATAAGATCCAAAAGCTACAATAGATATTTTGAAAGGGAGAGAAACTGCTCAAAAGGAAAGGACAACTAGGTTGGGGGAAAGGGGAAAAGAAACCATTTTCAACTGAGATACATGTTTCTAATTCTTAGGAACTCATAAAAAACTTATGTAAAAGGAGAAATCATATCCAGGAAAGAACAGCTTCTTGAGTACAGTAGTAAATTGATTTCTCCTCACTTATTAGTACAATGCAGAGGACCCATTAAATTGAGAGCCACTTGAGACTTAAAGGGCAGTGTTAACCAGAGAGAATCTATTATGCAGCTATGCGAGATACAGGTGTACCTTTTGATAGCTTTCTCCCTTTTGAATCCTTGTGAGTCTTTTGTTCCTATACCAGGAAGGTGCATTAATTTGGGGAGGAGCAATCAAATGATTGAGGAAGGAGAAGAATGCATGAGAAAAGAATTCAGAGTGAGTCTGTGTCCCATTAAAAGGCTATAGTGGAATTCTCTGTGAGCTTGTAGGTCTATAGAACTGACTAAGAATTCATGGGAAAAAAAAAAGAATTCATGGAATGTGGAGTTTATAAAAGCTGTGTGGGCCATCCATTACTTGACATTTCAAACATAAATGTACAAAGGAAACTCCTTATTTCCCTTTCTCTGGTAAGTGGACTACCTTCAATCGAAGGGTCCATATCAGAAACTAAGGAATTATTCTATTTTAGTCTTTTCACCATTCCTTATGTTCATTTCATTAGCAGATGTTGTTTTTATCTCTCAAGTGATAGCCTACCTCCTCTCATCAGCTCCACTGCCTTTGACCATGGTATCATCTCTGAATGGTCCATTCCTCCAGGAGCCTTCTCCAGCCGCTTGGTCACACTGCCTCCCTCATCCGCTCCATCCTCTCTCTCTACTACATCTTACACATACTGTAGTAACCAAAATGATCTCTTAAAAAATTGTATCAGTAATTAAAGCACCATTGGCTTCTCAATGTACTTTAAGTAAAACTCAAACTTACTGACTCTGATGCATCCAGCCCCACCTGTCCCCCCAGTGTCATGCCAGACACCTGTCATGTACTCCATCTCTAGAACCCCTGGAGCAACACAAATGCTCTCTTGATTGAAGACCTTTTGCACTTGCTGTATTCTCTTCCTGAATACTTCTTGTCAAGGTCCCAAACAGCTGTCCCCTTTCCTTTTTTATGTATCTGCTTATATAATTCATATTCATAGATCCCCTGCTGGAGCAACACAAGTAAACTAGCCTTGGCTTCACAGGGTATTACAACACTGCATTTATTCCCACCATGTAACTCAACCATTGTCTACAATTATTATTTCCATCAGCAGACTTATTTGTCTCTTCTTTGTGTTTTGTCCTAAAATATACATCCCCAGATCAATTTACTGGTTGGGTAAATTTCCATTCCCTAATTTATATAGTCTTTGATGGGTAATGATGTACGTCATATGTGAGATCACTAAAAAGACTTGGGTGGTTATTCATATCCATTTTGAAGAATTATTTCAAGGCAAAGTGTCATGGCTGACAGCTCAAAATAGATATCGGCCCATCTCTAACCTTAACTTCAATAAGCAGACTTTTGGTCAGGTAAGCATATGGGTAGACAGAGCAACCAGCCATGCAGATCCATACTGCATCTACATTTCCCAGAGTTGCAGTAGAATTTTTTGGGGGGTACCAGGAGTCAAATTCATGACCTCACATTTGCCAAGCAAACTCTGTACCACTGAGCTGTGTTCCCATCCCCAAGGGTTGCAGTTGAGAGTGACCAAACCTGTCTATTCCTCACAATATCAAACAATGCTTCTAGTTAATAAGCAAGCAATAGATATGTGAGGTATACACACACACATGAGTGAGTTCCTCAAAAATAATAGGACCACAGAAATGTAAAATTTAAAAATTTAGGAAGCTTTAGCTTTTGAGAATTAGGATATTAAGATAAGCTTCCTTTGATATTTTAACTGATATTTATAACTCAATTTCCAGTAGGATTTCAGGAATACACATACCTCATTTAGTCAAATCCATCTCCAGGTAGCATTTATCACATCTCTAAGCCTTCATCTTGCAAATTCTAGTCTGACGACCCCAATACTGAGCAGGTCTAGAAGGAGGCATAACCTTCTCTCCTTCCACTCATGTTCTAAGCCCCTCTTTGATGTGGCCCAAAGCTTAGTTCATTTCATTATTATCTCACATCCTAGCTGCAACTTGCAAAGTAGAATTTATCTGGATGTGCTGAGTTCTACTGTTTAGAAGAAACAAATTCTGTATCTTTTTGGTAGGCTTTCCAGAAAGGGCTTTGCAGCCTGGATAATGCAAATACCATCAAGGGAGACTAGATTGCATGTGAAAGCCTGATCCAGTGAGACCCACTGACCAAAACATATGGGAATACATGTTAATACCATGTATCCATTGGAATATATCAGTGCACTATCCTATCATCCATACAGCAGTGACTTTTAAAATAGTCATTTTATTTTCAAAGTGTCACAGTGAAGCCGGGTAAAGGAAACTGTTCAGCAGACTCCACTCATAGAGAGGTAGAATCTGAATCCAGGCCTACAGCAGGGGGTGCTCACTCTGGGAGTCACTCCCCTTGCTGACCTCCATCACTTCATCTAGGGTATAAAACAGCTAGACCAGGTCATCTTTGAGATCTATCTTAGCACCGACTCTGATGTGAGAAGCATTGCTTTCTCAGGCTGCAGTGCTAAGCAGAAATCTTCTCCAAAGCTTATGTTCATAATTATATAATTACAAATCTTGAAGAGTTTTGTAAGTGACAAATCCAATGTGATTCACTTTTTGCTGCGTTTTTATTTCAGCTTATTTTGAATGGAAAAATCCTCATACAATGCTATATGTGTTTTCTCCTATATTTTCATATGGATGAAAAGTATATCCCAGGGTCCAATAAGCATCTCTGATTAGAGATAAAGTTAAGTCCTATGAATTTGGATGATTGAAAATTTCTGGTTTGCTTTTGCAGCTAATCTTGAAGATATTTTATGATCTAACAGAAAAATGAAATGAAATGGAAGGTATCAGAACAGTGATATTAACTTAGATATATTTTATTTGTGTCACACTTATGTTGGAACCAGAAGTTCTTTCACCACAATCATTAATAATCCTTTTGTTACTGGAGTGGATAAAAGATTTGTTATAAGCATTAAAATTGAATGCCCAAGATTTTTCTTATGTGTAAGACTCATTGGATGATAGCCACGTATTGTAGTCAGGTATCTTATCCACAGAAGAATGTAATTAGGTACTAAATCCACAGTAACTCAAATTTTATTAAAGTCTTAGAAAAGTGGCTTTAAAAGAATATTACCTGGAAAACTTCAAGATTTCCTTTCTTATAAGACATTTGGGACAGGATTAGGGTCCAAACCATTTTAAATCTCACAATTGCTTCCAAAATTCTATTCTGCATATGTTTGATTTTCCAACATGAATCCGGGCTTCCAGGAATACTGGGTATAGCCAGATCCCCATTAGCCAGGTCAGGGGGGTGGTCAGGGGATTCATCCAGATAACTTAAGACAGCACTCTGCCCTCAGAAAACAAAAAGGAGGTTTCTGATGAAGCAAGGAGCCTCACTGACTAGATAGCTTAGTACATCTCCAACTGACACCACAACCAGGTATAAGATGTTTTATCAAGACAAAATATTTGTCAAGCTGGATCCCAGTTAGTTAATTTCTTCAGCTCCCTACTTTACTTTGCTTCTGTGGCTATAACCGCAGTTTTGAAATCAGAGTCACGTGGGTATAGCTTTAGAGGTCAGAACACCTGTTAAAAAGATAGCACTGTATTGTTTTACAGAATGATGTCTCTGTAGAGATCACTTCCCTGGCTTCAATCTGTGGTCATATTGAATGGAACCCCACGCATCCAGCCCACCTTTTGCAAACAGGCCTAGTGAGTTTAAATAACTTTAGAGTTGGAAGGAAGTCACCAGCTGTACAATAAGGGACAAGGGGAGGGAAGTAAAGTTTCCAGGAGTTAAATCACTTTCTCAGGTTGCACCAGTAGCTGGGCATGAAGCCAGAATGAGAGCTATGGTTGTTCTTCCAGCATGCTTGTCTGAGGTCTGACAAGGAATAGAAAGATGACATACAGCTTTGGAAGAAAGATCTTTGTATAGCAGGGTTCAATGGATTTGTTCTTTGTAGTGAACAAGATAGGACATTATTTCTACTTTTTCTGGTTACACGATTTATGTTGCAACTACATAACTCTTTGTAGTGAGAAACAGCTATAAGCACTATATTAAGAAATAGACATGGCTATGTTCCAGTAAAAGTTGATTAATGATGGCTGAAATGTGAATTTCATACAATTTTCCCATGCTATGAAGTATTGCCCATTTTGCATTTTTTTTCAACTGTTAAAAAATGTGAAAATGTTTGGACAGTTGGCTCCTGGCTCCTGGCAAACTAGATTGAGGCAGGACAGGATCGTCCCCCTAGGTACAGAGAGTAACATGAGCCCATGAGAGAAGGCATTGTGCCCTGGGGTGGCACCCAGCCTCTCTGGCTCTATTGCAGATGTTAAACCTTAAATGTCACTTTTCCTATATAGCGGTACTGTTTCCCTACACCAGTGATGGCGAAACTTTTAGAGCTTTCAGTGGTAAAAAGAAGCCCCCTGTGGCATGTGTGCCATAGGTTCACCACCATTAAAGTGCCTTATTTAATAAATGTCACCTCAGCTGTGAATAAAGCATCAGGGATCCTTTAGAAAATTACTGAAGGGAAGACTCTTCTGGCAAATCCAGGCCTAGTCACAAATGCCAGTGGTATTATTGCTGAGTGACAGTGGCCTGGGCTGCACTTTATATCATAAGGCAAATGAAAGTAGAAGCATTGATTGTGGCTTTAGCTTTAATGGAAAATACAGAAAATATCCCAAAACTGCTCAGTTCACTGAGTACATGGTTGGAGTGGAAGAACACTCCTGGGTTTGTATATAAACAGCTTCCTCAAGGAAATTGCCATATTTCTCAGTCAGTTGGAGCTCTGGCAGCCCATTCCTCGGAAAGGTCTGATTTGTTTGCTTACTTCAGCTGACAGTCAAGCTTTCCTTGAATTCAAGGGCTTTCTCTCCTGCTGATACTGTATTTATGTCAATAGATGGAGAGCCTTCTCTTGACACTAGTTTTTTTCTGGATTAAGAATAAGCTGGTGCAGATCTGTGGTTTTTCTGACTTTGATAAAGGCAACAAATGTAAACTAGAGCAGAAAACACATTTTGCTCTACTGTGGTTTGACTCCCCCCTCTACTGATGAAGTTGAAATTTTATTGCCACTGGGATTGTATTGAAAAGCAAGTCCTTTAAAGAGCTCCATCTCCATGAGTGGACTGGTTAGTTATTGTGGGAGGGGCCTTGTTATAAAGGCAAGCTTTCTCACAGGCCCTTCTCTGGCCTCTGCCATCTCTCCCCCTCACGCATGCTTACTCTTCCCCCTTTTATGAGACACACAGCAACCAAGGCCTTCACAAGATGCCAGTGCCCTACTTTTGGACTCCCCAGCCTCCAGAACTGTCAGTCAAATACAGTCTTTCCTTTGTGATACTCATTCTGTGATACTCTACCATACCAGACAAAATGAACTAAGACATATTCTAATTGTTTTCTGACCAAAGTGCCCTCAAAAAAAAAGATCCGTGAAGTTTCTCTGGAAACTAATAAAATGCTAAAGGATGTCAAAACAACTAGTTGCTGCAGTAGTGACTTTTGGCTATTGAAAAATAAAGAGGCACAAGAGGGTCACTAGAACTATAATCCATACCTCTCCCATGGTGGTCACAGGCCCCAAGGACCACTGACTCACCTGCTGTTACCATGCTGAAGAACATGATACCTCACTAAATCATTAATAATGATGCACTGTTACCTGTTATAGTAGTCATTAGGACTTTTTGGTTGCAAAGGACAGAAATTCAACTCAAACTGATCTAAGCAAAAAGAATATATATATATATATATATATATATATATATATATATATATCAACTGAAAAATCTGAAATAGCTATGAATTGACCTGCCGACACAATAGCATCCGTTGCTCCAGAAACTGTCATCTCTCTTTCCCTCCCCTCCTTTATCTCTGCTTTTCATTGTGTTGGCTTCATGTGCTGACCAGTTTTTCCCAATGAGAAAGGAAGCACTGACTCTGCCTTTTCATGTTTATGTGGTCCTCACAGGTCACACTGTCAGATGGAAAGATTCTGTCTCAGGATCTGTCTTAGTAAAAAGAACCTTATTTTCTCTGCATGAGTTAAATGCTCACTTCTGAATTCATCAGTGAATCCAGAGGGACCGAGTATAACTAGCCAGGCTGAACCAAGTATAACTAGCCAGCTGAGTATAATTAGGAACCTTTGGCCAAACATGTTCACTGGAAGAAAGATAGTTGCTTTGATAAATGGTGCTGGAAAAACTGGCTTTCCACATGCTGAAGACTGAAACAATACCCATGTCTATTATCAGGCTCTAAACTAAAATTGAAATGTATCAAGGATCTAAATATTGAAACAGAAACACTAAATCTACTGGAAGAGAAAGTAGGTAGGAATCTTGAAGACATAGGTGTAAGAGTTCTTGAACAGAACCCAAACTGCACAAGACATACTTCAAAGAATCAACAGGGAGCTTATCATATTAAAACATTTTGCATATCAAAATAAATCACCAACAGAGAGAAAAGTGGGAAAAAATCTTAGCTAATTGTTCTTCAGACAAAGGACTTTTGTCTAGAACATATAAGTAATTTTTAAAAATCAGAGTCTCCAAATTTAAAGACCCAATCCAAACATGGGCATCTGAAATGAATAGACATTTCTCAGATGAAGAAGTATAAATGGCAAATAAAGATGTTCAACATCACTGGTCATTCAAGAGATGCAAATTAAAAGAATGCTGATATCCATCTTACTCTGGAAAGAACGGCTATTATCAAAAAAATCAACCAATAACAAATGCTGGAGGGGCTGTGGGGGAAAAGGAACCCTTCTCCACTGTTAGCAGGAGTGTAGATTGGTGCAACCACTGTGGAAATCAATACGGAGATCCAGCAAAGAAACTGTGAATAGAGGATCCATTTGTCCCAGCTATTATCCTCTTGGTTATCTTCCCAAAAGAATTAAAAGCATCATAATGACACAGGAAAATAGAAACTCCCAACCTGAATGATATCTGGGGTGAGTTCGTGTCCTCTAAAATCAAAGAATGAATTTTAGGAACAACAGAGGTTAAGAGCAGAATATATTTATTGAGGGAAAGAAAGCTTCTGTCCAAGAGAGGGACAGAAGAGGGTCAGGTGGGTTGCCCAAGACTCTGTCTTTTCTAGGGACTTTTATAGAACAAAACCATGAGGTAAGGCGAGTCCAAGATAGGGGAAAAATGGGAAACCACAAGATGGGACAAAACTATCAGCCAATAAGATTACAAGTATAATTATTCAGGTAAAAATTGATTAAATTAGCATCAAATGGGGAAGCGAGTCATGTAGCAAGGGGGTATGAATGCAGTACAGGGGCTTTTCCTAAAGGGGGTTGGGCTAGTGACTCTTTCTGGCTTTTTGAAGGTGGTTGCTAGCTATTTAGAATATCATCCCTGATGTTTACACCAAAGGAGGTATGTGGGTGCATTTGTTTAGTCCTTTGTCTTGAGGTCTGGCCCACAGCAAATATGTCTCCATTCACAAGTATCTTGTCTTTCATGTTGCCTCCTTGAGGGCTTGACTCTGTCTGACTGCCTCTAACATTTCTGTCTAACTCAGCTGCCTATAACAATACCACGATGATATATGTGCACTGATATATGTTCACCCATGTTCATAGCAGCACAGTTTTTAATAGCTAAATCTTGGAAACAGTCCAAATGCCCATCACTCAAAGAAAGGACAAAAAGATGTGGGGTTATTTAGACAGTGAGTACTACTCAGCCATAAAGAAGGGTAAACTAAAGACTTTTATAACTAAATGGATGGACCTTGAGACCATACTCTTCAGTGAAATAAATTGGACATACGCATGTAAATATCGTATTTTCTTTCTGGTGTGAGAAACTGAAAGTGTAAATAAGAACCAAAATATATAATGGATATTGTGAAACAGGAAAAAATTATTCAAAAGGAAAGGGTAACTGGGGGTAGGGAGGAAGGGAAAAGAAATAAAATGAGAAAAAAAGGTTGAAATGAAAACAAAGCTTTGTACATAAGGAGGGGAAGAGGGCTTGAAAGGAGGAAAGGGGAATGGGAAAATAAGAGGAACTGAGATACATCATGTATTGATACAAATTCCCTACAATGAATGTGATCACTGTGAATATCTAAATTGTACCAATGAACTTAAATTTTTAAAAAGTTACTCATTTGTACCTAAGAAGTAAGCAAATCAGAAGCTACCCTATGAAACATCAGTTACTACAGACATTTCTTTATTCCTTCTCCACTCCCTGGTCTTCTTTGCCTCTTTTCACTGGTTTATGAGTTAAAGGAATACAGATGAGAAAATTCTATTCTACTCTCAGTGTATTGGTGATCTGGTTCAGGAGGTTAAAACATGAACAACATGCACACAAACGACTGTAGCAGACCATTTCTGTGGTGTGAGTGTGCCACTTAAAGTTGTTGGAAAGTTAATCCGCATCGTATCAGTATCAAGAATTGGGACCTTTAAGAGGTGATTAGGTCACAAGTACTCTGTCTTCATGAGTAGATTAATGCTGTTATTCTCAGAGTGGGTTTGTTATGAAAGCAATTTCAGTGTCCTCTTGCTTGCTCACACTGTCTTTTATTTCTGACTTTGGCTTCCACCCATGGGGGTTGACACAACCAGAAAGCCTTTGCCAGATCTGAATCCCTTGACCTTGAACTTTCTCACTTCTAAAAACTGTAAGAAATAAGTCTCTGTGCTTTATAAATTACCCAGTCTCGGGTATGTTGTTACAGCAGCACAAAACAGACTATGACAACCATCTGACACTTGCTTAAGGTGCTGGCAATTCACTCTTTCATGAATTAAAAATGACAGGGATAAGAGTTTTCCTCCTACTGATGTGAGAATTTAGAGTGCAAAGGCTTTGGTGACAGAGCTAACCATACTGACTAGCAGAAACCTGCCCTAACTCAGATGAAAGTTCAACCCACAGGTTCTCTGAGTACTCAAAGTATGAGGCTGGTAAGTACTTGGATAACAAAGGGAGCCATAGAACAAGAAAAGAATGAATTTTTAATTGATGTATTCATGGAAAATTTTTCAGTAGGATGCCTGAGCTGGGAAGAAAGTATTTAAATAGAACACATTCCAAAAGATTTTAAGGTGCCCTTTAAAAGAGCAAAACTGGGGCTGGGGATTTAGCTCAGCGGCAAAAGTGCCTGCCTGGCAAGCGCAAGGTCGTGAGTTCGGTTCCTGGTACCGGAGAAAAAAAAACAAAAAAAAAAAAAAAAAAAAACCAAAAAAAAAAAAAAAACCAATAAAAGAGCAAAACTGACCTCCAACAATATTAGAAATATGAAGACATACTTTCTTTTCAAGAAAGAAGACTATAACTACTAGGAAACAGAGAATAAAATCATCAGATTTCATTCCTTCAGCTCTTCCCTCACCCTCTTCAGTTTTTTATGCCTTTAGAGGAAAAGTCTGTGTATGGAAGTAGAGACCTAAGAGTCTTGGAACGTCAGGTTCCCATGAGTAAAATTAGGTACAGTATTGAATGAATCAGGGCCCATAGATATACTGTGACACTATACCCACCTTCCTGATCTATATTCTGAGCTAATAATGGAAGTGGTACGTGCAGTCCCTAATTGCTACCAAGCTCTACACTATGAAGGAAAAATAGTTGAGTCCTCCCTCAGAGATGTCTCATCAGTCAAGACAAGGGTTAATCAGATGTGGTAGCAACTGACTTTAGCCCCCTTGAAGTGTCCTGCAGTCCCCAAAAAACTCAAATCTTACACAGGAAGTCAATGTACTAATGCAAATGTAGACCACTAAGAAGTGTAGACACCAAACCTGGAGAGAAGGATATATTTCAGATTTGAGATAGATCTTCCTACATATATAGCACTCCACTTACAGAAAGATAAGAAATTAAAACCTTTTACATTCTGAGGAACCTGAGCCTAGGTCATGTCAAATATTACTTCTATTACAACAAAAAAATTCAAGCAATATATCATTGTCTCTAGATAACTTTTTCTCGTGCATGTTGAGCATGTCTGTCAACACTCTGAATGTGGTTACTAAACTTTATTTTAGATTTTTCTTTCCATCCAGAACACACAGCAGTTTCTTAATGCATATTCATAGAATGGGTAGATTAATGAATATTCTTTCCCAGAGCAGCAAAGTTTTAAAAACTTATAGGGAATGTTGATATTGCTTTTTTTTTTCTTTTTGCAGTAGTGTGGATTGAACACGGGGCCTTTTCACTGAATTACCTCTCAGCTCTTCTTTATTTTTTACTTTGAGACAAGATCTCACTAAGATAAGTTGCCTAGGCTGAGCTCAAACTTTGTGATCCTTCTGCCCCATCCTCCCAGAATGCTAGAATTACAGGCACATACCACCACACCTAGTGATATTGTTATTTACTGCAATAAACACATCTGAGATGGAAGGACTAGATAACTTATGAAATAAAATATTGTCTCTTCCAAAGAAGATTTGTGATTTTTAAACAAGTCAAAGTTTAGTGCTGTGGGCTGTGATTCAAAAGGAAAACTTTGAAGGGCAAGGATAGGCTGATGACATATCCAGGAAGAACCACTAGGCAGTATATTTATGGGACTCTTTCTAGGAACATGAGATTTTGAATTTGGAACTCAACTGGGGATTCAATGAAGTGTGCTGAAAGAGCAAAATCAGTCACAAAACTTGAGGAAGCTTTGATGAGAAGTAGCCCATCTGGGCATCTGCAGTTCTTCCCTGAGATCTCATCACAGTCCACGTGCCTTAAAACTGGGCTGAAGACCCCTGGGGCAAGGAACTGTCAGTACTCAGAATACATCCTAAAAGGGGAACAGGGAGATTTGAGCACTAGTCCTGGTTTTCAGTCCTTAGATAACCCTTCTTGGCTTTGGGATTTGTGCCCCAGCTTCCACATCTTAAAAATGATTTCCAAATCCCAGGTGTCTTTAAGTACCATAGCCTTCATTTGAGCAGAAGCTTAGTTAATATTTAGTCCTACTTGTATTCTAATTCAGGTCATTGTTCTTTTTCTTCCTTCCTAGAAATAGTTGATTTTTTTTAGTGGTGGTTTATGTGAGTAAAAGACCAGTCCAGTTAGCTCAATTGAAATTCTGAAATTAACGGCCTGATTCTGTTGCTTGTGTGCACAAATTAGCTGCACTCTCTTTCCTGGCCCCAGCTTGCCTCAGGTTCAAAGTGGATGGAACTAATTACAGCATGAATCAAGCAAGAGAACGCAAATCCATTGCTGCTCCTGAGAAAATGGCTAAAATCCAAGCTTCGTTGCAAGTTGTCAGTAATATTTTCTTCATATTAAAGGCTATAACCTTAGGTAATTTAGGATGATGGAAAAATAAACAAATATTTGAATAAAAAATTGGAAAGACAATGTGAGACTAAATAAAGTACAGGTACTGAAATAATTGAGAGATCTTTCTTGTAGACATGTTTCTGTACCCTTACATTATTTGACTTTCCAACAAAATAGCTTAGAATCTCTGCTTCCTCAGAAGTTAAAATTGGATGGCTTTTCTTCTAACAAGGTCTTTTAGCCTCATAGCTTTGTAATTCCTAAGTCTTTTCCACTTAATATAGGACATATATTCACATATATTTTATCTAATCTTAATCTTTGAAATCCAACTTCAGTGATCTTAATTAGTTAAAGATGTCAAAATACTTTATGGGATCTGAGAAAAAATTATCAAAACAAATTAAATAAATCTTCCATTCTGTGTGACTGATTTTGAAATCCATCAAGTGAGCTGTGGAGGAAAGGAACCTCATTGTCCACAGATTTTGTGATAATTAAGCAAATGGGGAGGACACCTAGAACTTGGGTATTCTTTCAGATTTACCAGTAACCCTTGGATCTAGAGAATGCACTGTGACAAGACCACTGGCTTTTTGTAGCCTTGATTAAGTGTACGTGTGTGTGTGTGTGTGTGTGTGTGTGTGTGTGTGTGTGTGTGTACAATGGTGGAAGGGAGCTGTTAGAGGGATGGGCAAGAAATAGGACTAAAAAATATAATCACAGAAACAGCTACCCAATCTGAACAAATCAAAAAATTTTGTAGAATGTGACACTAGCACACTACATGTAAATAACTGGCTTGCAAAATCACCCTTCCATTTGCTTATTATATAACAGCATTTATTATCCAGGATCACTGATGAAATTTCAGTGTCACTGATAAAAACCAAGAGGGGAATTACTCCTTACTAGCGAATTTTGCATACAACTCTTGTGGGAAATGAGGGTTCAAAGAGGAGGGTCTAAACCTTTGTCCCACAAACATGGACAGACAGATTTGGGACTGTTACATAACTTTGGGAGAGCAGTCCCTGATCAGTTGCCTTAGAAACAACATGAAAAGGAAGACAAAAGGACATTCTAAAGACTTTACCTAAAATGCAAATTGTAGTTCTTTCCAGAAATTATCAAGAAGCTAATTAAATGGTAGATTTTATAAGGGCTATTTAATTTATATAGCTTTGTTTTGGAGGGATTTCTACTAATTATCTTTGTTATTAAAAAAAAAAGAACCACTCTTTAATTAAGTGTTTATTTTATAAGTACTTTATATACATGATTTCCTTTCTTCAACCTCATGAGATGGATATTATCTCCACATTAAGATAAAGGAAACAGAGATGTAGGAATTTATTTGTTTAATGTCAAATGACAAGACAACAAAGGAGCTACAATTTATTTTCAGATCTTAGGAATGTTTTCTCTAGATCTGTGAGGTATGCTAATTCCTAAAATTCATCTAGAACCAGAAGAGACCCAGAATAGCAAAAGCAATCCTGGGCAACAAAGACAGGTCAGGTGGCATCACAGTCCCTAACCTGAAATTGTATTACAAAGCTACTGTAATAAAATCAATGGTACAGGCTAAAAAACAGACCTGAGGATCAATGGAACAGACTGGAAGAAACAGCCACAGCCTCAAACACACTCAGCCACCTGATCTTTGACAAAAGGGCCAAACAAGTTCACTGGAAGAAAGATAGCCTCTTTAATAAATGGTTCTGGAAAAACTGGCTTGTCACATGCAGAAGACTGAAAATAGACCCCCGTCTATCACCATGCACCAAACTCAAGTCAAAATGGATCACAAATCTCAATATTTTTAGATCTTGCAGTTCCAAGTCCCACACCTTCCCCTATACTCTAATTGGTCTCTGTTAACAAATTACACATGCCCTTGGGGGCTGGGGACTTAGCTCAGCGGCAAAAGCGCCTGCCTGGCAAGCGCAAGGTCGTGAGTTCGGTTCCCGGTACCGGAGAAAAA